>NW_026652287.1:7471428-7509192 GCF_009828535.3 Hylobates moloch
GCAGATGTGGACAGAAGCCAGGAGGAGGAGGAACAGGGTCCCGAGTGGGAGTCAGTCTTCCAGGGATGGTCAGGGATTGCATGCCGTGGCCATGCTGCGAGCACTCTCCCCAGCCCCCACTCCTGGACAGGTTGTTTTGAAGATGTTGAAGTAACTTTTAAGGCAAAGAGAATGATCTACGGGTTTCAAAGTCAACGGCATCACATATTTCAGCATTCTCCAGGAAGCGGCCTCTCCTGGTAAATCTTGTCTCCGGTTACACCTCACAGAATCAGGCCTGCTCCCGGGCAACATCAAAGTCAGCTTCCCCTGGGAACCCAGTGAGTGTCTGCTCCCATCTTCTCCTTAACGAACAGCCATTCCGTAGGCTTCAAATACAGCCTGCCACTGTCTAAACTGTTGTGTACATTCACACACATACACACCGTACACACACACACACACACACACACACACACACACACACAGCAGCTTCTGTCAGCTTGCGGTGCATCCATTTTGTAAGCAATGCAAATAAAAGCTGTGATCCAATCTGGGTGACCCTCCTCCTCCCGCACTTAGAATCAAAGTAGAGTGTACTGGGGCCAGGGGCTGGGGGATGACGACACAGCCTTAGAAAGACTTGCCTCTAAAGAGTCAAGTCTTGTCTGTACCAGCAGAACTTAAAATTAAAAGGCAAGAGCAACGGCTCCTAGCAGCACTTTAAAAAGTTAAAATTGGCTGGGTAGAGTGGCTCACGCCTGTAATCCCAGCACTTTGGGAGGCTGAAGTGGGCGGATTACTTGAGGTCAGGAGTTTGAAACCAGCCTGGCCAACATGGCAAAACCCCGTCTCTACTAAGAATATAAAAAATTAGCCAGGCATGCTGGCATGTGACTGTAATCCCAGCTACCAGTTAACTCAGGAGGCTGAGGCAGGAGAACTGTTTGAACCTGGGAAGCAGAGGTTGCAGCGAGCTGAGATTGAGCCATTGCATTCCAGCCTGGGTGACAGAGAGAGACTCAGTCTCAAAAAAAATAAAATAAAAAATAAAAAGTTAAAATTAATGTTCTCATTAAAAATTTTGAGAATACACTAAAACCAGGGGATAGCAGGGAGAAGTCAGTTGGACCTGCAGGGCTGGGCCCGCTAACCCTCTGAACATGGGTATTTAGCAGAAGTTGCTTTAAATGCAGTCTTAGGAAGGGTAGGAGAAAGGATGGCAGGGAGAGGATGGCGTTGCTAAGCAACGTAGACAAACGATATATAAAGCACCACCAAGCTGCTCAGATGTAAGCGCCCCTCAATGTGTGGGCTCATGGGGCGATGGCTGCGGTCTCCTCGCTGGCGGGAGATGGCCATACCGGGATGCCCTTGGTTTCCAGGATGAGGCTGGGCACGTGTCGCGCAGACAAGCCCACGCGGATGGCGTCGCGGATCCTCTTAACCAAGTCAGGCTGGAAGGCATGCCCGGAGGCCATCTTCAGGAAAAGGACCACCCTCTCCTCCCTGTACTTGTTGTACTGGGGGACACACAGGCTGTCCTCCACCTCCTCGAAGGATTCCACTGTGGAGACAGGAGAGGGCGCACAATCACGCAGGGGGCCCCTCAGTGCAGGGTCGGGCCTTACAGCAACCTGGCAGAGCAGGAGGGGCAGGCTGGGTCCCCCAAGCCTACCAGGGGTGCCTGTGTTCTCCCAGTCCACCCAGGAGGAGTGCGTTGGAGGGACATTTGCTGAGGAAGCTGTTTCACAAGTGGAAGAAAACCCATCACTGGGGAGGCAGAGAGAGCTTCAGCTTTGGCAGGATGGGTGATGGTCTACCAGGAGGCCAGGTGTGGGCCTTACTTAATAAGAAATTAATTCAAGATAAAAAAGAGGGCCGGGCATGGTGGCTCAGGCCTGTAATCCCAGCACTCTGGGAGGCTGAGGTGGGAGGATCACTGAAGTTCAGGAGATTGAGACCAGCCTGGACAACATAGGGAGACTGTGTCTCCACAAAAAATTAAAAACTAAGCCAGGCATGGGATACACGCCTGGAGACACAGCTACTCGGGAAGCTGAGGCAGGAGGATCACCTGAGCCCAGGAGGATGAGGCTACAGTGAGCTATGATTGCGCCACTGCCCTCCAGCCTGGACAACAGGGTGAGACCCTGTCGGCCTCCCAAAAAAGGAGGCAGGTGGCCAGGCACAGTGGCTCACACCTGTAATTCCAGCACTTTAGGAGGCCGAAATGGGTTGATTACTTGAGCTCAGGTGTTTGAGACCAGCCTGGCCAACATGGCAAAACCTCATCTCTACAAAAAATACAAAAATTAGCTGGGCATAGTGGTGCACGCCTGTAGACCCAGCTACTCGGGAGGCTGAGGTGAGAGGACTGCTTGAGCCCAGGAGGTGGAGGTTGCAGCGAGCTGAGATCACGCCACTGCACTCCAGCCTGTGTAAGAGAGTAAGACCCTGTCTCAAAAAATAAAAATAAAAAGGAAGCGGGTGCCTGTGGTGGGGACTCCACTGGAGTGATGAACGAAGGCTGGAATCAGACATCAGGATTTATCTACCCTGGCCACACAAATGACCTTGACGTAAGTTTAGGACTCTGACCTAAGCACTAGCATATGAGGCCATCTGACCGACTCTGCGGCCTAGGCTGGGTCTGGGTCCCTGGGCCAGGGAGTTTGAAGGCCCACAGGTGACTCCACTGTGCAGTTTTGAGACCCACAGGCCTACACTCTCTGTGCTTGGTGTCCTGCATGGTGCTGTGTCGTGACCTTCAGCAATCCTGAACCCTCTCTGTGTTTCTGGTTTCTTCAACCATAAAGAGTAGACACAAGTTGGCCGGGCGCGGTGGCTGATGCCTGTAATCCCAGCACTTTGGGAGGCCAAGGCAGGTGGATCACTTGAGGTCAGGAGTTCGAGACCAGCCTGGCCAACATGGTGAAACCCCATCTCTACCAAAAATACAAAAATTAGCTGGGCATGGTGGTGCATGTGTGTAATCCCAGCTACTGAAGAGGCAGAGGTTGCAGTGAGCCAAGATCACACCACTGCACTCCAGCCTTGGTGACAGAGGGAGACTCTGCTCCAAAAAAAAAAAAAAAAAAAAAAAAGAGTAGATAGACACAAGTAACCAACCCGGCAGAGCTCACCAGGAGGATGAGCTATAATGAGGAAGGGGATGGGCAAAGGGACCTTAAAGACCCCATTTGAGGTTTTATAAGGACAGCAGTGTGGGCAAGGTTATGTTCTGGAAAGGAGGTCAGGCTCACAAACATCCACTGTCACACCAGAGACCAAGGGGCCAGAGTTGTGCCAAAGGTGGGGCCTTTGGAAAGGGCCCTGGGGCTCCCGCCAGCACCCTCCTCCTTCCTGGAGACTGGAGAACGCTCAGGGAGGGGAAGCACGTACCAATGTTATAGATTTCCGAGCTGCCGAACCGCACCCCATTGGGGTTGAGTGTGCCGTCACTGGAAAGAGAGAAGAGGTCAGGGCCACACCGCAGCTCTGGAGTGAAGCAAGTCCCAGGGGTCCCATGGGAGGGCAGTCACCCCCCCCCACTTCCCCATGGCACCCCCCAGGACTAGTCACGGACACTCCCCTCCCCAGCTCCTTGCCCTGCCACCTGGCTCTTTCTCCCTCTCAGGTTAAAGCTCTACATCAAGGGAGGCACCTCTGTGCAGGAACATCTGTCACCTCACTCCCTTCCCACCTGCACGTGTCCCCCATTGCGGGTGTGGACACTGCTGTGCCTTTACTGTGGGACCCTTACTGTGGGACCCCCCATCCTGACACCCCCTACCTGAGAACCCCATCACAGGGCAGGGAGACTTGGATCACGCCCAGACCCAGCCCTGGGGAAGGAAGCTGGCACAGAGATGCCCCACCCCAGGAACGACACAGGAAGGGTCCAAGATAGGGGACAGTCAGCCATGTCACAGACTGAGCAGACAATGCTTCCTCGGAGGGGTCTTCAGGCCCAGGGACGGTGTGTGCATGGGCACAGAGGTGGGGAAACACAGCGCACCAGCCAGTGGGGGCTTGGGGGTCCCAGACACCAGCAGAGGTGTGGGTGGTGTGGACATCCTGGTGCTGGAGTGGAGTGGGGTGCCCAGGAAGGGGGTCACTGACTTTTATAGAAAGCGCCTCCTCCCCCACCCCCCTGCCTCTGGAAGGTGGGGCTCCAGGGAAGAGAAGCCAACCCCGAAGCCCTTACCTCCGGCCAAGCATGATGATGCCCCCGGTCTTGGGGTTGATTCTGCAGTAGTCTCCATGAGCCCAGATACCTGCAAGGACAGCAGAGGCACCTGGTCACCCCGAGGAGAAGGGGCCGTGACAGGCTGCCTGGACAGACGCTGGATGTAGGTTCGCAGACATCACTGGGGCCCAGAGGCAGCTCTGGTGTGGGGCTGGGGGCCGGAGACAGCCAGACTGTTCCTGCCCCAAGGAACATGCCCTCTGGGGGGCTGCTGCCCGGGCAGCTCTGACACAGCCGGTGAGGAGGAACGCAGCTCCTCGGGCACCAGCAAGGACCCGGGAATTCACAGAGGGCAGGACCAAGCTCGGCCAGGCCACTGGGGGTCAACAGGAGTGTCTGGAGACAACCCTGAGCATAGCACAGGAAAGAATAAGCCATGTCTTGGGAAGCAAGAGTGGGCAGGGGCAGTGGAGGGCACAGGGTGTGCAGAGGTTGGGGCCCGATCTTAGAATGGAATACACAAGCTCATGACCAGGAAGGAGGCTACTGCGCCAGTCCACGTCATGCAGGCTTGAACCAAAGCATTAGCCACATGGACAGAGAGCCGATTAGCAGGTAAAACCCAGGGGATGAGGAGACGGGGAAGAGGAAAGAGCCAGGGGTGACAACAACACAGTGTCAGCAGGCCACATGTGCAGCTGTTCAGAGAAGGCCTGCACACTGGGGTGGCACCATGAAGCTGATGGACCAAAGGGATCAAAGCCCAGCTTTGGATGCAGCCTCTAAGGAGAGAGGTTCCTTTACCACATCCTCCACCCAGGCGCCAAACAGTGAAGAGAAGCCACACAGCCGAGAGTCACCAAGGGAGCACTTAACCAGCTGGGGGCCTCCTCCTGCTGACACCCACCCCCAGCCCTTGATCAGCCACACTGAGGGGAACTGGCTGTCCGTAATCAAAAGCGCATCTCTGCCATTTTACAGTGCCAGAAGTCATCTGCCGCAGCAGCAGGCTGGCCTCCTGCAATAACGCCCCAAAGATTTCCTGCGATCCGGGAAGGGAAAACAGTAAAGACGCCAGCTTCTGTGTCCTCACTGACGGGTGGCAGCCTCAGAAGGCATCTCTCCCTCCCAAATCTCGAGACACTTCTCCACTCTGTGGCAAGAGCTAACCCAAACAGCTTATGACTCAACAGCTACCTATTCTATTCACGCGTTCATGTGACATCGTGAAGGAGACGCTGCCACAAGCCACCACCAAGCCTTCTATGGGGACGAAGGCCAAGGGGACTGTGTACAGGGAGTGCACAGTCCCTGGGAGACAGCTGAAGAGAATGAAATGAGCCCTAAGCTACTTATTCCGATGCAAAAAAAGAGAATTGCAGGCCTTCAGGTCTTTCCTCCTGCCTCCCCAAGCTAGAGAATGAAACCAATTCTTTCTTATTGGACTTTTAAAAGATTCACATACACAAATAAGGGGGAAAAAAAAAATCCACTCCTAGGCTTGCAATTGATGTGCCTGGCTTCTGCAGGAGCACATCTGTATGGCTACTCAGCAAACTGAGTTTATGAATGGCAGCCCTGGAAGATGGGAGCTGCAAGCCTGTGCCGCTCACCTGGGAATCCTTCCTCATTCTGGAACTTCAGTGCCAGCAACAACATACAGTCTTGTTTGCCTGGAGTCAGATCCCCCTTTAATCGGATGGGAAATTTCTGGGTTTTCTGGGCCATCTGTAGTACTGTGCCCTAATTACTGAGACCCCGGAAATGCAGAGAAAAAGGAGGATGTAAATCCACTCTGAAGAAATGTTTTTTGTGAAAACTTCCCCCTGACACACTTTGATCCCTTGCAAAGCCACGCTGAGAGGAGGAATCCACTAGTGGCTGGCTCCAGGGCACCACAGAGGAAGTGGCCTGATGGCAAAACAAAGCTGCAGGAACAATGTCTTCCTTTCTACAGCAGACTGAACAGATTTAGATCATTCTCATTCTTCAAGGCACGGACTTAAGCTTTGAGTCTCCTGGGAGCTGAGGTGAAGGCGGAAATACGGTGGGAACAGGTGACTGCCGATAACAGAGCAGGCCTGTTTGGAATGTGGCATCTGCAATGACCTAAATCTTAAGTCTGCTTTTACTTTCTTTTAAAATTTTAAGTTTTTAAAAATAATAAAAAGTGGTTAGGCGTGGTGGCTCATGCCTGTAATCCCAGCACTTTGGGAGGCCAAGGTGGGTGGATCACAAGATCAGGAGTTTGAGACCAGCCTGGTTAACATGGTGAAACCCCGTCTCCACCAAAAATACAAAAATTAGCTGGGCGTGGTGGCGCACGCCTGTAATCCCAGCTACTCAGGAGGCTGAGGCAGGAGAAACTGAGATCGTGCCACTGCACCCCAGCCTGGGCAACACAGCGAGATACCATCTCAAAAAATAAAAACAAAAAGCCATAAAGAAAACCAAAATGGGCTCATAATCTCACCACTCATATAAGCCCTTATTCACACTCATTGTTCATTTATTCACACAATCACATATATGAACTTCCTTTTTAAAATTTACACAAGGCCAGGTGCGGTGGCTCATGCTAGTAATCCTGGCACTTGAGGAGGCCGAGGCAGGAGGATTGCTTGAGCTCAAGAGTTCAAGACCAGCCTGGTCAACATAGACAGACCTCATCTCTACCAAAAATACAAAAATTAACCAGGCATGGTAGCACACACCTGGAGTCCCAGCTACTCAGGAGGCTGAGGCGGGAGGATCCTTTGAGCCCTGGAGATCAAGGCTGCAGTGCACCGAGCTCACACCACTGCACTCCAGCCCAGGGCCAGATGGAGACCTTGTCGCTAAAATAAAAAAATTAAAATTTACACTAAAGGGATGCTATGTCCTCTGTTCTTAAACTCTCATTTTCACTTACTAACATCCTGAGTATCTTTCCATACCAGCACATGGCCTGTTTACATTTTCACCTGGCATCATTTTTTAAGGTAACGATGTCCATAAACCCACTCCGAGTTGTGGAAAGGAAGGCTTGCTCTTTCTGGGAAATTTCTCTTCACTTGCTTGGTTTTGCCATCACGCCATTTCCTATACAGCCCAAGAATGTCTCAGCGCTGGTGCTTGAGGAATGGTCTAAGTGCAGCTATGTTCACCCTGTCCATGATAAACAGCTTCAGATCTCATTATCTGATCTGCCTTTGTCTTTCCATATTTATTCATATCTCTCACCTACACCCAGAAAGTATTGGAGGAAGCTACCTTTAAAACTGACTTCATGATAGGATTATTCAAAGAGAAGCAAAATCTTACCCTAAAGGTAAGAGGACTACAAAAACAAAGCAATGATTTCAGCTCTGAGTTTCCTGGCAGCCTAGGCAAAAATGGAAATATAACACGTCACAATGTATTTGTCTTCTCCAAGAAAGAATATCAGTTTCAAAAAAAGATTATTCTGAAATTAATCCTGAGAGACATCTATCACATGAACCCTTGCACATGTGACAAAAAAAGGGACAGAAAAGAGAGTTTTCAAAGAGCAATGTTACAGAAGATGAAGGTCTGTCATTTCTTGGATGGATCCTCAAACTGAGATTCTAATCCTTCTGGCCTCTCCTCCCAAGGCAGGAGCCCCTGCCCTCCTCTTCAGGGTCATCTGAAGAGTGTTTCTCTACAACCACTCTTGCTTTTCTGCATTCATCTGTCTGCACAGCTGCTCACGGCAGGAGCCAAGGTGAGGCATAAGTGCAGCAGGTATGCAGTGGAGGCTGAGCCACCCCTGGGGGGATGCCCCACGCTGCTGCAGAAAGGCGCTATTCCAGGCACAATGGCTTCAACGGTGACACGCAAACACGCAAGGCAGGAAGGATACCTGGCAAATCCTACCACTTGCCGCTTTCTGATTCTCCATACGTGGTCTGTGCTAAACCAGATTACCTTTTGAGAGACTGCAGAAAGCAAGTACTGAGTATAAATAACTCTAGAACAGAAGGCTTGCTAAACGATGAATTACATAGCAGCAATAACTCGAGACTGCTTATGAAATAAGATTAGAGGGAGGCAGGAATCAGAGCTTTAAATAAAAGACTTCCCTGCTTTGGGGCAAGGCACCACTCAAAAGACGACACCCAAGGGTGTCAGTCTATGTGAGAGTGACGTGTCGGGTTGTAAATCCTTCCACCGCAAAAGCGCTCTTCCTCCAGCATCTCCATGAGGACTGGATGATGGTGAGAGACATGAAGGAAGAGACCCGAGCCAGACACCACTTCCACATGCCACTCCTCTTGAACAGGCAGGCATCACCCTGTTTCAGCGAGTGGGCCCTGTGCCCTCCACCCTCCCACATGCAAACCAGAGGCTTGTGCCAGCTCCCAGCAGCAGGGGCTGGGGCCAAGAGGCTCTGGGCAGAGGTGGCTGAGATTCAACTAAACCAGATTACAGTTGCACACGATAGCTTCAAGCTGAAGACAACAAGATATTGATCAAAAATTCATTATCTCCCCACTGGCGGAATGAGCTATAAGCAGCTTCTCCAAGCCCTGGTGGGGGAAGGAAGAGGGGAGGGGCACGACGGTACAGAATTAGACACAGAAGGCCCAGCCAAGGCAGAGGCTGGCCAGCTCTGTCTGCATCTCTCCAACCGACCTGGGAATTTGGAGAAATACGCCTTCCTGTACTTGTTGCCGTTCTCATCGTTCCAGAAGTGTGTGGGCTGGCAAGGGATCGGCTTAGTACACACCAGCTCGCCGCTCTCTCCCCAGACCGCCTTTCCTGGTATGGGAGAATTAAAAATAAGCCCAACACACACCACAGCCACACACCCTGGCTGTCTCTCTCTCTTTCTTAAGCTATTACTTATTATGCAATATACCAGACATATACAAAGGTACAGAGATGGTCCATGCCCCACACACCTGTCAAGGCAGCCTAATAATGCGTTCCTCCCAGATGAAGTCCCCTTCCTGTGTGCTCCCCAAAATCGCTGTCTCGGACGTAGTGATTTGTTATTCCCATGTGTGTTAACATTTCTGCTCCATCCACACGCATCCCTGAATAGCATATGTCGTCACTCTGCATGCCTTTGAACACACACACGCTGTCCTTCTATGTGCCCCGCGTCTTCCTGTGCTCACTCAGCATGACATCTGGGCTCGTTCGGGCTACTAGGGCTCGCTCTGGTTCATTCATATTCACCACGTGGTCATTCTCCACATGTGATCACAGAGTTTCTTCCTCCCAAAGATGGACATTTCTATTGTTCCCAATTTTGTTTTCCATTACAAATCATGGGGCGCTACAAACATTCTTGCATGGATCACAAGTAAGTCTTCTGGGAGCGGAATTCCCAGATCACAGGGCACGTATGCATCTTCAGCTTCACTGACTCCTCCCACACTGCCCTGCAGAGCAGGTGCACTGAGCCCTGCTCACCCCTCCTAGCACAGCTGGATTTCTAGCTGCCAGGCCCGGCATAGCGGGAGACTATCCCTTCCATGACCAGGTTCTCAGAAGCTCCGAGCTGGCTGCTGCCTGTGTATCCAGCACCGGGGTTCAGATGCAGGGCAACGACCACCCACCTGCCCACTGTTCCTGAGCACACAGCTCTCCATCTGTCCTCCAGCTCGACCCTGACCTCTCAGGGGCTGGGGACCAGAAGCCCGGTGGGTGTTAAACCAAGCTGGGGGGAAAGGACATCACGCTGCAAGTGACAGGGGCCTCCCCTCCAAGGGCTGTTTTGGAGAACTATGACCAAGCAAAGTTACACATCTGAACGCTCCCAAGCTCCCAACTCACGCCTAATCACAGAAAGAAACAGTTGGTGAAGCCATCACCTTCCTCGTTCCACGCCTCCACGGCCATGCCCAGGTTCCGGGCCTGAATCTCCCCTTTATACACAGGAAGAGAAAAATTGTGGCCCATGAAGCAGGAGATGATGTCGGTGCCTCCTGCAAGCAATGGCAAAGGGAGATTCAAAATTCAGAAGCCCAAGACAAATTGTGTTAAATTAGTGAGCAACAAAGGAGAAAGTGCCAAGAGGACAAATATCTACTCTCCTAGACAAATACTGCAACATCCCAGACAGGTGGGGCTTCTTTTCAGGGAGCAGTGGGAGAGGTGACATGGAAATTAGAATGAACCCCCGACATCTGGTGATTGACATTTTGGCCGCGACTGCCTGCTAGAGGATCCGCTAAGTAAACGACCTCCTGTGGTCATGCTGAAATTCAAGACTCAGGATCGCAGAAAATGGAAGCTTTGCCTGTGATACCTACCTGGCAGGCACTGCCTAGACGGACCCGTCACATGGGAAGGCTCGAGCACCATGGTTTATGTGAACTTAATGGTTGGAAAATCAGAAATGTGGCTGGGGCGGTGGCTGACGCCTATAATCCTAGCACTTTGGGAGGCCAACGTGGACGGATTGCCTGAGCTCAGGAGTTTGAGACAAGCCTAGACGACATGGTGAGACCCCATCTCTACTAAAAATACAAAAAATTAGCCAGGCGTGGTGGCGCATGCCTGTAATCCCAGCTACTCAGGAGGCTGAGGCACAAGAATTGCTTGAACCTGGAGGCGGAGGCTGCAGTGAGCCAAGATTGTGCCACTGCACTCCAGCCTGGGCAACACAGCGAGATTCTGTCAAAAAAAAAAAAAAAAGTTCCCAGCTGCAAGACCGTGGAGTGTGATTTTATTTCTTCCTTCAGGCAGAGAATAAAATGTGATGTCTTCTCTGCCATTTCATGTCACTGACTGATGTGTCCCACGAAAATGAGTGAGTCACGTTTGTTTCTGCAACCGTCAAGGTTGAGCAGGGCTCCTGACCTCCTTCCTGCTGCTCACTCTGCTGAGGGGAATGGCTCAGACCCCCCACCTCAGGCCGAGGAACCAACGGTGGGGAGGAAGGCTGGGGGGCAGCCTCAGGCTTCGGGCAAATGGCACCTATTTTTTCTTTTAGACGGAGTTTCGCTCCTGTTGCCCAGGCTGGAGTGCAATGGCATGATCTCGGCTCACCACAACTTCCACCTCCCAGGTTCAAGCGATTCTCCTGCCTCAGTCTCCCTAGTAGCTGGGAACACAGGCATGTGCCACCATGCCCGGCTAATTTTATATAAATGGCACCTCTTAAAGAGGTGCTTTGAGAGTATGTTTTTAAATCACAAGGAGAAAAATCAGAACTACAAATATGTAAAAATAAAATAAAAGTGACCCAGGCCAGGCATGGTGGCTCATGCCTGTAATCCCATCACTTTGGGAGGCCAAGGTGGGAGAATCACTTGAGCTTAGGAGTTCAAGAACAGTCTGGGCAACATGGTGGAACCCCGTCTCTACAAAAAATAAAAAAATCACCTGTGGTCCTAGTATCAGAGGTCAGGAGGATCCATTGACCTGAATGCGGTAAGTCATGATCATGATCACCACTTTGACTAGATGGAGTCTCGCTCTGTCGCCCAGGCTGGAGCTCAGTGGCGTGATCTCGGCTCACTGCAAGCTCCGCCTCCCGGGTTCACGCCATTCCCTGCCTCAGCCTCCCGAGTAGCTGGGACTACAGGCGCCCGCCACCACGCCTGGCTAATTTTTTGTATTTTTAATAGAGATGGGGTTTCACCATGTTGGACAGGATTGTCTTGATCTCCTGACCTCGTGATCTGCCCACCTTGGCCTCCCAAAGGGCTGAGATTACAGGCGTGAGCCACAGCGCCCGGCCAGAATCAACTCTTAAGTCATATGAAGGGGAACTGAGGTGTGTACCCTAAACTACATCTGTGTAAAAATGTAAACACACACTCACACACACTCAAGCACACACGCTCACCTACGCACAGAACATCTCTGAAGGGAACAACGTCGGCTTCCTTGGGGAAGGGGGCGGCAGCAATGAGGACACCTTTGTGGACTCTGAATTTTTTTACCACGTGTGTGAACCATTTTCTAAAGCACAACTTTATGTTAAGAAAAAAGTTATGAGAAAAAATGCACTTGGGGGCCGGACACAGTGACTCACACCTGTAATCCCAGCACTTTGGGAGGCCAAGGTGGGTGGATCACCTGAGGTCAGGAGTTCGAGACCAGCCTGACCAACACGGTGAAACCCCTTCTCTACTAAAAATATAGAAAAATTAGCTGGGCGTGGTGGCACATGACTGTAATCCCAGCTACTTGGGAGGCTGAGGCACGAGAACTGCTTGAACCCAGGAGGTAGAGGTTGCAGTGAGATGAGATCGCACCCACTGCACTCCAGCCTGGGTGACGGAGCAAGACTCTGTCTCAAAAAAAAAAAAAAAAAATTTCACTTGGAATCCACATATAATACACCCATACACATACATACATGAGTGTGCACATACACATCCATATATACCTGTTTTCCACCTGCAAAAATGACCTCACCTTGTAATTCTGCAATCTGATTTTTTCATTCATCATGACCATGTTTCAATGTCCATCAGTGTATTTCATGCACTTCTAATGGCTGCATAAATTAAGACTGTACCCTAAATTATTCAATCAATTTCCTTCTGCCGGGCATACAGGTAGTGTCTATTTTTTTACTTATATGAACAATGTTGCAATATTTGTCCTTCCATAGAGTGGATTCTCACTATTTGCGGATTCTATTTTGGGGAATTTGCCTACTCACTAAAATGTATGTTACACCTCCAGATCTATACTCTGGAGCTTTTGCGGTCACTCTCAGACATTGCAGAGCAGTCAAAACCCTAAGTCACCAAGGCACATTCCCACTGAGGTCACACAAGGTGACACAGCCTCCCTGCCTCGCTCTCACACACAGGAGCCAGGGGCAGGGTTGGGCAGGGTGGGGCAGGGTTGGGCAGGGTGGGGCAGGATGCTCTGTTCCCGGGCATGGCATCCCAGCTCTGGCACCTGACAGTGGGGCAGCCTTGGGCAAGTCACTGAATGCTTCTGAACTGCATTTCCTCTTTTGCAAAATAAAAAATGTAGAACCTACCAAGATGTATTGTTTTGGATTTTAAGACTATAATCGATGTGAGAGGTGTGTGTGTGTGGATATAAATCTATTTCCCCCAGGAGCAAGGGTTCCGTATGGGCTCAGTGGTCACAGTGACTTTGTGGAACATCACTGCCTCAGATCATGAGAAGGGACCGTGCGTATTGGCTGCCCAGCGGACCATGTCCTTGGGATGAATCCAAGCACTGGGCAGAGGTGTGCATACTCATGGGGCCGGCGGGGATGGCTGGAAGGACCGTCCTCACCGGGGCCATACCTGAGATGGAGCCCAGGAGGATGCTGCTCTTGACGCACCTGTAGACATACTCGTAGCTCTGGGCTTTCAGTGGGGAGCCAGTGGACAGGATCGTGTGGAGCATCTGGAGACTGTGGGTTTCCACTGGGGTGCAGAATCACCAAAAGATTAAAACTAAACCCAGTGCCTGAAGCCTTACTCGCAAGCAGGAGATAGGATGGATCTAATTTCCTTGATTGGCAGTATAGGGAATGAGTATTGAAGAGGCACACTCACCCGGCTTCATGGCCTTCTCTTCCAGCACCGACAGCCACTTGGCCCCGGTTACCAGGACAGTGATGCTAGGGTGCAGGCGGGAAAGAAAACACCAGAACTATTCAAGGCTCTCGCACCAAAGCTTTCTAAAGTTAGTGATTTATTTCTGACAAGTTTGCAAAACCCAAGAGAGAGCAGTTTTCTGGGTTGAACTCATACTTTGTGTTTACTCAAGTCTGAGTCACGGCACCTGCCTTGCTCACAGGTGCACCTGACTGACTGCTCTTTACGCCGATTCCAGCATGCAGGGCCAGCTCCCTTTACCGCAAGGCTTCACATAAAACAGTCGCTCACCCGAACCCATTATCTCCCCAACTGCAGAGTATTGTATCTTGGGGGACCAAAGGAGGCCATAAAATCAAGTCCCCTCAAATTCTATCCTCACACATTCACTCACCAATGAAGAGAGGGTTACAGAATTATTATTCTCTTTTTTTTAGACAGGGTCTCCTTCTGTTGCCCCAAGCTGGAATGCAGTGGTGCAATCACAGCTCACTGCAGTCTCCAACTCCTGGGACCAAGTGATTTTCCCACCTCAGCCTCCCAGGCAGCTAGAGCTACCGGTGTATGCCACCACGCCCAGCCGAAAGACAGAGTCTTGCTATGTTGCCAGGCTGGTCTTGAACTCCTGGGCTCAAGTGATCCTCCTGCTTTGGCCTCCCAAAGTGCTGGGAGAATTCTTTCTTTGTTAATACATGTGCCATACTTGAAACTCTCCACCCATCCCCTTTTCTTAAACAAGTTCACGTTTTTATGAAACTTAGAAAAGTGCAGCTCTTCTTGAACGTTCAGAATCCACCGTTCTATGCATTTGTGCTCACAGAACGACACAAGCTGCTGAATATACATCACTGCATTTTCAAGGGCAGCCCTGTCTAATATGCTATTTCCTTCCTCAGCTTTTCCTCCAGCCAGGCGGCCCTTCACATGTAAACTCAGTCGGTCCAACCAAAGAACACTGTTCTCTTTGGGGCCTAGAGGAGGCTGTGAGATTCAGACTCTTCTGGGTCACTGGGCAGTAGAACCTCAGTCCTGCACATTCGGTGGAGAGACTCATCCCAGGGAAGACTGTCATGGCACTTGCTGTCTGAAGCCACGAGGCAACATGGCACAGAACATCCCGGAATTCAGGGCTGGCTGGGCTGGGCGTGGCTAAGGCAATGGCAGGGTGGGTCTCCCTCCATGCAAGGAGGCAGGTTACCATGGTCCTTCCACCTCCCACACCTTCGTTCTGTTACTTCCCCAGACCCACCCTGCCACCAACAAAGCCACCACTGTACCCTAGAGATGGCTGGAGTTTTGGGGGAGGGAAACTAGCTCCTCCCACCGTCCCCCATGCTTCTTTCATAAACTCAGAGTTTGATTAACTACTTCAACTTCATAGCCAAGGACTAAGGTGTCACTTCCTTTGCAAGTATCACTAACAGAGGATGGAGACCTCATGACTCTAATGGTGATCACCCGGCCCTGAGCATCAGTGACCTCCTCCAGCTACAGGTACAAAGCTCTCCAATCAACAGCCACGCCCAAACAACACATGGGTTTTGTGCAATCCCCCCACTGCCCACCCACAGAAAACTTGAAGGCCTTCTGTGGTTCTAAAGCGCATCTAAGTGCAGGCAAGACTCTGCAAACCCTGATCTTGGTGAGGCTCCGCCAGCACTCAGAGGTGGTGCTCTCCGGCCTGTGAGTCACAGCCCTGCTTGTCTGAAGACACGGCAAAGTCCTCCATCTATCTCCAGGGTGCACGTAAGACGGTTAGGAAATGCAACACCATTCAGCTCTTGGAAGCACAGGAGCCCACCTGCGGGCACTCATGCCACATCTTATTTCTAACAAGTACTGTAGGGGTCGCTGCACCAAAGCATGAGACAGTCTCAGGGCCCTAAACCATTGGGACCTGGTGCCTGCGACTGCCCAGAGCCCTGTGCGGAGCCAAGTGTGGATCAGCCCACAGGCAGCCCCTCCAGGGTCGCCACTGTGCCTGTGGGCTCCAGCAACCTCAGTCTCTCAGCTTCTGCCCCTACCCCTGCCCCGGCAATGCTCTCTTCACTCAGGCGCTACACTGCCTTTTTTTTTTTTTTTTTTTTTTTTTAAGTTGGAGTCTCTCTGTGTCACTCAGGCTGGAGTACAGTGGGGCGATCTCAGCTCACTGCAACATCTGCCTCCAGGGTTCAAGTAATCCTCCTGCCTCAGACTCCCAGGTAGCTGGGATTACAGGCCTGCACCACCACACCTGTCTAATTTTTGTATTTTTTGTATTTTTAGTAAAGAGACGGGGTTTCACTGTGTTGGCCAGGCTGGTCTCGAACTCCTGACACGGTGATCCACCCACCTCAGCCTCCCAAAGTGCTGGGATTACAGGCGTGAGCCACCACGCCTGGCCTACACTGCCCTTTTAATAACATGAACCAGATCAGTGTTCTCCTGATTCAGTGTCCACTGCTGTTCCATTCCACTCAGGGAAAAACTCACCCTCCAAGCAGCCCCAAAAGTCCCCACCCCTCTGACCCCTGCTCCTGCCCCCAGCCCCGCATCAGCCCTTCACACTCGGGCCACAGGAGGTCCCTTCCAGCTTCCACAACACATGGATCTTAGGCCCATCTCCTCGTGGTTCCCTCTGCCTGAAGTACACATCTCCCGTCCTGCAAAAGGAGTTCCTGAACCTTTCGGCCTCAGCCCAAATGCCAAGACCTCTCGAGGACTCCCTGACCCCAGGTCTCTGACAGCACTCCTCAGAGCCTGAGGTTGGTCTCTTTTCCTTACCTTCCCCTTCCCAGTGCCAGCCCCATGAGGACAGAGCGTGCTGGCCCCTGGTCGCTGCTGTGTGGCCCCCAGGACCCAGCAGGGAGCTTGGCTCAGAGCACGTAGTCCAGCACAGATGGGGTGCAGATCCCGGGAAAGTGCTACCCAACCCATGCACTTCCTTAGAAGGACAAGCCTGCTCGCCCACGAGGCCCCTGCCCTCTAGAACCATCTTAGACAATGGCCCCATTCAGAGACGGGCAAAACCGGGCAACCTAGACAACATCCACACCTGCCCCGCTACTAACAAACTGGACAAAGTCCCCGGGGTCCTGGCCCTAATTCTATCCAGAATAGTCCCCTCACTAGAACCCAGAAACACACCCCTGTGAAGAAGAAAATTCATCTTTTAAAATTATCTTGTCTGTGCCTACAAAATAAACGCTCTTTGATCGAATGTGTCAATAAGGCTGGGAGCTGACATGCTGGTAATCAACAGAGATCTCACCCCACATTTACTAACAGACATGGGTTTTAATCAGAGGAACTGAGACAGCATCACGAGGACTCTGTCCCACACGCCTCTTGCCATAAAACAGGGTTTGCCATGACTGCTTTCAACTGTTGCACAATATTCAGTTTCCAGGAGGTGGACAGAACTGAGCTGAAGTGTCCTGCCCCACCCAGCACCCGCTCCCTCTCACTGCTGGTGGCAACCAGTGCAGTGGTTTAAAGCCTGCATCCTTCCGAAAGCCCCTCACCCGCAGCCCCTGCCCGGGTGCCAAGTCACACCTGCCTCGCCAAACTGCACAGGACGCTCTCCCAGAGGGGCGAAGGCCACACCCAGAGAGAGCCCTGCGACAGCACGACCACACCTCAGTCAGCCTCAGTGCTCTGGCCAACCCAGGGCCCGTGATTACGGCACGGAACCAGCCACCGTGCTGTGAACACTCACACATGTACGCGTGTACACAGGCACATGCACACATACACAAGGCACACATGCACCCACATGTACAGCAAACATTCACAACTGCATGCACACGCACACACATCCGACACCTATACACGCACACACATCCATGCACTCACTTGCACTCACACATGTATGTGCACATACACTCATGCACATACGCACTCCCATGCTCCCTTTCACATGATCACGCTCCATGAATGCGCACACACACTTTCACATACACTTTTGTGCACACACGCAGACTCACACCCATGCACACACAGAGCAGGGTCGCCCTGGGACGCTTCATCGCTGGATCTCATTAGCACCGGGCCCCACTGATGTACATTTCCCTCTCCACCCCTCCTCCAGTAACCCCCGACCCAGTGCCTGCCTCCCCAACACACCAATAGAAGTTCCTCCACTTGGAGCCTGGCTTAAGGGTAAAAGGGTAAAGATTCTAAAGCCATCTGAAGTTCCCGGGGATTTGATTAACCTTTTGCTGGAAACAATCTCATTAGGAAATAGCCTTCCTCACTAAGATTGTGAGCCAAATGTCAGGATTTAAATATTACCCAGGCCAAGTTATATTTAAAATGTTTAATGGCCAAGGATTTAAAAACATGAGTGGCTCCTGTTCCCCCCATGAACAGATTCGATGTAATTAGGACATTTCAGAGCATGGTTGTTTCTGGGCCCCTGGAACTCTGGCAACTTCTATATTCTTATCTCTGGAAACATTGTCATTAGGCCAAGGGTGACCAAGACCACAGTGGCCAGAACACCCCAGCCAGTTGTGATTAATTCATCAGCAAAGTGCTGACGAGACTGGATCTCATGATGCCTTCTAATGATGATGATGATAAGGAGTTGGGGTCGGCGGGAGGGGGGCAGGGACCACTACACCTATCCCCATTTGCAGAATTCTCAGGCACCAGGAGGGTACCCAACGTGTCTCTCCTAACTGGCTCCCACCTCTGCTCGTGGAATTCCTGTCTACCATCCAGCCAGGGCCACAGGAAAGAAGTGACCACCTCCCGGGGCCCCAGGAAGCACTCAGTGCAGTTATGATGAGGTGAGGAAGACCCTAGAAGACAGGCGGCTGCCAGCCCCTGGGGACGGCTAGGGACAAACAGGGCTCTCCTCCTGCCAATGGGCTCAGGAGAAGGGTGGCAGAAAATCCAAATGCAACGCAGTCCCCCAGTCACAGGTTCTGCACCCACCCCTCATGAACTTATCCACACACCTCCCCTGTGCATTCAGCCTTCACCTCACTTCATCTCTGATATGTTTTAGCTGTCCCCACCCAAATCTCATCTTTAACTGTAGCTCCTATAATCCCTATGTGTCCCAGGAGGGACCCAGTGGGAGGTAACTGAATCATGGGGGCAGGTTTTTCCCGAGCTGTTCTCTCCATAGTGAATAAGTCTCACAAGATCCGATGGTTTTATAAAGGACAGTTCTCCTGCACACGCTCTCTTGCCTGTTGCCAGGTAAGACGTGCCTTTGCTCCTCATTCACTTTCCATCATGATTGTGAGGCCTCCCCAGTCATGTGAAACTCTGAGTCCATTCAACCTCTTTTTCTTTATAAATTACCCACTGTTAGGCATTTCTTCATAGCAGTAGGAAAATGGATGAATACAATCTCACTCCTGAGTCTGCAGAACCTGTGTGAAACAGGACTCTAAGCGACCCTCAGTTTTCCTCCTTTTGCTGGGAAATGCCACAACTAGAGAAACAAGATGAATGCACAGTACGATGACTGCAGCTGACAAAGTCGTACTATGTAATAAGCGCTGGAACTTTGCTAAGAGAGTCCATTTCAGGTGCTCTCCTTGCTAAAAACAAACAGGTAACTGAGAGGAGATGCAAATGCGAATCTGCCTGACTGCCGTACTCATTTCACTATGTGTATACACCGCAAAATACCATGCCGCGTGCCTTATGATACAATTTTTACTAAAAAATAATCTTAAAAATAGAAATAGATTCTTAAAAGAAATGAGATCGCATGCTGCCCGTAGGATTTTTCTCAGCCCTCACTCTGGAGGGAAGAGCCCTGGCCCTTGGTGTCCCTCCCTCTTCACCTTCTGCTTCTGGCACCTCCCATGCCCTCCTCTTGGAGAGGAGGCGTCCACAAAGGCAGAGCATGCCGGAGGCGCCCCGACCGTGGTAGAAGGCAGGCACGGCTCTGCATCTGATCCCAAGGAGCCTTCCTGGTGCTGCCTGTCCCTTGCTTTGAGCATGGCATCTTGGTACCTACCCTATCCTGTCAACCAGGTCCCAGAGCACGTTGGGAGTGGGCACCAGGGGGGAGCCATCGTACAAGACTATGGCCGCTCCTGTGGCCAGAATGGACACCATCCAGTTCCACATCATCCAGCCGACCTGCAAAGATAGGAGGGGTGCGGCTTCAGCGGGTGCTAGGCAGCTCCCCCGAGCGCTGCCCCCTCAGCTTCCCGTGTCCCTGAGAAACCACCTAAGATGGAGTCACAGGTTGGCGCTAACTGCCCATTTCAAATGCAGGACACTCTGGCCCAGCAACTGCACATCTAAGAGTGAATCGCACAGACATATTCACACATGTGCATGAAGACGCATCACAGAACATCTGTTGTACCCTTGCTGGTGACAGAGACGAAGCAATGTAGGTGTTATCGACACAAGCAAGGCCACAGGAAGTGCACACTTGCTACTGACACTCCTACACAGTCACTGAACCCACATGAGGCATTCCGAACAGCACCTGACCCCCAGCAGTATGATGGCAGCCATTGCGCAGCCATGAAACAGAATGAGGTCTGGACTGACACGGAACCATCCCCAAGACATTGTTCATCCATGATGAATGGTGTTGGGAACCTGCCTCCCATCCACCACAGCCTAGTGCCGTCCCCAAATCATGCGGGCTACAGTGACCCAAAACCAACGTCCCCTGGAAGGCCCACCCACACCTACTTCCCATGCACAAAGGCAGAGGGCACAAGGACACAGCCAAAGGTCTCCATTTAGTTGAGTTGCTTTCTTCTTCTTTTTTTTTTTTTCCCCTGAGACAAGGTCTCCCTCTGTCACCCAAGGCTGGAGTGCCATGGCACAATCAGAGCTCACTGCAGCCTCGACCTCCTAACCTCAAGTGATCCTCCTGCCTCAGCCTCCCATGTAGCTGGAACCACAGATGTGAGCCACCACGCCCAGCTAATTTTTTTATTTTTTGTAGATGAGGTCTCACTTTGTTGTCCAGGCTAGTCTTGAACTCCTGGTCTCAAGGGATCCTCCTGCCTCAGCCTCACGAAGTGCTGGGATTACAGGCATGAGCCACCACACCTGTCCATTGAGCTGCTTTCTCAACAAAGAGGAAACCAGTGCCTGGAAGCCCCGAGCAGCATAGCATTCCTGGCCACCTCATTGTCCAACAAAGCTGCTAAAAGTTGAGTCAAGGCCTGGTGGCTCACACTTGTAATCCCAGCATTTTGGAGGGCAAGGTGGGAAGATCACTTCAGCTCAGGAGGTTGAGACTGGCCTAGGTAGGTAACACAGTGAGACCTGGTCTCTATGGAAAAACAATTTTTTTTTTTTTTTTTTGAGACGGAATCTCACTCTGTCACCTAGGCTGGAGTGCAGTGGCACAATCATGGCTCACCTCCTGGATTCAAGTGATCCTCTCACCCCAGCTTCCCAAGTAGCTAGGATTACAGGTGCCCACCACCACACCTAGCTAACTTTTTTGTTTTTTTAATAGAGACAGGGTTTTTCCATGTTGGCCAGGCTGGTCCCGAACTCCTGACCTCAAGTGATCCACCTACCTCATCCTCCCAAAGTGTTGGGATTACAGGCGTGAGCCACTGTGCCTGGTCTCCAGAAAAAAAAATTTTTTTAATTAGCCAGGCATGGTGGAGGCTGAGGTGGGAGGATCACTTGAGCCCAGGAGTTTGAGGCTGCACTGAGCCATGATCACCACTGCACTCTAGCCTGAGCAACAGTGAGACTGTCAAAAGAAAACAAGAAAGGCAAAGGGAAAAAGGGGGACAAAAGGCAAAGGGAAAATGGGAAAGGAAGGGAGGGGTAGGGAGGGGAAGGGAGGGAAAGGAAGGGGAAGGAAGCAAGGGAGGGTGGGTCACAGTATAGGCTGGGCCCAGGGCTGCCGGACATGAAACAACTGCCACCAAGGCTGCTGTTAGAACCCTGGTGGGGAGGCCAGGCGCAGTGGCTCACGCCTGTAATCCCAGCACTTTGGGAGGCCGAGGTGGGCGGATCATGAGGTCAGGACATCGGGACCATCCTGGCTAACACGGTGAAACCCCGTCTCTACTAAAAATACAAAAAAAATTAGCCAGGCGTGGGGGTGGGCACCTGTAGTCCCAGCTACTCGGGAGGCTGAGGCAGGAGAATGGCGTGAACCCAGGAGGCGGAGCTTGCAGAGAGCCAAGATCGCGCCACTGCACTCCAGCCTGGGCGACAGAGTGAGCCCCCGTCTCAAAAAATAAAAAAAAAAATAAAAGAAAAATAAAAGAACACAGGTGTGGTCAAGCCGCTCCAGGAAAAATCTAACTGCCTGATTCTTAGTGGGCAGGATCCTTCCAGTAAAAATGAAATGCCTCTGAGAAAACTGCTCCAAATTTTTGAGTTCTTTCCATTGTATCTTTCCTCTCAATACAAGACCTTCCCATTTTAAATTGCCGTGTCCCAGGGAGGCAGCTGAATCCTGCATCATCTTGGCTGCTGGGAGCTTTCTGCACCTCCGTAAAGACACTGCACTGATGCTGCTGCCTGGGCTTCCCGCCCTGAAATGTTTGAAAAAGGACCCGGCACACAAGGGTCCATGGTGGGGGTGGGGGGCTGGCACTGGTGTTCTACATTAGGGACTGGGGACAGGGGTGGGTTGTAGAGCAAATCCCTGCAGGAAAAAACCTGAATCATTTGTCTCAAGCCCCTTATTAATTCACAGCTGGTCACAGAGAACAGGGAGGGGCCTCTCCACAGTCACACATCAAAAACGCACCCAAGGTCACCACTCCTGAGTGTGTGAGATCCCAGAGATCTGTCACCTGCACCGGTGCTTGTGTGAGGTCGCAGGGGTCTGACCCTTTCTGCATCTGTGTGTAATCCCAGGGGTCTGTCCCCCACTCCATCTGTGTGTAGTCCCGGGGATCTGTCCCCACTCCTGCATGTGTGTGCAGTCCCGGGGATCTGTCCCTACTCCTGCATCTGTGTGCAGCCCCAGGGGTCTGACAGTCTCCTGCACCTGTGTGAGGTCACGGGGGTGGGGGGGGGTCTGATACTCTCCTGCACCTGTGTGAGGTCACGGGGGGGGGGGGGGGGGACGGGGACAGCCACGTGCTGTCCTCCCTCCTGCATCTGTGGGCGGTCCCGGAGAGTCTCTCATAAGGGGCACAGAAGGGCCCTGGGCATTCACCTCACAGGTCAGGCATGTGCCTGCTGCATTCCACTCGGCATAAAGACTCGGCAGGCCGGGGCAGTGGCTCATGCTTGTAATCTCAGCACTTTGGGAGGCTGAGGCGGGCGGATCACAAGGTCAGGAGTTCAAGACCAGCCTGTTCAACATGATGAAACCCCATCTCTACTAAAAATACAAAAAATTAGCCAGGCGTGGTGGCGCACGCCTGTAGTCCCAGCTACTCAGGAGGCTGAGGCAGAAGAATCGCTTGAACCCACGAGGTGGAGGTTGCAGTGAGCCAAGATCGAGTCACTGCACTCCAGCCTAGGTGACACAGCTAGACTTCGTCTCAAAAAAAAAAAAAAAAAACTCATCAGCACAGGAGCACCACCCAGGACCTGTAGCTAGATCACTGTGGAAGTTCTTGGTGTTTTGAGTTCTCCTCCTCTGGGTAAAATACACTTCCTTTAACTTGTCCTAACCTTCTGTCTGTCAGTGCTCAGCAAGGGCAGGAAGGCCTCCAACACCTTGAGTTGAGTTCTGGTTTCAGGGCATGGACTCCACGCTGCTGAGGCAGGGTGGGCAGAGGAGGGGGCCCAACTCGACGCTGTGCACTGGGGAAGCCCTCACCACAGTGCAGCACAGGCAGGGCCCCAGGGAAGCCCTTACCACGGCGCAGCACGGGCGGCGCCCGGGGAAGCCCTTAGCACGTGCCACGGGCCGGCGCCCGGGGAAGCCCTTAGCACGTGCCACCGGCCAGCGCCCAGGGAAGCCCTTAGCATGTGTCATGGGCCACTGCCCGGGAAGCCCTGAGAGGTGACAGTGTGCTGGCAGTCCTCACAGCCCTCGCTTGCTCTCGGCACCTCCTCTACCTGGGATCCCACTTTGGTGGCACTTGAGGAGCCCTTCAGCACACCACTGCACTGTGGGAGCCCCTTTCTGGGCTGGCCAAGGCGGGAGCCGGCTCCCTCAGCTTGCAGGGAGGTGTGGAGGGAGAGGCACGAGCGGGAACCAGGGCTGCCATGGCACTTGCGGGCCAGCTGGAGTTCCGGGTGGGCGTGGGCTTGGCGGGCCCCTCACTCAGAGCAGCCGGCCGGCCCTGCCGGCCCTGGGCAATGAGGGGCTTAGCACCCAGGCCAGCGGCTGCGGAGGGTGTACTGGGTCCCCCAGCAGTGCCAGCCCACCGGTGCTGTGCTCAATTTCTCACCAGGCCTTAGCTGCCTTCCCACGGGGCAGGACTCGGGACCTGCAGCCCGCCATGCCTGAGCCTCCCACCCCCTCCATGGGCTCCTGTGCAGCCCGAGGCTCCCCGACGAGCGCCACTCCACGGCACCCAGTCCCATCGACCACCCAAGGGCTGAGGAGTGCGAGCGCACGGCACGGGACTGGCAGGCAGCTCCACCTGCAGCCCCGGTGCAGGATCCACTGGGTGAAGCCAGCTGGGCTCCTGAGTCTGGTGGAGATGTGGAGAACCTTTACGTCTAGCTCAGGGATTGTAAATACACCAATCAGCACCCTGTGTCTAGCTCAGGGTCTGTGAATGCACCAATAGACGCTCTGTATCCAGCTGCTCTGGTGGGGCCTTGGAGAACCTTTATGTCTAGTTCAAGGATTGTAAATACACCAATCGGCACTCTGTATCTAGCTCAAGGTTTGCAAACACACCAATCAGCACCCTGTGTCTAGCTCAGGGTTTGCGAATGCACCAATTGACACTCTGTATCTAGCTGCTCTGGTGGGGCCTTGGAGAACCTTTGTGTGGATACTCTGTATCTAACTGATCTGATGGGGACGTGGTGAACCTTTATGTCTAGCTCAGGGATTGTAAACGCACCAATCAGCGCCCTGTCAAAACAGACCACTTGGCTCTACCAATCAGCAGGACGTGGGTGGGGCCAGATAAGAGAATAAAAGCAGGCTGCCCGAGCCAGCAGTGGCAACCCGCTCGGGTCCCCTTTCACACTGTGGAAGCTTTGTTCTTTCACTGTTTGCAATAAATCTTGCTACTGCTCAGTCTTTGGGTCCATGCTGCTTTTATGTGCTGTAACACTCACCGCGAAGGTCTGTAGCTTCACTCCTGAAGCCAGCAAGACCACGAGCCCACTGGGAGGAACGAACAACTCCAGATGCGCCGCCTTAAGAGCTGTAACACTCACCGCGAAGGTCTGCAGCTTCACTCCTGAGCCAGTGAGACCACGAACCCACCAGAAGGAAGAAACTCCGAACACATCCGAACATCAGAAGGAATGAACAACTCCAGACGCGCTACCTTAAGAGCTGTAACACTCACCGCAAGAGTCTGCTGCTTCATTCTTGAAGTCAGTGAGACCAAGAACCCACCAATTCCGGACACATTACCACATGCCATGGGCCGGCGCCCGGGGAAGCCCTTACCATGTGTCACGGACTGGCGCCCGGGGAAGCCCCTACTGTGGTATAGCATAGGCCAGCATCTTGGGAAGCCCTTATCACGGTGAAGCACAGGCCAGCACCCGGGCAAGCCCTTACCGTGGTGTAGCACAGGAGGATGTCACTGCTGGTCATGTTGCCGTGCAGCAGGTGCTCCTTCAGATGCTGGATGAGGGTGCCCTGCAGGGGAGACACGGGGGAGCGGGTGCTCTCTGTTAGGCATACAGTACCAGGAACCTGGTATCTGGTCCACGTGCTGCTCAGATGCTGCCAGGAAGAAGCCCCAGCAGATCCCCATTTTCTTTCCTGGGAGAAGCAGACTTCGGAGGCTCCTCCCCTCCCCTGTGATGAGCCATGGCCCCATGCCCCTCTGCCCCGAGAGCTGAGAGTGGCTTGTAGTCTGGAGAGGAAAACCCTGACACTCCTGTCTGCCCTCGAGCTCTCGGTGCCCAGGACAGCAAGGGCACCACGGAGGCCCACCAGCTTCAGGCAGAAGAGAAGTGACCCTGAGAAGAGAGTCAACGAGCAAAAGACCAGGGCCTAACCCTCCAGGACGGGTGCTAGCCCAGCCTCATGGGGGACAGGGAACAGGGGGGTGAGGGGGATGTGGTGGGAGTGGGGCACCGGCAACGGAGCAAGACTGTAGCTGGGACTCACGTTCGAGATCGGATTTCAGGAATGCCTCAGCTGAGGGGATAGCACAAGACCCTGCCTCTGCTAAAACACCCAAGCAGGTCCGCTCCCTCCCACCCACTATGCCCTATTACCTTTTGATTTTGGTGCTTAATAGGCAATATATTTGCACAGTCCAGAACTCTGAAGCAGATACCAGGAAAAGCCGTCCTCTCTCCCTGTCCTGTACCCAGTTCTCCCCAGAGGCAGCCAGTCCTAGCAGTTTCCTGTGAATGTCTTTCTTGCTGATGCCAGCACATAGTTATTAATGCCATTTTGTTCATTGTGACACAGTGTCCTGCACTTTGCCTTTTCCACCTAACAGCACACCTGGGAGATCTTCCTGGGCATGCCAGGAGCTCCCTCATGTCTGTTTACAGCTATATAATCTTTCACTGCCCAGAACACACTTGTTCCAAGCAACTCTGTATGTCCAGCAGGGGCAGGGAGGAGAGGAAGCTTCCCATCGCCAGGCACAACCCAGAGAGCAGAGCCAGTGGCCCCTGCGCCCGTCACTCCACGCTCCCAGCCTCGGTTTTCCTATCTTTCCAATGGATCTCGTACAAGATCCTGAGGAAAGACGGGGATGCTGCTCCTTCAGTGACCACTGCCCTTCAGTCTGATCCACAGATGTGAGCCTCTGCCTCATGACAAGGGTGCTCCTGGTTGTGGAGGGCCTAGAGGGCTGAAGCAAGGACTTGTGTATTAAACCCCAGCCATGAAGGCCCTCATCACACCCAAGGGAAAAGCTTCCAAAAGCCAGTTGCAGGAGATGATCCCCTTTAAGAGCTCACCAGGAACAATCCTATCCAACACAGGCTCCCATTCAGGAGCCACAATTCTTATTCCAGAGTCCATCTCAAACAGGCAACCACCACCTAACCCACAAACAGCAGCAAGTGAAGCCTCCAGAGACTGCCAGGCAGACGGGCAGACACTGCCTGACATGGTTTGGCTCCATGTCCCCATCCAAATCTCATCTTGAATTGTATTCCCATAATCCCCACATGTTGTGGGAGGGACAAGGTGGGAGGTAATTGAATCACAGGGGCAGTTTCTCCCATCCTATTCTCATGGTAGCGAGTAAGTCTCATGAGATCAGATGGTTTAAGGGGAAACCCATTTCGTTTGATTCTCATTCTCTCTCTTTGCCTGCTGCCATCCATGTAAGATGTGACTTGCTCCTCCTTGCCTTCTGCCATGATTGTGAGGCCTCCCCAGCCACATAGAACTGTTAAGTCCATTAAACCTTTCTTTTGTAAATTGCCCAGTCTCAGTATGTCTTTTTTTTTTTTTTTTTTGAGACAGAGTTTCACTCTGTCACCAGGCTGGAGTGCAGTGGTGCGATCTCGGCTCACTGCAACCTCCACCTCCCAGGTTCAAGTGATTCTCCTGCCTCAGCCTCCCAAGTAGCTGGAACTACAGGCGCACACCACCACGCCCAGCTAATTTTTTTAGTTTCAGTAGAGATGGGGTTTCACCATGTTGGCCAGGCTGGTCTCGATCTCTTGACTTCATGATCTGTCCACCTTGGCCTCCCAAAATTCTGGGATTACAAGGATGAGACACCACGCCCAGCCCTCAATATGTCTTTATCAGCAGCATAAAAACAGACTAATACACTGCCCTTTTCTGCGGTCCCCCAAGGCTGCCTCCAGGTTCTGGAAGCTGAGCTGCAGGGTGCAGTTTAACAAGAATCCCCAGTCATGGTCAAGAGACAGCCTCCCCTTCCCTTCCCCAGGCACTCAAAAGCTTCTTAGAAAGTTACATGACAATCTGTTCTCCTGCACAGTGGGTAGGCAATAATTTGGGGGTGACAAACTTTTCAGGAACTGTCTCCATGAACTAAATCTTTCCACGAATCCACTTAAAGGACAGGGAACTCTGATTCTAGGAGCCTGTGGCAAATCCCTCTCCCACTTTCTTTTTCACTTAAAATCAGCACTTAACTCTACAGCTTCACTCACATGGTCTGCTGAGAGCACAGCGGAGCTACAAGCCCACCTTCGTTCAGTGGTTCATTAGCCTCATTCTCTCAGATGGCACAAAACAAACGATGGGCCCTCCTCCTCTCTCAAGAATTTCTCTGTGTGAATCTTAACTAGTTACATCCATCGTTTTTCCCTTAATTCTTAAATATTTATGGTCAAGTCTGAATGCTTTCCCTGAGGGTAAGGCAGCGTAAACAGTTTCCTGGGTCTCAGCGCAGGAGAGTAATTTCATGTAAAGGAAGAGAAAGGGGAGCCGCTTTCTGACACCTTTCATGGACTTAGGAAACGCAAACCAACAAACCAGTAACAGAACCCCACCCACCCCACTAAATCGGGAGGATTATGAGCAGCCCTAGGACTCTGGCCTGTGTTGCCTCACTGTTTTCAAGTTTGTGGTCAAGATAACTCTAGAAAACGAGCAAGATGCTTAGTCACTTCTCCAGAGATGCAAGAGCCCAGTGAAGACGGAGTACATATAATTTTTCCTGATTTTTCCACACTCTACATATACCAGGCATGACCATTTTATGAGCAAGCTATATTATATCTAATACATTTTTATGCTCCCCTTAAAAAATGACATGCAGTATGCAAAGAGCAGTAAAAATAAAAGTACAGTTACACATTTCCATTTTTCCTAAAATGTCTTGTTTGGCCACAGACACCTGCCCCCGCCCCGACCCTTGTCTGCAAGATTTCTAAAAATGCTCATCTCGGTGGCTCATTAACAGACCTACACCCAGGTACACCAGGGCTGACCTTTCACAGGGAAAATGCGATTCCAGCTACACCTTAGTCTGTGAACACACCCCGACTGGCTTTCATAAAATCAGATGATTTGAGCGACAGGACAGCTCACTGCCTGCAAAGAGGCAACTTGGTTGAGCCAGTGTAACTGCTAGAAATAAGGCCTTTGCCCCCCACCACTGACCTCAGCCCCTCGCTCCCACCCCCGGGTTTCTTGAGAATTAACCTGCTGTGCGTGGACAGGCTCTTGAACCTTTGGATCTATTTCACAGCCTGCAACAAGACCTTCAGTGAATCCAGATCTAGGTGATGATGAAACCACACTGACTCCTTTCCACATTCTGATGAAAATACTCTGTAAAAAGCCTAATAGGGCTTTCAAATGATTCCAATGTAAATGTTTCCTTTTTATGGAAGGGATTCAAACTGCTTCTAGGTAGAGGGAACATCTGTAAAAGCTAAATGAGCTAGAATAAGGGAACTTGTATATTTCCTTTTCAAACGCCACTGTCTTATCAAGCAAAGGTTTCTCCACTTGGAGAATTCTCTTCTTCTCAGTTTGGGGGGAAAAGTGGTGATCAGAAGGTTTGACCAAGATACGGTGGATTTTTCTCCTCCCTATGGGCTGAGCCAACTGAGAGGGAAATGGGGAAATGAGCTATGGGGAGAGCTGAAGAGCTGGCCCAGGGGAGAGCCTAGAGCAGCGTGAGGGCGAGAGCCACGGCGTGGAGCAAGCATCCTGACTCCCACAGACTGGCCCAGAAGTCTGAGTGCAAGGTAAGGATTCGGCCGAGTCAGGAAGAAGCTCTCTTATCAGGGGCAGAGGAGGATCAGAGGAAGTGAGATGTGATAGCAGTTATTAGAAAAGCACTACATTCAGCTGGGCGTGATGGCTCACGCCTGTAATCCCAGCATTTCGGGAGGCCAAGGAGGGCGGATCACGAGGTCAGGAGTTGGAGACCAGCCTGGCCAACCTAGTGAAACTCCATCTCTATTAAAAATACAAAAAAAAAAAAAACTTAGCCGGCCGTGGTGGTGGGCGCCTGTAATCCCAGCCACTCAGGAGGCTGAGGTAGGAGAATCGCTTGAACCCGGGAGGCAGAGGTTGCAGTAAGCCAAGATTGCGCCACTGCACTCCAGCCCAGGTGACAGTGCCAGGGCTCCATCTCAATTAAAAAAAAAAAAAAAAAGCAAAGCACCACACTGACCCAGGCATTTCATTTCTGAAGAGTGGCCTAGTGAAATCACAGAAATGAAATACACTAACGTTGTATCCCCCCGATAGATGCACAGAGAAGAACACAACATCACTTCCAGCGTGTTCCCACCAAAGCTGCATCACCTGGACCTAACCACGAGGAGACACCAGGCAGACCCAAACACAGCCATTCTGCCAAACCAGGAGCCTGGGCGCTTCGAAAATGTCAGTGTCACGAAAGACGAAGAAGCCCGAGGAGCTGCTCCAGACATTCACGAGACGTGACGACTGACGTGCCACCGCCTGAGCTGCTAGGACACTACTGGGAAACTGGCGACCTGAGTGTGGACCGTAGATGAGGGGGCGGCACTGCACCAACGCCAACCTTCCTGAATTTGATGAGCGCGCTACACACTCTTCTGTAAGAGAATGCTCTTGTTCTTGGGAGATATGTGCTGAAATATTAAAGAGTGAAAGATCATTGTGGCTCCAACATACTCTCAACTGGTTCAACAAAAAGCAAAATAACAACGTGTGTATATACGCTGAGAGAGAAGGAAGGCGAAAGTGGCTTTTAGGACATGTTAAAAATGGATGTTGACATCAGGCACAGTGGCTCATGCCTGTAATTCCAGCACTCAGGAGGCCAAGGCGAGAGGATCACTTGAGCCCAAGAGTTCATGACCAGCCTGGGGAACATAGCAAAACCCCATCTCTACAAAAACAAAAAAGTAGCACGTGCCTGTAGTCCTAGGTACTTGGAAGACTGAGGTGGGAGGATCGCTTGGGCCCAGGAGGTAGAGGTTGCAGTGAGCCATGATCACACCACCTGTACTCCAGCCTGTACAACAAAGTGAGAAACTATCTCAAAACAAAACCAAAAAAAAGGACGTTGAAAATATTAAAGACAGAATGTTCACAATGGAAGAATCCAGCTGAAGGGTACCATGGAGCTTACTATTCTTGCAGCTTTTCTAGAGGTTCTCTAGGTATTTTATTTTTTTCAAAAATAAAAGGTTTGGTTGAGCATGGTGGCTCACATCTGTAATCCCAGCACTTTGGGAGGCCAAGGCAGGTGGAATACATGAGCCTAGGGGTTTGAGTCCAGCCTGGGTAACGTGGCAAAACCCGGTCTCTAAAAAAAAAAAAAGCCACAAAAATACAAAACAAACAAACAAAAACAGTAGGGCATAGTGGCACATGCCTATAATCCCAGCTACATGGGAGACTGAGGGGGGAGGACTGCTTAAGCCCAGGAGGCAGAGGTTGCAGTGAGCCAAGATTACACCACTGCACTCCAGTCTGGGTGACAGATCAAGACTCCATCTCAAAATAAAATAAAATAAAATAAAAGGTTAAAAGTCACTAACCTATACGTATACATTCTATTGCATAGTAATAACATATTATTTCAGGTGCTTTAATAAAGTTAGACTTTCGGTGAAATAAGAAAAATTAAAAGCATGCGTCATGGGCGGAACTGTGTACCCCCAAAATTCGTATGTTGAAGCCCTAATCCCCAGTATCTCAGATTGTGACTAAATGGGCCTTTAAAAGGTGATGGAGTTTAAATGAGCTGTCAAAGCAGGCCCAGATCCGATCTGACTGGGGTCCTTAGGAGAAGAAGCTTGGACACATACAGAGACACCAGGGATGTCATGTGAAAGATCACACGAGGACACAGCAAGAAGGTGGCCGTCCGCAAGTCAAGGAGAGAGGCCTCAGACAAGAGCAACCGTGCGGCACCTTGGTGTTCCACATGGCCTGTGGTATTTTGTTATGGCAGCCCTAACAGACTCACAGCACGGGTAGGCTCTTTCTCAGTTAATTAGACTCTAATAATAACCTAATAACCTAGTAACCTAGCCTTCTAATAACCTAACCAGTGGCTTTCAAATATTTTACCACAACCCACGGTCAGACGTAAGTTTTACAACGCCCCCAGCACATGCACACATTCCACTCCATGTAATGACAGCTTCACAGAACAACACCCATACCTCTTATGAGCCTATTCTGTGCTAATATTTTATTTTATTTTTATTTTTTGAGACAGGGTCTGGCTCTGTTGCCAGGTGGAGTGCAGTGGCATGATCTCAGCTCACTGCAACCTCTGCCTCCTGGGTTCAGGCAATTGTCCCACTTCAGCCTCCCGAGTAGCTCAGACTACAGGCATGTGCCACCACGTCCAGTTAATTTTTGTATTTTTTAGTAGAAATGGGGTTTTGCTATATTGGCCAGGCTGGTCTCAAACTCCTGGGCTCAAAGCAATCTGCCCGCCTCAGGTTCCCAAAGTGCTGGGGTTATAGGTGTGGGCCATTGCGTCTGGCACTGTGCTAATATCATCTATTCTTGTCTATTCTGATTCATTCTTTTTAAAATGCTGGCAGGGCCCACCTACTGAGTTCACAATCCGCCAGGTGGTCCGGACCTGCAGGGTGAATGTAGCTGGTTCAGCCAGCGCACCCCCTACCCCCAAGGCACACTGCGCTGTACAGTGACCTCCAAGCCTATCACCATGGTGATCACCATGGCACCAAAGGTGCCATCCCAGCCTTTGAAGTGGCAGCACTCCCCTGCCCTGGACCCAGTGCCGGATTTCCATGCAGCACCCCACTTGGAAAGAAGCTCGGCACGTTGGACTCTCTGGGGATGGGGTGCAGTTTGACAACTCCAACACTGCCATCAACAGCTGGGAGGCCCTGTTGAAGCAAACAGACAACGGGAGGCCCTGCAGAGCCTTCCCCAGAGACCTACCCCGGCGGAATGCACCATGCACTTGGGTGCACCCGTGGTGCCCGATGAGAACATGATGAACAGTGGGTGGCTGAAGGGCAGCTGCTCAAACTCCAGCTGCGGGGCCTGCTCGCTGGTGCCGGTGGCAAGAAAGTCATCCAGAAACACACTGTGGGCCGAAACGCAGGGAAACACGCCATGAATGTCCCAGAATGCTGGACCAGACCCGCTGATTCCACCCGTGCACTTCCCTCTGTTTCTACCCCAGAAAAGCCAGGATTCCAGGGGGACGGTGGCCTGATTTGGAAACTTTCTGGGACTAGGGGAGGCAGTCAGATCTCAGAGATTCAAGCTAATTGAAGGAAAACTCATTGAAAGACTGAAGGCTTCAAGTTGCTTAATCAGCACTGCTGACAGGGCCAAGGGCTGTCTTTTAGAGAATCTTTTAAGTGTTTTCATAACCACCATGGAGAAGGATCACTTACAATGAACAAGCCATGTGTGTACCAACACTGCTGAAGGAGGCTTTGGAAATGGCCTTGAAGTCTTCTGAGCCCATGTCCTTTGTTTGCTATTGATCACCTGATTAGCAAATGCTTTGTTTCCAATGATTGCCCAAAAGGAAGCACTCGCCAAGTGGGTCTGAAGTAAGATGCTTCCCCCATGGAGAAGGGAGAGGAGGAGATGCTAGATTAATGAGCCCTTCCTACAGATGTGGGGCCAATTTCCTGAACCACAGCTCAATGACAGAGAACCGCTCAGCAAATATCGTGTGTTATCACTAACTTACTAGATCCTGAGGTTTACAATAGCAAGATACAAATATCTGTGCAAGAACAAATAAAATTAATCGCAGCTATTGACTGTCACCCAGGAAGTGTGCCTAGGCTTACCCCCAAAGCTGACAGGCAGCATTGTTGTAGGTGGCCAAGAACCACCAAAGGGGCGACACAAACAGGAGATTGTTTTCTGCACTAGAAACAGCCGCAGAAGCCACAAGCCATCTTGGGAAAAGGTGGTTTTCTATTTTGAGATCAGCAGCAACATCCATCTCAAAACATTGGCCCTAGGCCGGGCGCGGTGGCTCACGCTTGTAATCCCAGCACTTTGGGAGGCCGAGGCGGGCGGATCACGAGGTCAGGAGATCGAGACCACGGTGAAACCCCGTCTCTACTAAAAATACAAAAAATTAGCCGGGCGTGGTGGCGGGCGCCTGTAGTCCCAGCTACTCGGAGAGGCTGAGGCAGGAGAATGGCGTGAACCCGGGAGGCGGAGCTTGCAGTGAGCCGAGATTGCGCCACTGCACTCCAGCCTGGGCGACAGAGCGAGACTCCGTCTCAAAAAAAAAAAAAAAAAAAACAAAACATTGGCCCTATACTCAAATGGACTTTCTCTCAGGGAAGGAGGTGGGAATCAGTTAAATGCAGCCTGCAGCCATTTGCTAGGGATAATTACTCTGAAATACAAATGCCATACAGACTAAAATGAAGAATTTTGCTGTCTTGCATGAGAAGGCATCCTTAAAGATAAAGGTTTCTCCTGGGGAAGACACGGCGGTTTAAAAAGGGCATCCAAAATAATTCAACTCTAAGCAAGAAACAAACAAAGCCATCTGCTCCAGCATGTCAGGAAAACTATTCACTGTGGAACTTTACAGCCAATGAAAACCCCGTCCCACCTCTACCTCCTGTAAGAATCCCATTATAAAGTGCCGGATCTAATCAGATACTTCACACAGAGAAAAGCCTTTTCTGTCAAATGGCCCATAAATCACAGTACATAATGATTCCCTTTGTTAAAGCCCTTCTAAGAATGAAAAGCCCACAGGGTGGCTCCCCCGGCCCCGTCAATTCTCCACAGATGGGCATGGACCCGTTTCTGCTTTATGTGTGGCATCCACAATCAAAGGATGGACTGCAGTGGGAGTCCAGCCCCTGGGGTGTCGGGCTAAATGAAGTGGCTAACACGATTCTGCTGGATGCCCTCATTTTATATCAACTGCTGATGAATATTATTCAGAAAAAATAAAAGCAGGGCCAACCAGGGGGCTGGTAAACCCTGTCTGGTTTTCCTCCTAGCCTCCATGCATCATGGCCTCCATCCATACACCTGGGACACTAAATCCGAGGTTGCATGAAATAAAGCCAGCGCTCTGGCACCTGGTTGTAATTTATTAAGGTCGGCAGGGTCCCACAGTCCACAGGGACAGGCACCTGGGCCTGCCTGTGAAGGATCTGCCCATCCTGACTCAGGTGCTTCAGGCGACAGTGCCCACCGCAGCCGCACAATGACAGGCAGGATCACTGAGAGCTGACTGTGCACGCTTTGCAGAGCAGCGGCTTGTTTAATCCTCCCAGCCAGCCTGAGAGGACGGTGCTGATAAGAGTGCGGATGTTTGTCCCCACCCTCATCTCGTGTTGAAATGTAATCCCCAGTCTGCAGGTGGGGCCTGGTGGGAGGTGTTAGCATCACAAGGGTGGATTCCTCGTGAATGGCACGGACCATCCCCTTGGTGATGAGTGGGTTCTCACTCTGAGTTCACACAAGACCTGGTCATTGAAAAGTGTGTGGCACCCCGCCCCCCGATCCCCTCCACTCCTGCTTTCCATGTAAAGTGCCCTCTCCACTTCCCTTCCGCCATAATCACAAGCTCCATACAGCCTCCCCAGAAGCAGATGCTGGCACCAGGCCTCTCACGCAGCCTGTACAACCATGAGCCAATTAAACCTCTTTTCTTATAAATTACCCAGTCTCAGGTATTTCTTTATAGCAAGGCAAGAACGACCTAATACAGGTACCATCTCATCTCCATTTTACAGATGGAGACACAAGGCTCAGAGAGGTTACTTGCACGGGGTCACACAGCTGAGAGCTAAACCTGACAAGTCGCATCTGGAGACCATGGCCCTCACCAAGCCACCACTTTGCCTGCAGCACCCTCCAGGCTCCGGAATGTGCCCTGCACACACAGCTGTCCCCAGATCCTGCTTATACCTCAAAGCCACCCCCAGATGCCACCTCCCCAGATCCTACAGAGAAGCAACCAGGCCCTGCTGTCAACTCCTGGGCACATCCTGTCCCTCCCACTCCTAGTGGTCACAGCTCATCCTCCCTGCAGGTGGGTCTCACCTCTCCAACTAGACTGCAACTCCAGGAGGACAGGACACACGATTTGTACCTTGTGGTGCCCCTGAGAACACCCTGACAGATGGTAATAAGCCATGCACCAACTACCACTTGCTGGAACAAAAAGGCCTCTGCCATCTCCTCCGCTCTTCCACCTCTGGTCTCCATGGCTGGTATGAAGACACCCTGCCATGTCTACACAGCCCCTCCTCACCAGGCCTCAAGGAGCCACGTACGAGGCGCCCTCCAGTGGCCCAGACCCAAGGCTCAAGGGAAAGCTTACCCCGCAGGGGTAAACGCCGGAGCTCAGAACGCTCTCCCCACAACTGTTTCAAGAAAAATTAAAGGAAGGTAACTCCAAGAACTTTGGGACAAATTCGACTTTGACTAAACCAGAATCCATTTCCTTAATCTCTATTCAAAATTAAGAGTCTTACAATTCTATTTGGTACACAAAACATGCGGTTTATTCTCTTATAAATGTCAGAAAAGCCAAGGAAGATGTCATCAGCAAACATGTGCATGTCCTAGAAGGTGAAAAATACATATACGAGTGTTTATGTATGCACAGCCATGCATACACATGTACACATGCATGTGCACCTGTGCGCATATGCACATGTATGTGTACACATGTAGATGTGTGCCTGCATCATGTGCACATGTGTGCAGTGCATGCACCCACGTGTGCACATACATGTACACATGATTTCCAATGCAGAATTTCTGTGGCCAATCTGGGAAGTTGGGCTTGGCCCCATCAGAGCCCCCTACATAAGGAACACCAGATCGGAAGAGTGAGGGTTCCTGGGACCATCTCTCTTCCGCCACTCATTCACTATGTGGCCTTGGGGGATTCGCTCTGGGGCCTCAGGTGCCTTATCTACAAATGCTTTTAACTAAAACCTCCTCCACTTCTAAAATTCTCTGAGTGACCCCAAGTGGAAGATCCAGAGGCCTACTTCCCCGCAGGAGCTCCAGTGGGTTCTACACGGACCTGAGGGTCAGAATGCGGTACATTACCTGTTTGGAATCTTTGAAAGGTCTACGTTCTCTCTGGAGGACACGTAGGGAATCACCACCACTTTCTTCAAGTCTGGTAGGCCTGGAAGGAGCGAGAGGAGAAAACACAAGGTTACAGGACAAAGATGCTTGGCTGCTGATTTTTTTTTTTTTTTTTTTTTTTTTTTTTTTTCACAAAATACAACACAATCTGGGGCAGAGAATATAACACAATCTGGGGCAGAGACTACCCAGGTTGACTCCTGGTAGACGCTTATGTACCCACACACACACCCAGCCATGCTGGCTGGGAGCTAGAAGGGCGACACACCTTTAACCACCTGCTGCAGCTTTTCCATGTGGTTGTGCTCTTTGCCATTATAGACAACAGCCTCCACAGAGAAGATGAGCTTTGGCTGAATTTGAGAAAACCGGTCCAGCACACCCTGAAAACAGGAGGAAAAACTCATCATTGATCATCCAAAAGGCAAAAACCAGCAGGCATGGTGATGGATGCCTATAGTCCCAGCTACTCTGGAGGCTGAGGTGGGAGGATTGCTAGAGCCCAGGAGTTCAAGGTTGGAGTGAGCTATGCTTGCACCACTGCATTCCAGCCTGGGCACGAGTGAGACCCTGTCTCTAAAAAAACAAAACGGCAAAAACCTTCAGTAGCCAATAGGACCACTGCATTTCACAGGAGAGAAAGGGCAACATCATCAGTGCATGACCAGGTCCCTGTGTCCCCAGCACCCGTAGCCAATAAAGAAAGTCATTGGCTGGCTCACACCTGTAATCCAAGTACTTTGAGAGGCTGAGGCGGGTGGATCACTTGAGGTCAGGAGTTCAAGACCAGCTGGCCAATATGGTGAAACCCCATCTCTACTAAAAATACAAAAATTAGCCAGGCATGGTGGCACATGCCTGTGGCCCCAGCTACTCCGGAGGCTGAGGCAGGAGAATCGCTTGAACCTAAGAGGTGGAGGCTGCAGTGAGCCAAGATCGTGCCATTGCACTCCAGCCTGGGCAACAGAGGGAGATTCTGGTTTTTTTTTTTTTTTTTTTTTTTTAAAAAAAAAAAAAAAAAA
>NW_026652287.1:7509519-7924235 GCF_009828535.3 Hylobates moloch
GTATTTTTAGTAGAGACGGGGTTTCACCGTGGTCTCGATCTCCTGACCTCGTGATCCGCCCGCCTCGGCCTCCCAAAGTGCTGGGATTACAAGCGTGAGCCACCGCGCCCGGCCCATGGGCTTGTTCTTGGAACTCATAACATTCACTGACACTCCCTGAGTGTTAGTCCAGATTATTAATTATTAACAGACTATTAATGTTAGTAACAGATTAAAGCACTCTCAGACAAGGCTTCTATTCACTTCCCTCCTAGCCATCCTCAAGGTTACACTGTGTTAAGAGACTGCCATCCGCAAACATGGGTAGGCATCGCCCAGATGGCTGCTATTCCCTCGCACATGAGCCTGATGCAAGCAGTTTAAGACCAACACCTGGGGCTACCCCCAGGGCACATACAGTGGCCCCAGAACCTCTGAGTAGGGACTTCACAGGACAGGGCTCTCCACCCTGGCTGCCTGGTAGCACCACCTGCGGTGGGACTATTAAGTTAATTAAGCTCATTAGGATAACTAATTAACGGGTCAGGAGCGGCGGGCATTTGTTTTCAGAACTCCCAGGTGACTCTTAGCAGGGAAGCAGAAGCGCTGACTCTGAGGGACTCTAAGGGGCAGAGTGTTGGGGGAGGGAGGCTGGGCAGCTCAAAGTGTGGTCGGTCCCCCGGGCAGCCAGTCAGCCTCACCTGGGGCCCCAGACCTAATGAATCGGAAACTCTGCAAGGCACCCAGCAATCTGTTCTCACCAGCCGTTCAGATGATCCTGAGGTGTGATAAAATTTGAGAATCTCTGTGCTAAGAGTTCTAGGACTGAGAGTTTACTCAACACTGTCCAATTTCCCAAACTAGAAGCTGAATTAACAGAGAAGAGTAGGGAGTAGAAAGCATTTGTTTATTCCATGTGCTAGGTGCCAGGCACCATGCCAGGGAACCAGACAGACAGGGTTCCCACTCCCCGGAACATACGATCTATCAGAAACACAACAGGAAAACAATTGCAAATGTTATTGTTTTCCATTTCCAATGTTTTCAGTAAACTACACTCAAAATTAGGTAGCCAGGGAAAGAAAAAGAGAAGGAATTGAAGCCATAAGGAAAAACTAATGATGGACTTGACCAACAAAACCAAAAATCATTTTTCCAAAACAACCAATAACATAAGCTTCTTAGCAGGCATGGTGGCTCGCGCCTGTAATCCCAACACTTTGGGAGACGAGCTTGGACAGCTACAAAAAAATTTTTTTATTGAATTAGCAGGGCACCTGTAATCCCAGCTATGTGGGAGGCTGAGTGGGGAAGGATTACTTAAGCCCAGGAGCTCGAGGCTGCAGTGAACTATGTTCGCACCACTGTACTCCAGCCTGGGCAACAGAGAAAGACCCTGTCTTAAAATAAAATAAAATAAAAGTAAGCTTCTTGAAAAATCTGATCAAGAAAAAAACTAGCATTTCAGCCGGGCACAGTGGCTCACGCCTGTAATCCCAGCACTTTGGGAGGCCGAGGTGGGCAGATCACTTGAGGTCAGGAGTTTGAGACCAGCCTAACCAAAATTGAGAAACCCCGTCTCTACTAAAAATACAAAATCAGCCAGATACGGTGGCCCATGCCTATAATCCCAGCTACTCGGGAGGCTGAGGCAGGAGAATCGCTTGAGCTGGGGAGGTAGAGGTTGCAGTGAGCTGAGATCATGCGGCCTAGTTGATAGAGCGAGACTCCATCTCAAACAAACAAACAAACAAGGAAACCTAACATTTCCAGCTGCTCCTTGCAGAACACTTACTGTGTCAGGTGCTGCCCTAAGCACTGGACCGATATTTGCTCATTTACTGCTCAGAATAACCTTGGACATGGGTGCCCTTATCACCCTCATATTGCAAATGACGAAGCTGAAGCATGCGGCCTCTCAAAATTAGAAATCACACTTGACTACAGAATAAAAGATTCATGAGCCAGAAAACAATGTTTAATAGGTTTTGAAATCCAGATAGAATGGATGACTTCTCAAGAAAATATAAATTACCAAAATTTATTCAAAAAGCAGCACCACAGCTGAAGTGACAAAGGTCTACCTCCTTCAGGGACACCAGGGTGGGCAGCTCTGCAGGCGAGCACCACCAAGTCTCTGTAAGCTACAGCATCCCTTCTGTGTAAGCCATTACAGAAGGCAGAGAAAAACAGGAAACACACAAACCAAAAGAGAGAGAGACTACAGACCAATGTTATTGACTACAGCAACAGGCTAACGGAGGGCGAAATGGCCTGATTATCTTGGAAGCTTCTGATAAAAGGTAACATGCTTTCCACCCATGCTTTAATCAGCTGGAAACTGAAGGAAACTTTCTCACTGACAAAAGGTATCTGGCAAACACCTGACGGCACATACCGCACTTGGTAAAAGATGAGATATCCAATGAGAAAAGAACATGCAAGACACCCTCCCCCAGCCCACCTGCACCTGTGCTGAACACCCCCACCTATGTCCCGGGGTGGGAACTAGAAACAGTTTGCCCCCTGCACACAATGGGAACAGCTGCACACAAAATCTGTGAAAGTCACCAGAAAAACCACTAGAACAAATCAAAGTTAGGCAAGGTGGCCACATATAACTCAATCCAGCAAAATAAATAGTGGTGTTAAACCCCAGCAATACAGTTTGAAAAGGTAATGAGGGCCAGGAGCGGTGGCTCACGCCTGTAAACCCAACACTGGGAGGCCAAGGCGGGTGGATCACTTGAGGATCAGGAGTTCAAGACCAGCCTGGCCAACATGGTGAAACCCCATCTCTACTAAAAATACAAAAATTGGCCAGGCGTGGTGGCACACGCCTATAGTCTCAGCTACTTGGAAGGCTGAGGCAGAAGAATGACTTGAACCTGGGAGGCAGAGGTTGCAGTGAGCTGAGATCACACCACTGTACTCCAGCCTGGGTGACAGACTAAGACTCTGTCTCAGAAAAAAAAAAAAAAAAAAAAGGTAAATGAGAAAAACAGAACAAAATAAAATCAGAAAGTCACTAAAGGATTTTTTTTTTTTTAAGACAGGGTTTTGCCCTGTCACCCAGGCTAGAGTACAGCAGACAGATCACAGCTCACTCAGACTCAACCTCCCAGGCTGAGGATCAGGCTGTGCACCACCACACCCAGCTAATTTATTTCTTTTTTGTAGAGATGGAGTTTCGCCATGTTGCCCAGGCTGGTCTCAAACTCTGGCACTCAAGTGATCCATCCGCCTCAGCCTCCCAAAGTGCTGGGATTACAGGTGTAAGATACCCAGCCCAGCCCTCTGAAGAATATTTAATCTGGGAGAGAGATAGAAACAAACACTGGTTCGGATCCACTTGTTAAAGGGTGTATACTGGATAGTAGAAAGGTGATGAAAGTTAAAAAAGAAAGCAAAGAAAAAGATAAAAAAGGTGTACAGTGGAGAGAAGCAGAAACGAGACTGGTCTGAAGCTACTGCGATGGCACGCGTGGGAGATGGCAGTGCCTAGCCGGGGTCACGGAGGAAACGAGGAACCGCTCAATCAAACATATGAAGGACAGTGGAGAGGCGGCAAGAACAGCCAACAGTAGGGAAGGGAGTGAAAAGGTGTGGGGCACAGCCCGAGCTCCTGGTTTGGCAGGGGTATAGTGGCGGGGGTTACTGAGATGGGGCTCCCCCTGGGGACTTGTGAGCTCATCTGGGGCTCCCTGAGTCTTGAGAACTTCTGGCAGCCCCGCCAGTGCTGACTGGACAGGGGGAAGGAAGGCTGGAAGTGCTCTCAGGACGCACAGTCATGACAGGAACGAGGGTTCTTCCTCCAGCTGAACACCTTGACCACTGCGGAAGGCACGGGAGGAGGCACAGACCCAGCCAAGCCTCTCTCTACTCCCGCCACTTCTCTGCCCCTCAGCAAAGCTCATGGCGGGCAGGTGGGGGACAAGGGAATGACTGTGACATTACAGAGATGGCCTGGGAGCCGCCCCAACGCACCTTTTTTTTTTTTTTTTTTTTTTTTTTAAGTAAAACCATTAAGTAAAACATTGGCCAACTTCAGCATCAGTTTAAAAAAAGTGCATGGGACATGCAGGTGACAGGGACTTGGCCCCTGGCCTCAGGACATCAGGCCTTCGGTCACCGTCTACCTCCTCCCTCCTCCATTTCAAGGGTACCCCCGGTACCCCTTCCTCAGTGACGCCCTTGGTGGACAAAGACTATTTCCTACTACTTCTTCTTCTACTCTAAACTGCTACACAGAGGTGGCTGCAGAAAGCCCCAAAATGGTGCCCCCCAGGAGTCCAGCAGCAACAGGCCGAGTCTGCAGGCAGGTGGCACCCTGGTCTCACCAGCATTTACTCCACAGGCCACCAGGGCTGGCCCTCCTTGGGTCTGATGCTAACATACACCCTGCCCAAAATCATCAGAAGAAGATAATGTCCAGAAATGGCCCTTCCTGGCACCAAACCCTCCTGGACTGAGAATGCCACCCCTTCCTCCACCCCAGCCACCTCTGATGGGCAGGAGACCGGGACAGAAGCATCCGGGAGAGAAGCCTCCACCCCCTAGACCAGCGCCTGGGCACTGGCACTGGAACAAGGCATCCAAACAGAAGCTCACCCCCAGCCAGGTGAGCCTCTCTTCCTCATTCTCAGTGCCCAGATGCACCCCCCAAGAGCAAGTGCCTGCCCTTCCTGGAAAGACACCACGTCCACTTAACCAAGTGCATGCACAGCGATTTCTCAGACTCTTTCAGGTCCTGCTGGGACTTGGGTGTCCCTCTGTTTACTTCTGACGCTGTCTCTATGCAAATATCAAGGTAACACATTCAACCTACTCTAAGGCCATGGTCCTTACTCCTCCCTTTCCTGGCCACATGGCCCTGGACAAGGTACCCCTGCACCTGGCTCCCTCCAGCCCCAGCCATCCCTTATGCAAAGTGAGTCCCAACACTCCTGACACCCAAGCTCCCTCACCCACAGGTAAGGGGCCTGTCCAGACCTTGGCTGTGGCGAACACACAAACCCCGAATGGCATGTCTACACTGGCGCCCTCTCTGTGCCCAGGATTCTAAGATGGACCGAGAGTTCTTGGTTTAGTGGGGAAGAAATGATTGCCAGTAAAACATATTGAGCATTTACTGAATCCTTACTATGTGCCAGGCCCCAGTCTGAGCTCATTAGAGGCACTTACTGCCCTTCACAGCCTTAAGAGAGGGGCAATAAGGCCGGGCACAGTGGCTCATGCCTGTAATCCCAGCACTTTGGGAGGCCAAGGCGGTCGGATCACGAGGTCAGGAGATCGCCACCATCCTGGCTAACACGGTGAAACCCCGTCTCTACTAAAAATACAAAAAATTAGCCAGACATGGTAGCGGGCGCCTGTAGTCCCAGCTACTTGGGAGGCTAAGGCAGGAGAATGGTGTGAACCCAGGAGGCAGAGCTTGCAGTGAGCCGAGATTGCGCCACTGCACTCCAGCCTGGGAGACAGAGTGAGACTCTGTCTCAAAAAAAAAAAAAAAAAAAAAAAGAGGGGCAATAGTATCCACTCCCTATCCCTGATAAGGCAGGAACGGGGTGAGTGACTTGCCCGAAGCCTCACAACTGGCCAGAGGCATGGCTGGGCTGCAGCCTGGCTTGTCTGATGTGGGTGGTAGTGCTCCTCACCACTGTGCTGGCTCCATGCAGAAAAAACTAATACCATACATGGAACAGAAAATCAAAACAGCAGAACAGATTCGGGTGCTGAGATACTGCAGCAGACTGAATCAGGAAGAGGAGGAAACCCAGAAAGCTGCTGAAGACAGCATCTCCTAAGCCCGGCATCAAGAATAAGCAGGTCCCACAGAGTAGGCGGGAGGGAGAAGAGGCTGTTCTGAACAGAGGACATAGAGATCAACACCCAGGGGCAGGTAGAGTGGGGCCCAGAGGAAGACCTGCCAGGAAGCCTGAGGCCAGGGAAGAAACAGAGGGAGCCAGCCTGGGAGAGTCCCAGAGGGCAGTAGAATTTCCACAAGGAAACTGGGATCTCAGAGAACCAGCCCAGTACAGGGTGACCAGGATCTCAGGGTGAAAGGACTGAGACTGCCAGTGATCTGGGGCTCAAATACCACAGGACCCCAGGCACAGTGACAGTGATCAGGCTACAAGACAAGTGTTTCTGAATCAGAGGTCTGGCCCCTAGCCCCATGAAAAGACTCAGGGGTCCTCTGACACAGCTGAAGTTTTCCTGGCTGGACCAGCAGGGATCAAGATCTCGAGCATCCAAAACCAGCTGTCAGCCTGTCCTGGCCCAGGAGAGCTGCTCGAGGATGGCTTTCACGTTGCAACAAAACAAACACACCTATGAACATGTGTCTGACCTGAATACAGTGCTTAGCAACCAATCAAGCATTGAAACGAACAGCCGGTGTTGAATCATGCTGACAGCCACCCAGAGCGAGCGAGAATGGCTGTCCTATTTACACACACACACACACACGGCCACCTGATTGCACTTCAGGAGGACGAGGCCTGCAGGCTACAGGCTGGGCTCTCTGGTGTGCAGGGATCAGAGGGTGGCCTTCCCTGACATCTCTGAAAATGGCAAAGGCTCAAAGGTAAACAGCGAAACAAAAAACCCAAAGCCATCTAAAGACTTAGGACCTAGAGATCTTGCTGGGGCTGGAAAGGTTGGGAACCCTGAGAACAGAGCACTTCCCCAACCTGGCGATGCCCTCCGAGACCAAAAGCATTAGTAAGGCAAGCTGAGATGCCCAGGCAGCCAGCAGAGGACGGGCAGAAGGAGGGGGGCAGCGGTGGGAGAGAGCCCGGAATGGGTAGAAGTAAAGCACAGGGGAGTGACGGAGGCCAGAAACGCGTTCCCCCAGTGTCATCGAGTAAAGATGGATGCCCCAGCACTCCCTGGACAGCCCACTGCGGTCTGTGGCTCTGCAGCAGAGAGGGTCCCTTCAGCACCCAGCGCAGCCAGCCGAGGAGCTCTCAGTGGAAGGCGTGTGAACCCACAAGTCTAACGATGTGACTCCATCAACAGAGACCAGAAGTCAACGCAGGATTTGTAGGAGAGTGGCAATTTCCCTTTACAATATTCTCTGAGATTCAAAGAAATATAATTTCAAAGCAAGAGAAAACATGATTTCAAAGGGAAGACATTCACGTTTCATTGCAGTTTCTGAAGAGCGCCCCTTACTGAAAACGGGGCACCATCTGAAGTTTAACACAGTGATGCTGGAAATTAAAAACGGGACCTCTTTTTTAAGTAGAGATCTGCAAACCGATGCAGGGAACTGTCCACGAGCCCAGAACCCATCAGCCTTGGCTCAGTTCCAGCCCCACCTCATCAGCAACTCCAGGAATTCATCCCTGTTAGTTTTAGCCCCTGAACAAGGATGGTAAACGGAGGGTGAACAGAGGCTTTGGCGCAGTTGACCTGTGCCAGGTCCTTACTCAGCTCTGACAGCGGGTGTCCAGGTGTCTGTGGGACCAAGCGCTGTGAACATGGCATCCACGCAGGGCCTCCCACGCTGGGTGCATGCGGCCAGGAGTGCTGCCCAATAATGCCTGCCATGAAGCCACCAAATGCCGACAGACTCCCTGCCAACCGGCTAGATCTCGGTTCGAGTGCGAGTAACACGCGTCATACACACCCCCGTCTCTGGCAAGATGGAGTCTATACCTCAGACACTAGCAAAATGAGGGATAGAGAGAAGCGTCTCAGCAGGAGGGCAGGTGGCCCTGTTTTCTGACCTGAGACGTAGCCGCAGGGCCTGGGACTATTCACTTCCCAGAAGCTGCAGGAGCCACGGGGCGAGCAGAGCCATGCTGCCATCTAGTGCACCCAGCAGCTCGGCCAGCACTTCCTGCTCCAGAGGCGGCTCGGGGAGGCTGTGATTCCAGAAAACCCTGGACCAACCCCGGCCAGGAAGCAGTGTCCCAGACACCACGTTTGCTACAGAGCCATGCATCCCTCCTGGGTCCTGCCAGGATGGGCAGATCCTGCCGGACTGGAGTCAGCGGGGAGTGACCTGCACAGGACAATGATCCAGAGAGGCTGGATGCCGCTGTGAGACAGGCTGGGGTCCAGCCCTGCCACTGCAGCCATGCAGAGTCAGAGGCTCTCCCTCTCTCCAGCCCCTGGCCTAAGACGAACCACCAAAGGCAGATTCCAGGAGCTCTGACATCACCTCTCCAGGGGGAGGGGGCTACACTCCAGCCCTGGGAGGCCATGATCACTCCCCTGCCACACACGGCTCTCCCAGCCTCTCACAACCCGTTTACAAAAGGTTAGTCATAATCTAACTCAAAACACACCCATCTCCCAACTAGTTAAAACAGTAGCTAACACTTACTGGGCTGGCCTGGGGGGTCACACCCTGTCCCCAGCTCCACACAAAAGTGGCTCCTGCCGTCTGCACGGGCTCCCTGCAGTTGCACTAACATTGCTGCCGTTCTCCCTCTGGGGACACCAGGGCGCTTGCCCAAGGACACTGATCAAGGAAGCCGCATGGAGCAGAGGCAGCCAGCCTGCCCGGCCTTGAGCACACCCTGCCATTCTGCCGTCTCGCCCTGGGGCCCTTCCCTCTGCCCTGGACAGCCTGGCTCAAGGTCAGCTGAGGGGTCTGAGTGTCCAGGAACCCCACCCCTCCAGACCCTCCCACAAGGACACCATTGGCCCCAGCAGCCCAGGCAGCTCCCACAGAGGGCCCTAGGGACAGGAGAGGCCACAGGTTGAGTTTCTGTCTCAGGTCAGTCCCTGCTGACCTGGGGAGGTCCTGGGGTGAGATGGCCTGGGAAAAGAACACAGGAAAGTTCCAGAAGGCAGGGCACAGCCATCCAGCCACACAGTACAGACCTACAGGGTGGCCACACCCTCCCTGAACCCAGCAGGGCTCCGTCATCAGCCCAGCTGGTGCTGTGGCCTGATGCATGGCCGGCCAGTCTCACTTCTCCAGGCCTGTGTCTGATCTCTCCTCCCACGGTGTAGAGAAAGGACCCTCCTCCTCCAAAACCGTACTGAAAAAGCAAGCCTCTAAGTGGACATGATTTCTAAGCTCATACCCAAAAGCCTCACCTGTGGACAAGCACAGACACCTACTCCGGGCACTGGGTTTTAAAGGGCCAGCGCCCACACCTGCAGCTAGTGCTGCTGACTGACGCACGGCACAGGGCCCGGCCCAGAACAGAGGCAGCTGGCACCAGGAGGAAAGGTCAGGGACACGAATGCTGCATGTCCTGTAACAGGGTCTCACAGCTCCTGAAGGTCCCTGACGCCCCAAGGCTCTGCAGCCAGGAGAGGGCCCTGGCTGGGGAGTGGGGACCCCAGGAAGACCCACTCTGTGGCTGCTTCATTTGCCCCGTGGAGAGACCTATAGGCTGGGGGGCCCCAGTGGGGATCAGCACATGCTTCCGGCCCTGCCTGGGCCACTCTGGGCAGCTGGACACACTCTGGGGCAGTCTGGGGACAGAGAGGCCACCCTCCCGGGGTGCACACCCACACAGCACGGGTCCAGAGGAAGGGGCTGGTAACAGCAGAAACCAACACAAGGAGGTCCCGGGGAATTTCTGCAGGCAGGACTTTGAGAACAAAAATCTAGAGAACTGTCCTCAGAGGACACACACTTCGCAAACCTCACGTGGTCACTAAATCCCAGGTAAGGAAGACAGGGCTCGACCTTACCAGACCTTAACAACACTGGCTGCTGCATACGCCACCTGCCCACGTCTTCGATGAACACGGCGAGGAGCAGGGGAACGTCAGGACTGCTTGAAAGAAGAACCAGACGCAAGTCCTTCTGGCTTCTTTCCCCATAGAGGCGGCTGCAATACCACCTCCTCCCGCTGGGCTCACACTGCTGTCCGGCTCCCCTGGGAATTCAGCTCATGCAGCCCCTGCCCAGGATGCTCACAGGGCAAGGGGTGCCCCCTCTGTCACAGACCCAGACTCACATTCACACCGAAGTCCGGGGACGTGGAGCTCCAGATGGCGCCAATGCTTGCTGCAGCCAACATCGCCTCGACAGCATGCTCACTGTTGGGTAAATAACCTGCGGAGAAAACACAGGAAGAAGCCTTGGGTTCAGGGTGTATGGGAGGTAGCAGATGTCCAGAAGGTTCCTCTGAGAGCCAGGGTCAGAGTGGGAAGGGGGCTGGCCTTGAACTGCCTGCGGATCCTGACCAACAGCCCCCACCCAGCTGAATCGCCTGCTGCCAGCCTGTCCACTCCCCACCATCCCCCTGCAATCCATTCTCCATGCTCTGATGACAGTGACCCCGTGGCCTCTCCTCCCTCTGCTCCCCCTCCCTTCCTGGGATCTGGTCACAGCAGCCTTCTTCCGACTCCTCAGTTGTCCTAATTGCCTCCTGCCTTTGCACAGCTGTCTGACCTGCTGAACACTCGTCCACGCACACCAGCAGTCTCCACTCAGTGTGCACTCATCCTGTAGCTCTTCACTCAAATGAAACTTCCTCAGAGCAGCCTTCTCCAAGGCCGTCTTGCCCCCAACCTGGTGAACTCAGGTCCCCCAACTAGTTACCTGCAAAGCACACTGTATTTCTCCTTCACCAAACTTAGCATAACTGCAAATGAATAATCACCTGTGTAACTGGCTGTTTAGTATCTGGTTCTCACATGAGGGCTGGGACTTTGCCTGTCTTGTTCTTTGCTTTACCAAATGCCTTTTACCATGCCCTGCACATCAAGGGTCCTCAGATATTTGCTGGCTGGCAGATGGATGGATAGATAGGTGGAAGCAAAGAATAAAGGACAGATGGCTGGCAGATGGATGGATGGATGATGGATGAGGGATGATGAATGGAGGATGGATGGATGAATGAATGGACGGATGACAGATGGAGGATAGATAAATGGATGGAGAGATGGATGATGGGTGAATGGGTAGGTAGAAGAATGTATAGACAGTTGGATGGATAGTTGAATGGATGATGAATGATGGATGAGGGATGATAAATGGAAGATGGATGGATGAATGGGTAGATGATGGGTGGAGGACAGATGAATGGATGGATGGATGGGTAGGTGGAGAGAAGGATGGATAGATGGACGGGCAGATCGATGGGTTGATGGATGGCTGCACAGACAGGTGGACTGGTGGATGGTTGGTTGGAGGGATAGAGAGGAGAGGGAATGAAGAACACAAGCAGTACTGTCAAGAGCCATATTCAAGCCTACAAGGCACAGAGGTCCTCAGGCCCTCCATCTCCTAGCAGGCTGGCTTTCATGACAACAGAGGCAGGGAATCCTCATGGCCACAGAGACTATGATCAATTAACCAGATCACTCTACACATTCCAGAGGAAAGGATCTGTACAGTAGGACAGAAGGCAGTCGCAATACGAAGGGTCACGGCCAAGGCCTCATCAGAGCAAGGTGCAGCTGCCCAGGTGCGCCCCCAGGGGTCCCTGGTCAGCTGGCTCCCTTTTTCCCTCCTTCTCCCCGCTGCAGTGGGTATTTCTGTTTGTCTAGATTCACATGCAACTCCCCTGCTGGGCCATAAGCATCCAAGGGGCAGGGATCACACCACCATGGGGTTCCACCCACATCTGGCAGATGGTTGGTGTTTGCTGAGTTTGCAGCAAAGATGAGACTTGGCTATGAGTGTAAACTGAAGCATCTCAACACTGTCACCCCCAGGGGCAGGGCAGGACTCGGTGCCCAGGGGAGGCTGCTTAACCAGCTGACTCCATGTGGCTGACAAGTGAGGAGGAGCTGGCCCTTCTCCCATGGCACATCAGACACCAACCCTGGGGACCACTTCACAGACAAAGGAAAACAGAGCTAGGCACAGCTTTAACTCCATCTTTTGAAGACTCTAAAGCATCCAACCCCATTTAATCCGCAGAATCATTTTCTAGTGTTTTCTGGAAAACTCAAAGTCCCAAATCCTAGTAACTGTGATCAGGTCAAATCGGTATCCAACTGAGACCCACAAAATGGCTGGGGCACAAGGGACCAGCTCAACTCTAAAGGGTCCAGGGCATCGGGGCCAGGAGTCTCCTCAAAGAAAGCATAGCTCAGAGGAACCTTGGCTGTCCCCAATGTAACCTGTTTTGTCTCTCCTTCACTCAGAAATGTTTGCTTCAAAAGAAGATTTTTTTTTTTTTTTTTGAGGCGGAGCCTGGCTCTGTCGCCCAGGCTGGAGTGCAGTGCCGCGATCTCGGCTCACTGCAAGCTCCGCCTCCCGGGTTCACGCCATTCTCCTGCCTTAGCCTCTCCGAGTAGCTGGGACTACAGGCGCCCGCCACCACGCCCGGCTAATTTTTTGTATTTTTAGAGATGGGGTTTCACCGTGGTCTCGATCTCCTGACCTCGTGATCCGTCCACCTCGGCCTCCCAAAGTGCTGGGATTACAAGCGTGAGCCACCGCGCCCGGCCAAAAGAAGATTTTTTTAAATGAGAATTGGGAGGGAAGAAAAAAACTGGAGATAGAATATTTTGCATTCTTTGCAAGACCTTAAAAGTGTACAGATTAAATCAGACGACCAAGAACCACCCAAAAAGTGAGGTTTCAGCCTCAAAACTGCATCTGTGACTAGACGAAGTGGCTCATGCCTGTAATCCCAACACTATAGAGGCCACGGCAGGAGGATCTCTTGAGCCCAGAAATTTGAGACCAGCCTGGACAACACAGTGAGACCCTGTCTCTACCGCAAATACCAAAATTAGCCAGCCATGGTGGCATGTGCCTGTAGTCTCAGCTACTCAGGAGGCTGAGGTGGGAGGATTCCTTGAGCCCAGGAGTTCGAGGCTGCAGTGAGCCATGATCACGCCACTGCAGTCCAGCCTGGACAACAGAGTGAGACCCTGTCTCACAAAGAAAAAAAAAAAAGCCTGCTCTGATGATCAGCCCAATACCCATAGTCATTCATTCCATAAACAATTCTTAGATGCTGCTGGGTGCCAGGCGCTCTCTATGAAGATACAGCAGTGAGGAGAAAACGAAGCCCCTGCCCTCTAGTACCGAGGACACATGCGCACAAACACACCAAGATCCCTGCAGGTTCAGGTGAGCCACGAGGACTATGATGAAAGCAGGTGCAGGAAGAGTGGGATGCATTTTTCGAAGGCTAACCAGGAACGGCCTCTGAGGAGGTAACGTTTGAGCGGCAATCCCGATGAACCAGGGTGAACCCTGAGGATAGGCCGAAGGAGAACAGGCCGCCAAGGGCTGAGACAGGAGGCAGCCGGCATGCCCATCGCTGGATTCCTTTCTAGTCAGCTACCAAATGCTGAGCACTGACTCCATGCCCAGTCCTGTTACTCAAGGGGGAGGCGGGGCAGGATACGGGGGCCTGGCGCACAGGATTCTTGGTCCAGCCGCTTACTGCACTTATAGACGACAAGGCCACCCAGCTCCTCCTGCCTCTTTGCAAACAAGCTGAACGGCAATTTGCAGTAAGTTCCCTAGGGAGAGGCACACCCATGCCAAACACCAAGGCTCCAAAGCCCAAGCCCCTCCCCAGCGGCTTTTCCTGCCACCTGCCCCCTGTGGTCCTTGTCCCATGACACGGAGGGGAAAGGGAGGGAGGTCGGGAGCCCCGACCACCAGGGCTGCACTGGAAGATAAATCTCCTTCGTCTGCACCTGCTCATCCCCATGTACACACCTAACTGCATCTCAATTAACTAACAAGTTGTTTGGGGTAAAGAACAGGTCCATGCACAGGCCTTTACATTTTTTCCACAAGTCAAGGTGAAAGGAAAATTGTAAGAAAAATACCTAAGTAGTTCTTATGGAAATCCTCAGTTGCTATCCCAGGGAACAAAGGCAGGCCCCGGTCCAGAGCGGGATGACAAGCCACGCCTCAAGGTCTACAGATTCCAGCCCCTGCTCCTTCCAGAACAATCCCCAAATGGGGCCTGCTCTTCGGTCCTACTTCCCTTGCTTTATGGCTCAAGGGGGGAAGGGCAGTCAGAACGGACCAGCACCTCAGGAAACTCTAGGCAGAGCGGAAGAAGGTGGACGAGGCCTTTGGGATCAGACCTGGGCACCTGCCCCACCTCCTGCCCTCCATGTTCCACCCCACAGAGTTCCTAATGCCCGTGTAGACGCCTCCTGCTCGCTGCCTCCAGGCCTGTGGCCTCCTGCTTGCTGCCTCCAGCAGCCTCCAGGCCTTTCACAGGCCGTTTCTGCTGCCGGGACTGCCCTTTCCTGCCCTGCCCCACTGCAGGGCTAACTCCTAAATGTGCCTTCATTCCTCCAGCAAGCCCATATTGAATGCGTCTTCATCCCTCCAGCAAGCCCATATTGAATGCATCTTCATCCCTCCAGCAAGCCCATATTGAATGCGTCTTCATCCCTCCAGCAAGCCATATTGAATGCGTCTTCATCCCTCCAGCAAGCCCATATTGAATGCGTCTTCATCCCTCCAGCAAGCCCATATTGAATGTGCCTTATTCCTCCAGCAAGCCCATATTGAATGCACTCCCTTGATGTTCCTGGAATTGTTTCAGGACAAAGCAAGGAACAAAGCAAAGCAAATTCCTGCCTTTGCAGAGCGGCATATTCTTTCAGCAATTTTCCTTGGTCTTTTTTTGCCTTGCATGTAGAGTCCAAGTCCCACAAGGTTCCATGTAATATGACACGACTCCACCTTATTTGAAAGTCGTCTTGACCTTCACGCCACACATTCTAGCTTGGTCTCCTCCCTCAAACCATCACCAGCACCCAAAATGCTTACCAACGACCCGATCTCCTTTCTTCACACCCATTTTCCTCATTGCTGCTGCAAACAAAGCCACTTCTTGCCTCAGCTCTTCAAAAGTCACCTTCACAATTTCCTCTTTGCCTTCCCCTGGGAAGAGAAAAAGGGTAAATTGCACACAGACCACTGCAAAAAGAAAAGTTGCAAGCCAGACACTGAATGAAAAATCCCACCTGTTTCAATGCAGGTTATTAATCTACACCCAGGGAAAACAGACGCAGGGAATACAAGCAAAATACAGGTCAACTTAACATCACGCAGAAGAAAGGCTGTGAGAGTCAGCCGAGCAAATACACTAACAACATGTGCTGCATAAATATTCTCTATTAGGCCATGTGCAGGGGCTCATGCCTATGATCTCAGCACTTTGGGAGGCTGAGGTGGGAGGATTGCTTGAGCCCAAGAGTTCAAGACCAGCCCTGACAACAGACTGAGACCTCCATCTCTACCAAAAACGTAAACATTAGCCAGGCATAGTGGCACGCATCTGTAGTCCCAGCTACTAGGGAGGCTGAGGCGAAGGATCACGTGAGCCATGCCCACACCACTGACCTCCAGCCTGAGCAACAGTGCAAGAACCTGTCTCAAAATAAATAAATAAATAAGATTTTCTACTGGGAATGCTTTTATTAACTGAAGAATCCTTTTATTATAATTGTGGGGTTCTTTTTTAATTACAGATTCACAAGAAGTTTCAAAGAAAGTACAGAGAGGTCCCATGTCCCCCTCACCCTGCTTCCCCAGTGGTTACATCCTCCATAACCAGAGTACACCAGCAAAGACAGGAAACATAAATGGATGCAACATGCATGTGTGTGGTTCCACAAAACAGACGTGGACGCGATGTACATGTGCGTGATTCCACGAAACAGACGTGGATGCAACGTGCATGTGTGTGGTTCCACGAAACAGACGTGGATGCAACGTGCACGTGCGTGGTTCCACGAAACAGATGTGGATGCACGTGCACGTGTGTGGTTCCACGAAACAGACATGGATGCAATGTGCACGTGTGTAGTTCCACGAAACAGACATGGATGCAATATGCACGTGCATGGTTCCACGAAACAGACGTGGATGCAACGTGCACGTGTGTGGTTCCACGAAACAGACATGGATGCAATGTGCACGTGTGTGGTTCCACGAAACAGACGTGGATGCAATATGCATGTGTATGGTTCTATGAAACAGACGTGGATGCAATGTGCACGTGTGGTTCCACGAAACAGACGTGGATGCAACGTGCACGTGTGTGGTTCCACGAAACAGACATGGATGCAATGTGCACGTGTGTGGTTCCGGGAAACAGACGTGGATGCAATGTGCATGTGTATGGTTCCATGAAAGACGTGGATGCAATGTGCACGTATGTGGTTCCATGAAACAGACGTGGATGCAATGTGCATGTGCGTGGTTCCAGGAAACAGACGTGGATGCAACATGCATGTGCGGTTCTCTGTCACCTTACGGAATTTCCTGCAACCACTACAATTGAGATATAGGACATTTCTACCACCCCAAACCCTTCCCTCCTGTTGCCCCTTTACAGTCATCCCTGACCCCTACACCACCCCCACCCCAGGCAATCACTTACATATACTCTAGCTCTATAATTCTGCCATTTCAAGAATGTTATATAGGCTGAGAGAAGTAGTTCATGTCTATCATCCCTGTTCTTTGAGAGGTTAAGGCAGGAAGATCACGTGAGGTTAGGAGTTCAAGACCAGCCTGTGTAAGATAGTGAGACTCTATCTCACTATCTTAACATTTAACAAAAAATGTTAAAACTAAGGCTAGGCAGGGTGGCTCATGCCTGTAATGCCAGTACTGTGGGAGGCCAAGGTGGGCAGGTTGCTTGAGTTCAGGAGTTCGAGACCAGCCTGAACAACATGGTAAAACCTCGTCTCTACAAAAAATTTTTTAAAAAACTAGCCAAGCATGGTGGTGCACACCTATAGTCCTATCTACTCGGGATACTGACGTGGGAGGATCACCTGAGCTCAGAAGGTTGAGGCTGCCGTGAGCTGAGATCACACCACTGCACTCCAGCCTGGGCAACAGAGTGAGACCCTGTCTTGGAAAAAAAAAAAAAATGTAAAAACTAGCCAGGCGTGGTGGTGTATACCTGTAGCCCTAGCTACTTGGGAGGCTGAGATGGGACGATCACTTGAGCCCAGAGGTTTAAGGCTGCAGTGACCTATGTTCGTACCACTGCACTCCAGCCTGAGCAACAGAGTGAGACCCTGTCAAAAAGAAAGAAAAGAATGAAAGGGAAGGAAAGAAAGGAAAGGAAAGAAGGAAAGGAGGGGAGGAAGTGAGGGACGGAGGGAAAAATGTTACATGAAATATAGAAAGTGATCCTTTTTTTTTTTTTTTTTTGAGACGGAGTCTTGCTCTGTTGCCTAGGCTGGTGTGTAGTGGTGCGATCTCAGCTCACTGCACCCTCCACCTCCCAGGTTCAAGCAATTCTCCTGCCTCAGCCTCCCAATTAGCTGGGATTACAGGCACCTGCACCTAATTTTTGTATTTTTAGTAGAGACAGGGTTTCACCATGTTGGTCAGGCTAATCTCAAACTCCTGACCTCAGGTAATCCACCCACCTCGAACTCCCAATATGCTGAGATTACAGGCGCGAGCCACCGCACCCAGCCAGAAGGTGACCTTTTAAGATTGGCATTTTTCATTTGGTGCAATGCCACTAAAATTCACTTAAGTTATTGCATGCATCAATAATTCACTTCTAGGCCGGGCGCGGTGGCTCACGCCTGTAATCCCAGCACTTTGGGAGGTTGAGGTGGGTGGATCACCTGAGGTCAGGAGTTCAAGACCAGCCTGGCCAACGTGGTGAAACCCCGTCTCTATTAAAAATATAAAAATTAGCCAGGCGTGGTGGTGGACACCTGTAATCGCAGCTACTCGGGTGGCTGACGCAGGAGAATTGCTTGAACCCAGGAGACGGAGGTTGCAGTGAGCCAACATGGTGCCACTGCACTCCAGCCTCGGCAACCGAGTGAGACTCTGTCTCAAAAAAACAAAAACAAAAAAACAAACAAAAAAATTCACTTATTTTGTGGCCGGGCGCGGTGGCTCAAGCCTGTAATCCCAGCACTTTGGGAGGCCGAGGCGGGCGGATCACAAGGTCAGGAGATCGAGACCATCCCGACTAACACGGTGAAACCCCGTCTCTACTAAAAAAAAATACAAAAAAATTAGCCGGGCGTGGTGGCGGGCGCCTGTAGTCCCAGCTACTCGGGAGGCTGAGGCAGGAGAATGGCGTGAACCCGGGAGGCAGAGCTTGCAGTGAGCCGAGATCGCACCACTGCACTCCAGCCTGGGGGACAGAGAAAGACTCCGTCTTAAAAAAAAAAATTCACTTATTTTATTGCTCAGTAGTATAATTTTTTAGAAGATTAAAAGTGACACAAGCTCACTGTCAAAAACTTTGATAGTGCAGAAAAAAATAAAAAAATAAAATGATCAACCACCCTAGTTATCAAAGAAATGTATGTTAAAACAGGAAGATACCAATTTTCGCCTAACAGACTGTACAAATGGGAAGGGACAGTGTGTAGCCAGCCTCCACAACAGCCCCCTAGTGACCCCTGCCCGCTGGTATTCACACCTGACTTGGGGAATCGATGGGTTACTGTGGAAATGACAATGACTTCTGAGCTGTGGTCATAAGATACACTGCGGTTCCCATCTGGCTCACTCCAGGGGATGCCAGCGGCCATGCTGTGAGATCACTGAGGCAGCCTCCGGAGGAGACAGCCCACACAAGGAGGAACGAGGCCTCCCACCAACAGCCTTGTGAGCACACCATCTTAGATGTGGTTCCTCTAGCCTCAGTCGAGCCTTCAGATGCCTGCAGCCCCTGCCAACATACTCACTGCAACTTGATGAGTGATGATCACCCAGCTAAGACACTGCTGGATTTGTAACCCACAGAAACTGGGAGGTAAGAAATGTTTGTTCTAAGCTATGGCTTTCAGGTAATCTATGACATGGAAAGACAACTAACACAAGTAAGACTCAGTGTTGTGAAGGTACAGGAAAATGATTTGAAGATAATTTCTACAGTATAGAAGTTACCCTTTTGACCATGACCCTTGATGCAAATATTTTGCTCCTGATTGGTCATCGCTTTTCAGTTCTATAATATGAATTCTCTTTGTGTGTGTGTGTGTGTGTGTGTGTGTTTGAGACAGAGTCTCGCTCTATCGCCCATGCTGGAGTGCAGTGGCACCATCTCAGCTCACTGCAACCTCTGCCTCCCAGGTTCAAGCGATTCTCCTGCCTCAGCCTCCCGAATAGCTGGTACTACAGGCACCCGCCACCACACCAAGCTAATTTTTGTATTTTTAGTAGAGATGGGCTTTCCTCATGTTGGCCAGGCCGGTCTTGAACTCCTGACCTTGTGATCCACCCACCTCAGCCTCCCAAAGTGCTGGGATTAGAGGTGTGAGCCACCACGCTGGCAAATTATCTCTTTTAGAAAGTGAATAAACATCCTAATTTCCCTTTGGCATAAATCTGGCTTTTTCCAGCCAGGTATTATAGCTCACACCTGTAATCCCAGCACTTTGGGAGGCTGAGATGGGAGGATCACTTTAGCCCAGGAGTTCCAGACCAGCCTAGGCAACATGGGGAGACCCCATCTCTTTTTTTTTAGTCTCACTCTGTCCCCTAGGCTGGAATGCAATGGCACAATCTCGGCTCACTGCAAGCTCCGCCTCCCGGGTTCACGCCATTCTCCTGCCTCAGCCTCCCAAGTAGCTGGGACTACAGGCGCCCGCCACCACGCCCAGCTAATTTTTTGTATTTTTAGTAGAGATGGGGTTTCACTGTGTTAGCCAGGATGGTCTCGATCTCCTGACCTCGTGATCCGCCCGCCTCAGCCTCCCAAAGTGCTGGGATTACAGGCGTGAGCCACCGCACCCGGCCTTGACCCCATCTCTTAAAAAAAAAAAAAAAAAAGGAAAGAGCCAGGCACAGTGGTTAAGTACCTGTGGTCCCAGTTACGTGGGAGGCTGAGGTGGTAAACTTGCTTGAGCCCAGGAGGTCAAGGCTGCAGTGAGTCGTGACTGCACTGCTGCACTCCAGTCTGGGCAACAGATCAAGACCCTGTCTCAAAAAAAAAAAAAAAAAAAAAATCAGGCTGGACACAGTGGCTCATGCCTATAATCTCAGCACTTTGGGTGGCGGGTGAATCACTTGAGGTCAGGAGTTCAAGACAAGCCTGGCCAATATGGTGGAACCCCTCTCTACTAAAAATACAAAAATTAGCTAGGCATGCTGGCACGTGCCTGTAATCCCAGCTACTTGGGAGGCTGAGGCAGAAGAATATCTTGAACCCACGAGGCGGAGGCTGCAGTGAGCCAAGATGATGCCATTGCACTCCAGCCTGGGCAACAAGAGTGAAACTCCATCTCAAAAAAAAAAAAAACAAAAAACTCGTTTTTCTTTCCCTATTTGCCTAGAGTTGTATGCGTCTGCCCTTCATCCTTTCCTTGCTGCCCTGGGGTAGCCTTTTCGTTACCTCTCCCACATCCCCAGCCCAGAAAACTTTCTATCACGTGAAAACACTCGGTAAGCTGATAGCTACTCTTCAAAAGCAAAATGTGCTGCGCAGGCAGCTGTTCTAACAATCTCAACACGGATGCACTAATGCATGTTTGCTCCACTCGCTGGAGCATGAAAGCAATTGTGCACATATATGTATTTTTTTAAACAGGGCACCACATGGCCTCGATGAGAATTACCCATAGGAGAGATGAGTTCTGCTGAGAACGCCTGAGTGAGCATGAAGCAGAGCTCCGTGAGCACCTGCACCCAGCTGGGTAAGGAACAAGTCAGGAAAATATGCAGAAAACGAAACACAATGATCTTAAAGCCCCCAAGCCAATAATCGGCTGCTCGGGCCCCTGCTTAAGTAAGGGATGCGATTTGTAAACTAACTGTGATCAGTGGCATGAGGGTCCTTATTCCCACTGCAATTATAAGGAAGGGAACTGCTCATTAAAAGAAGGGACTCTGCCAGGCATGGTGGTTCACGCCTGTAATCCCAACACTTTCAGAGGCTGAGGCAGGCGGATCACTTGAGGTCAGGAGTTCGAGACCAGCCTGGCCAACATGGTGAGAAACCTCATCTCTACTAAAAATACAAAAATTAGCCAGTGTGGTGGCGCACGTGTGCAACCCTAGCTACGCGGGAGGCTGAGGTGGAAGGATGGCTTGAACTGGGGAGGTGGAAATTGCAGTGAACCGTGATCACGACACTGCACTCCAGCCTGGGTGACAGAGTGAGACTCCATCTCAAAATAAAATAAAATAAAAAGGGCAGGCACGGTGGCTCCCACCTGTAATCCCAGCACTTTGGGAGGCCGAGGCGGGTGGCTCATGAGGTCAGGAGATCGAGACCATCCTGGCTAACACGGTGAAACCCCGTCTCTACTAAAAATACAAAAAATTAGCCAGGCGTGGTGGCAGGCGTCTGTAGTCCCAGCTACTCGGGAGGCTAAGGCAGGAGAATGGCGTGAACCCAAGAGGCGGAGCTTGCAGTGAGCCAAGATCGAGCCACTGCACTCAAGTCTGGATGACAGAGCAAGACTCCATCTCTAAATAAATAAATAAATAATAAATAATTTTAAAAAAAGGAGGGGGGCTCAAATATTGAAAAGAGAAGAGATGGTGGGAGTGAAGAGGAGAGAGGCTAAGGTAAAGGGGTAGGGGGTGTGAAACAGACACAGAATTATAACCCTACCTCCTTAACCCACCCTCAAGACAGGGCTGGGTTTAAAAAAATAAAAGGCAACTGGCTGGGTTCAGCCAATACTGTATATAACTCAGAGAGACAGAGAGAGAGAGAGAGAGAGAGAGAGACACCCCACCCAGTTCAGTCTCCACCCAGACACCTGTATTACAAGTTCTGGGAAGACTGGCTTATTTCATCACTCGGAATCAAGCATATTTTTAGTTTTTTAGTTTTGGGTTTAGATTTTTAGTTTTGGGTTTTTGGGGTTTTTTTTAAGGATTCACATTTGACCGTTCCCAGTTTCCAGGAGAAACCAGGACCTCATGAAGTGTCTGAGACATTGGCTTAAGGCACACACATTTAAAGGGACCAGGAAAAGAAAAGAGACGCAGCGTTCTCGTTCTCCTTCTCAGGATTACGAAAGAGGTGACTGGGTTGGCACCCTAGGGAGGTTCCCACATGCACTGCAGTGCCTGGGGCAGGCCAGTCTCATAGGAGCCTCTTAGTGATCAATGGCATGTGCTCTGTCTGTACTGTGGGAGATTATTAGGACATAAAAGGAATGAAGTACTGATCCATGCTACAATGTGGATGAACCTTGGTAACACTGTGCTGAGCGAAAGCAGCCAATCATAAAAGGCCACATATCGTATGATCCAATTATACAAAATGTCCAGAACAGGGAAACCCAGGAAAGAAAGCAGAGAGATGGGTGCCAGGAGCTGGGGGAGGCAGGAACAGAGAGTGACTGCTAATTGGTATGGGGTTTCCTTTTGGAAAATGGAAATGTTCTGGAATTAGGGGTGGTGGCTGCATAACCTCTTGAAAAATGCTAAAAACCACTGAGCTGCGTGCCTTAAAAGGGTATTTCTGTGGTATATGAATTATATGCCAATTGGAAGAAAAGAGCTGGCTGGACGCGGTGGCTCATGCCTGTAATTCCAGCACTTTGGGAGGCCAAAGCAGGTGGATTGCTTGAGCCCAGGAGTTCGAGACCAGCCTGAGCAACATGGCAAAACTTCATTTCTACAAAAAAACTTTAAAAAAAATTAGCCGGACACAGTAGTGCATGCCTGTGATCCCAGCTACTCAGGAGGCTGAGGTGGGAGGATCGCTTGAGCCTGGGAAGTCGAGGCTGCAGTGAGCCACCATCGTGCCACTGCACTCCAGCCTAGGCAATAGAGTGAGACCCTGTCAGAGGGGTGACCCTGGGGACGCAGAGATGGAGCACAGAGCAGTCCCCTAAGTCTCCTTTCCCATGAGGCAATCCCTTCCCGTTCTCCACCCAGCAGCCAGGTCACCACGGGATCACCCAGCCCTTGCTCAGAACCCTGACGACGGCCTACTCCCTCTCACACCTCCCCACACTCCTGGACCCACCACCGAGGCCCCCCAGCTCAGCCTTCCTGGCTGTTCCCCACAGCCACAGAGCCTCCTCCAGCCCAGGGTCTTCTTCTGGCTGTTCCCTGTGCCTGGGAACATGACTTCTGCAGAGGTGTGGGGAGGAGATTCCAGGTACAGGGGTCAGCCAGAGGAAGGCTTCTTCAAGTTCCGTCGACTCCTCCAAATGGGCTTTCCCTGGAAGCCCTGTCTAAAACAGCCCTGCACCCCACCCCATCATCCCTTTCCCATCATGATGCTTTACTTATTCTTCCAAGCATATGCTTTCTTACTTATTGTTAAACCACCACGCTTTCCCCCCAGAACATCAGCCTCTCCCAGGGCAGGGAGCTTGTCTATCCCATTCAACGCTGTCTTCCCGGCACCTTGCAGAGGAGGCATTTTTTTTTTTTTTTTTGGGGGACGGAGTCTCGCTCTATCGCCCAGGATGGAGGGCAATGGTGCAATCTCGGCTCACTGCAACCTCCGCCTCTCGGGTTCAAGCAATTCTCCTGCCTCAGCCTCCCAAGTAGCTGGGATTACGGGCGCCCACCACCATGCCTGGCTAATTTTTTGTATTTTTAGTAGAAATGGGTTTCACTATGCTGGACAGGCTGGTCTCAAACTCCTGACTTCAGGTGATCTGCCCGCCTCGGCCTCCCAAAGTGCTGGGATTACAGGCGTGAGCCACTGCACCCAGCCCTAAGGAGGCATTTAATACAGATCTGAGGAACGAATGGATGAACAGACAGGTGGGCACGCAAAGGGCAAGGGAGAGCCAGTCAGAGCCCTGACCCCAGACCACCTATCTACTCTGCCCTGACCGTGTCCAGGCCGAGAACCAAGGAAAACAGCAATGGAACACTGACCAGCCCCAAATGGTACGGCGAGACTTCGCTCCATGGCTCTTCACCAGGAATGTGCACCAGAAGTGCCCATGGGCTTTGAAAACACATGGAAGCCTGGGCCCCAGCCCTGGATGATGTGTCCCAGTAAGTCTCAGTGGGAACTGGACTGCCATGATCTTTAACAACTGCACAGGGGCTGCTGGTCCTTCCCACAATGGCAGAAGGGAGGCCCTGCTCTGTAGCCTGGGCAGGGCCACTCACTGCCTGTTTCCACTGGTTTGGTTTCTTGTGCTGATCTAGGGAGTGAGTGAAGTTTCTGATGAGTATTTTATCCACGGTGAATTAATCTTTCTCTGGCTTCTAATAAAAATTGCCAACTCGGGCCGGGCATGGTGGCTCACGCCTGTAATCCCAGCACTTTAGGAGGCCAAGGCGGGGGGAATTGCCTGAGGTCAGGAGTTCGAGACCAGCCTGGCCAACATGGGGAAACCCCACCTCTACTAAAACTACAAAAATTAGCCAGCCATGGTGGTGCTCGCCTGTAATCCCAGCTACTTGGGAGGCTGAGGCAGGAGAATCACCTGAACTCAGGAGGCAGAGGTTGCAGCAAACTGAGATCACTGCATTCCAGCCTTGGCAACAGAGGAAGATTCCATCACAAAAAAAAAAAATTGCCAACTCGGAGACTCAATTTGGCATTTAATATAGATTATCAACTGTTTCTGTGTATGTTGGCCTTATTTCCATGATTAGAATGTAATATTCTGGAGGCAGAACACGACTTCAGTTTCTTTCTGAGTCTTACATTACAAGATGTCTTGGACACAATGAGTGTCCAATAAACTCTTGCTGAACATACTATTTTTTTTTTTTGAGACAGAGTCTCGCTCTGTCGCCCAGGCTGGAGTGCAGTGGTGCAATTTCAGCTCACTGCAAGCTCCACCTCCGGGTTCCCGCCATTCTCCTGCCTCAGCCTCCGGAGTAGCTGGGACTACAGTCGCCCGCCACCACGCCCAGCTAATTTTTTGTATTTTTAGTAGAGACGGGGTTTCACCGTGTTAGCCAGGATGGTCTCGATCTCCTGACCTCATGCTCCGCCCACCTCGGCCTCCCAAAGTGGAACATACAATTTAAAAATAATAATAATAAATTTTTAAAAGCTGCACAGGGGCCAGGTGCAGTGGCTCATGTCTGAATTCCCAACACTCTGGGAAACCAAGATGAGAGGACTGCTTGAGCCCAAGATTTCAAGACCTGCCTAGGCAACATAGCAAGACCCTGTCTCTACTTAAAAAAAAAAAAAAGAAAAAGAAAGAAAGAAAATCAGCCATGCATAGTGGTGTGCATAGTCCCGAGTCCCAGCTACTCAGGAAGCTGAGGTGGGAGGATTGCTTGAGCCTGGGAGATTGAGGCTGCAGTGAGCCATCCATGATCAAACCAATGCACTCCAGCCTGGGCCACCACACCCGGCCTCTGCGCCCAGCCTCAACTTTATTTTAAAAGGAAAAGCCAATGGGAAGAGATTCTAGTTATAGTTCCATCACTAACTTTCTGTGTGACACAAGCTAGTTACTTAATACTGAGCATCTCCATTTTGCCCATAAAACATGACCACACACTGGCCCTTTCCCCTCCCCAGCAAAAATAAAGTCAACAGAAATCTTAATTACGTCATAAAGGTGCCAACATATGGTTTGGAAATCCTATCTCTCCAAATATGTGGCACCACATGCATGCACCATCTAGAACTTCCACAGAGGAAACCCCACGTCTCGCCATCAGGACTTACTTGCAACGTAAAGGGCAACTCTGTCATTCTCTTTGTGCCGCAGGAGGTTTTCTGCATAGTTGAGCCGACTGCCTTTGAACCACTCGGGGACATCTGCGATTCCTTTCGATGTGTCCACAATCTATAGAGAATGACAAGAAACCAAGATGCACACACACGAGACTACGCCACAAATCAGCAAAAGCGATTCTGCTTCCTGGGAAGCCAGCTCACTCATTGGTCCAGAGCATTTTTTAAATCATTTTATGGACTGAACTCTGAACTGGCCTAAGGCTAGAAACTGAAAATAGTGATTAATGCCAACGGAAAACAACCATCCCCAGTAACGTATGTGTTCCACAAACATTCATTAAGCACCTACTCAATGAGAGATCCTGAAGACAAAGATGCCGCCCAACACGTCAGGCTCTGCCCAGACACACGGAAACCAGGAGAGCAAGCTCTGGGACCACCTGCCCCTTGCCCACAACTTTTGGGGGTTTCAGCCTTTACTTCCTTCCTTGGAGTGCTGGAACCTTGATTTTTATTGTCAAAGTCCCAAAAAATCAACATTTCAAAATGGTTTGCCCCAAAGAGACAATAAATTCGACTTTGAACGGTAGGACTCCCTTTTTCCAGATATTGATTGATTCACAGTGTAAGGAGTTGAAAAGTTTTTCTAAACTGTAGGTTAAAAAAATAACAAAACTCCAGCCGGGCGCAGTGGCTCATGCCGGTAATCCCCGCACTTGGGAGGCCAAGGCGGGCGGATCACAGGGTCAGGAGCTCGAGACCATCCTGGCTAACACGGTGAAACCCCGTCTCTACTAAAAATACAAAAATTAGCCAGGCATGGCAGCGTGCACCCGTAGTCCCAGCTGCTGGGGAGGCTGAGGCAGGAGAATGGCGGGAACCCGGGAGGCGGAGCTTGCTGTGAGCCAAGATCGCGCCACTGCACTCCAGCCTGGGTGACAAAGTGAGACTCAGTCTCAAAGAAAAAGAAAGAATGAAACTCCTAATAGTTTAAAAAACTACTGCTGGCCGGGCGCGGTGGCTCATGCTTGTAATCCCAGCACTTTGGGAGACCGAGGCAGGCGGATCAGGAGGCCAGGAGATCAAGACCACAGTGAAACCCCGTCTCTACTAAAAGTACCAAAAAATTAGCCAGGCGTGGTGGCGGGCGCCTGTAGTACCAGCTACTGGGAGAGACTGAGGCAGGAGAATGGTGTGAACCCGGGAGGCGGAGCTTGCAGCGAGCCAAGATCGCGCCACTGCACTCCAGCCTGGGTGAGAGAGCGAGACTCCGTCTCAAAAAAAAAAAAAAAAAAACAACTACTGCTGGGCGTGGTGGCTCATGCCTGTAATCCCAGCACTTTGGAAGGCTGAGGCAGGTGGATCACGAGGTCAGGAGATCGAGACCATCCTGGCCAACATGGTTAAACTCTGTCTCTACTAAAAATACAAAAATTAGCTGGGCGTGGTGGCACATGCCTGTAATCCCAGCTACTCGGGAGGGTGAGGCAGGAGAATCGCTTGAACCAGGGTGTTGAAGGCTGCAGTGAGCCGAGATCACACCACTGCCCTCCAGCCTGATGAAAGAGCAAGACTCCGTCTCAAAAAAACAAAACAAAACAAAACAAAAAAAACTATGACAGTGTGGCCAGGCACGGTGGCTCATGCCTGTAATCCCAGCACTTTGAGATTGGCAGGTGGATCACCCAAGGTTGGGAGTTTGAGGCTAGCCTGGGCAACATGGCAAAACCCTGTCTCTACTAAAAATACAAAAAAATTAGCCGGGCGTGGTGGCGGGCGCCTGTAGTCCCAGCTACTTGGGAGGCTGAGGCAGGAGAATGGTATGAACCCAGGAGGCGGAGCTTGCAGTGAGCCGAGATGGTGCCACTGCACTCCAGCCTGGGGGACAGAGCCAGACTCTGACTCAAAAAAAAAAAAAATAGTTAAGATGGTTACACAATAGTTTATGATATATGTATTTTAACATAATTAAACCTTTTTTTTTTTGAGACAGGGTCTGGCTCTATTGCCCAGGCTGGAGTGCAGTGGCGCAACCACAGCTCACTGCAGCCTCGACCTCCTGGGCTCAACCGATCCTCCCACCTCAGCCTCCTGAGTAGGTGGGACCACAGGCATGCACCACCGTGCCCAGCTCATTTATTTTTTTGAAGACAGGGTCTTGCTTTGTTGCCTAGCCTGCACTCGAACTCTTGGGCTCAAGGGATCCTCCCATCTTGGTCTGTCAGAGTGCTGGGATTATAGGTGCGATCCACTGCACCCAGTCCCAAATATTTAAAAATTAAAAACAAACAAACAAAACTACTATTTAGGATCACTCAAGTTCCCAGGACAGGGCCTGGGGTCCCCACACAACAGAGGATTAACAGGCTGCAAAGTTCTCAATGAGGTCTGTGATAATTTAATGCCAGTTCTCCAGAGCAATGACTTTTTCCCATCCGCATGAGGTTGTAAAAAGAAGATACGATTCAGTATTCCCCAAAATTAGCATTTCACTTTGAAGCACGACCACAAAAAGGATGACGTCCACGGAAAATCTCTACTTACCTCATCGTACACGCGTGAGAAGACAATTCCACTGAATTTCCAGAACTCTGCCCAGAAGTCTGAATATGACTCAACGGACCAATGGTACAAGTCATCATAATTCTCTAAAAATGAAATAGCTCAGATTAACCTTGGAAGGAAAATCTTGGCAATTCATTAATAAGATGGACACACCTCAGGAGTCTTGGGCATGTCCAAGCGAGCCAAATTCATCTGAGGAGAAATGGTCTGGGGGAGGAAGGAGCTTAATTTGTATTGACGCAAACCCAACACCACTAGTCCCCAAAAAGAACAAAGGTGAGGCGGTGATGTTTTGAGTCATCTTCAGTGATTATATATCTTAACCACCATGCCTAAGAATACAGACTCTAGAGCCCGAATGCCCGGGTTCAAATCCTGGTTCTGCCACTTATTAGCTTTGTGACCTCAGGCAAATGCAAAATGGGGATAATTAGTAATCCCCCTCCAGCCACAGGGCTGTTGTGAGGATTTAAATGAGCACACGTAGAAAGTGCTTAGAACAGGGTCTTGGAAATTACCACCATGGCATTAGGAGTTCACCATTATTATACCATACAACCTTAGGAAATTTATAGTTGATACATTGGAAAACCCAGAAGTTCAAAACTGGTAGTCTGTTGATGACTTCTCAAGGCCAGTATAATGTTGGGGGGGTGTTACTACTTATTTTGATTTTTGAATAAGCAATATGTTCACAAGACTCAAAATTATGAAAGTGTAAAAAGTTATATGGAGGCCAGACGCGGTGGCTCACGCCTGTAATCCCAGCACTTTGGGAGGCCGAGGCAGGTGGATCACGAGGTCAGGAGCTCAAGATCAGCCTGGCCAAAATAGTGAAACCCTGTCTCTACTAAAAATACAAACAAAATTAGCCGAGCACGGTGGCGGGTGCCTGTAATCTCAGCTACGTGGGAGGCTGACGCAGAGAACTGCTTAAACCTAGGAGGCCGAGGATGAAGTGAGCCAAGATCACGCCACTGCACTCCAGCCTGGGCGACAGAGTGAAACTCCGTCTCAAAAAAAAAAAAAAAAGTTACATGGTAAAAGGTCTCGCTCCTTTTAATCCACAACAATCTAACTTTTTATGCCCAGGGGAGTCCCCCCTTGCAGATTCCACTCAGTTATACTCAAAACAACTTTTCCCCACCATCAAGACATGAGCTGGAAACCTGATACAAAGAGATGTATTTAACTCCTAAAGGAAATGTGACTTCACTGAAAAACTGACCCCAGCCTCGCTGAGGACTCTTTACCCTCTCAACTGCGTAGGATCCAAGTGGATTGGCCACAGCAAGCCAATCAGTCCTTAAGGATAGGAGAATTTTATCCTATCGGGGACCAAGAGAAGCCATACAGTGCTTCTGTTTCAAAGCACAGCCTTGCTGGGGCTCCAGGAAGGCAGAGACTGGCAAGGATATAATAACATATCAGGAAGATGGCCAATGAGGTATCAGGAATGGGGAAAAAGGCATAATACAACCGCTGAGCTGAATTATCTCACTGCCATCAGTCAAGTCAAGCTTGCCCATCCTCACTGTTCCCAGCCCCGGTGGGGAAGAGAGGAAGAGACACAATGCTCCCTGCCCTTCAGCAGTGTCCCCTCTTGACTATGGTGTCCAAGAATGGTCCTGTTATGCTGGACAAGGAGGGATCACAAGAACTGGGGCAGGGACAGCTGAGAGGAACGCTTTAGCCCAGAAGCTCAAGGCTGCAGTGAGGTATGATCCCGCCACTGCACTCCAGCCTGGGTGGGTGACAGAGTGAGACCCTATTTAAAAAAAAAAAAAAAAAAAAAGGCCATGAGTGGTGGCTCACGCCTGTAATCCCAACCCTTTGGGAGGCCGAGGTGGGTGGATCACTTGAGGTCAGGAGTTTGAGACCAGCCTGACCAATATGGTGAAATCCCATCTCTACTAAATACAAAAAATTAGCTAGGTGTGGTGGCGCATGCCTGTAATCCCAGCTACCTGGCAGGCTGAGGCAGGAGTATCTCTTGAACCCAGGAGGTGGAGGTTGCAGTGAGCCGAGATCGTGCCACTGCACTCCAGCCTGGGCAACAAGAGTGAAATTCTGTCAACAACAACAAAAAAGCCTATCACAAAAGTTCATTCACCAACAGCATTGCTAAGGAAGGCAGACGTGGCCAGCCCCAAGAATCTGGAAGGATGCAGCCACAATGGCATCTTGACGCCACAAGGACCCTGGGAGACGACAGCAAAAGTGGCCGACTTCAGGTGGAAATTTTCCCACTGTCAGCAACTCAGCCCTCTCATCAAATGCGACTCTTCGGACACACTCTTCTGCTCCCACGCTCCCCGCCTCTACCGGGGAGGACGCTGCAACCACAAGCCCAGGTCTGATTCAGCCTGTGCAAGCTGCTCACACTGAAAAGCCTGTTCTTGCTTTTTGATGGATGACTTCGTGAATTTGCATCTCCACCTTGTGCAGGGATCACGCTAATTTTTCTACCTAGTATATGTGCTACCAAAGCAAGCACATAAATCCATTTTTAAATGAAATTCTGGCTTCTCCTGCGAAAAGTGAGTACCTGACTGTGGTCGTCAGCCAATAATTGTCACCTCCAGGCATTCATGGCCCTCTGTGGTCCCCTTCCCAACCTGAGAGGGCTGATCCGTGTCACCAATAGGGTATTGTGGAAGTGGCCAAACGTGACTTCCAAGGCCAGGTTGTAAGGGTCACTGCAGCCATATGGCTCTCTTGGGTCACCTGCTCCAGGAGAAGCCAGTGAGGACGCTCACGCAGTCCTAGATGGCATATGGCAGATTCCTCCTGCACTACCTTGCTGCCACCACCAGCACTAACTTACCACCGTGTGAGTGAGCTCTCGGGGATGGGTGCATTCCCACTGCAGCCCCTCCAGGACCCTGAGCCAGAACCACCCAACTAGCCACTCCCTAGTCCTGACCCACAGAAACTGAGAGGTAATTAAGGTTTATTCTTGTTTTAAGTCACTAACTTTTGGGCTGATTTGTCACCAGCAATAGGTAACAAATGCATTGTCCACACCACACAGTGATGATTAGCTAGAACTGGGAATAGCTGCCTCATCGGGCCCTCAGGCAAATGCCAGAGGCAACAACTAACCAGATGGCAGACTACAGCTCCACCGCCTACAGCTACCAAGTCTTAACTGAGACTTCGTGCCTTGGTTTGTTCAGCTGTGAAATGGGGCTACTACTACCACCTACTTGGTAGGATTACCGAGAGGATTACATTAGTTGATACATATCAGGTGCCAGATGGAGCCTGGCATATACAGAGAGCTCACTAAATAGTCACTATTACTATCTTGGGCACCTGTCTGGTCCCTACAGGCTTCTGAATTTTCAGCCCTTCTTCCCCTCCACCTACGAGAACCTTGGCCAGCCTATACCTTCAAATCTTAGCTGAAGATTTTATCTGCCCTTTTTTTAATTATTCATTTCTTAGAGACAGGATCTTACTCTTCTGTCCAGGCTGGAACGCAGTGGCATGATCAGAGCTCACTGCAGCCTCTAAGTCCTGGACTCAAGCAATCCTCCTGCCCCTGCTGCCCAAGTAGCTGAGATTACAGGCTATCCGCCCTCCTAAACCGCATTCTCTGCTAAACCCAGCACACTGCTGTTGTGCTGGACCCCTATTAACTCCAATAGATGGCACCAGATTCCAGAGATCTGGAAGCAGTGAGCCAGACACAGGGTTTACTGGAAACTTACCTACAGGGATGGTCCGGGGGCAGCAGGCTGGATAGGAGAACCACAACCGCTTGTAAAATGCACGCAGTTTATACAGCACCTTCACTTAGCGCCCTCCCCTAGCAACTTCCACCTGGTAACCTTCACTTAATCCAAAAGAAAGGGCCTCAACCCCCCTGTAGAGCTTGCGTTCCATGGGACGGGCCGGGGGTTCAGATGTTCCTCACAGACAAAGGGTAAATCCAGGTTGGCTACTCCTGGATTCCTTAGCTTGGAACTCTGAAAACACATTCTTCTGAAGTTACAGCCGTCAGGTGCATCTGTCATACAACAGTGCAGTACCCAGAATGTCAACACCAATGCCCCATTCATGGAATGCCCAGCGTCCACTAACTTGTGGCACTATCTTCACATGAGATCTCTCCCCTAGCCACCCAGAGCTATTTGAGAACAGGGCCCAAGCCTTCTATTTGTTGGCAAACTCCATCCCAGCTGCTTGCACAGAGAGCCGACGTGCAGCTTGTGGTACACAGAAGAACACTTGGCACAGTCCTCCAAAAGATCATGCCTTTGAAACTGGTGCCACCTCCCTGCCCCCTAATTACAGAGGGCTAGTACATGCAGCACGTCTGCCAGAGCTTGCTAGAGGCCCGGAATCACAGGCACATACGCCAGGCGGGAGCTGCAGCCGACCCCAAGGAAGTCTGCATCGGGGGACCCCAAGGAAGTCTGCATCGGGGGACCCCAAGGAAGTCTGCATCGGGGGACCCCAGAGCCCCACGTGGATGCGCAGGGAGTGCACAGGTGGCTTCAGCTGGAAGCAGTGACAGGAACCAACCAACCTGTGTCTCTGGTAGTGGAAAAGAGGGTGGGTAACCCTACCAGAGCCTCCCAAAATGCAGGGATAGAAACTTCCTGCCAACCTTGGTCTGGGAAGACGGGCTCACGGAGAGGCGGCCGGAGTGGGGAATGCCCCTCCCTTCCTCCCTGAAGCCTGCAGGGCAGGAGCAAGGCTGCTGAGGACATGTGCCTTGCTCTCTACTACATGGCCCCATACTGTATACAGGCTACAAGTGAGCCTCTGCTGGGACACAGAGGAGAGGATACAAGTTTCTGGGCACTGTCTTTAAGCAATAAGAATGCTCACAGCCGGGCGCGGTGGCTCACACCTGTAATCCCAGCACTTTGGGAGGTCGAGGTGGGTGGATCACAAGGTCAGGAGTTCGAGACCAGCCTGGCCAATATGGTGAAACCCCATGTCTACTAAAAATACAAAAAAATTAGCCGGGCTTGGTGGCGCATGCCTGTAATCCCAGCTAATTAGGAGGCTGAGGCAGGAGAATTGCTTGAACCCAGGAGGCGGAGGTTGCAGTAAGCCGAGATCACGCCACTACACTCCAGCCTGGGTGACAGAGCGAGACTCCATCTCAAAAAAAAAAAAGAATGCTCACAAACACACAAAAAGGCAGGGCAGAATGAAAGCCCAAATTACATGTTCTTGGAGAGAAGAGGGAAGGCAGAAATATTCAAAGAGAATAATCAAAAAGAAGACAGCATTTGAGCTGGATCTTCAAGCAAAGCCCAAAGCTTCCAGGGCCAGGAATATGAAAGGGGAGAGGCAGGTGGAAATCACCTTCAAGAGTGGTAAGAGGAGAAAAGGACAAATACAGTGCTAAATGCTCTCCTCCAAACTAAAGGGAGGGGCCTCACTCAGCTCCGGACAATGCTGCCACGTTGGGAATGCAGACCCAGCATGACAGGCCTTGGGGTTCTCAGAGGTTGGAAAGCTTGCTTTTCATATGTGGTCTCCCAACTTTTATTTATTTGAGACAGAGTCTTACTCTGTCGCCCAGGCTGCAGTGCAGTGGCGAGATCTCAGCTCACTGCGACCTCCAACTCCTGGGCTCCAGCAACCCTCCCGCCTTAGTCTCCAGAGTAGCTGGGACTACAGGCACATGCCACCACACCCAGATAATTTTTTGTATTTTTTGTAGAGATAGGGGTTTCACCATGTTGCCCAGGCTGGTCTCAAACTCCTAGGCTCAAAAGATCCACCCATCTCAGCTTCTCCAAGTGCTAGGACCACAGGTGTGAGCCACCACGCCCGGCCCCCTCTCCTAACTTTTAAATGCAGGCCACTCAACAGTGTGTCTGCAGATGAGACCTGGCCCATGGGCCACCAGTCTGAGCGCCTTGAAGGAGGGAAAGGAGCTCTGCAGCCATGCTTGGGCCCTCCCAGCACTTGCTCATGTTTACTCCCCAACCCCAGGGACCCAGGGCAGAGCTGAGCACTGGGCTTGACCATCTCCTGTCACCTGCACACCGACTCAATGACTCAGGTCCTGTTATGCCCATTTTACAGATGAGGAAACGAGGCATGAGGAGATCCAATGACTTCCTCCTGATCACACAGCTGGTAAATGGTAGAGCTAGTTCAAAATCCAGGTAGTCGGCCAGGCACGGCGGCTCACACCTGTAATCCCAGCACTTTGGGAGGCTGAGGCAGGTGGATCACCTGAGGTCAGGAGTTCTAGATCAGCCTGTTCAACATGGTGAAACCCCCTCTCTATACTAAAAATACAAAAATTAGCCGGGCATAGTGGCAGGCACCTGTAATCCCAGCTATTCGGGAGGCTGAGGCAGGAGAATTGCTTGAACCCAGGAGGCGGAGGTTGCAATGAGCCGAGATCGCGCCATCGCACTCCAGCCTGGGGGAGAAGAGCGAAGCTTAAAAAAAAAAAAAAAAAAAAAAAAAAGAAATCCAGATAGTTAGATTACAAATCCCTTCTCTTCAACACTTCCCACAGAGGAAGGTGGTTTCACCCATCTAACAGGGCTGCCCGATCTGAAATTATTTCATAACATCAGGGCTAGACAGGCACCAGACCAGCATTCTGTTATTGCTGGCAGAGGAAACAGATGGAATCAAGGCAAGGTGACACAGAGGAAGAATATAATCCCACATGGCAGCCTCCTGCTTCTTCCAGGAGTCTCCAGGCTGCCCTAATCCAACACACACTCATTTACCAACTGCTGTCCAGAAGCCCCTGGGGCAACAGACTACACCTGTCTCCAAGGGGGAGGAAGGGAAGGAGAGGAACGGCTCTGGGTTAGCCTAGGAAAGGGACTCTGTGGAAGCTCCCCGCTGCTGTGGAGGGCCTGGAAGCTGCCAGGCAGCCGTCTGCAATTCTGTAGTCAACAAGGAACCACTGAGAAGTTCTGAGCCAAGGAGTGACAAAGTAAGACCTGTGTGCTTCAAGATTACTCTGGCAAAGCAAGCAGGATGCAAATGGGTGGAAAAGCAGGAAGCAGGAAAACCAACCACTGTTTGGTGAAGAGGAAAGGAGGCCCCAGAACCCCTGGCGAGGGGCTGCAAAGGAGGAGATGCGAGCGACATGGGGCTGTGGCAGAAGACTTCTGGTGCGGGCCAGGTGACTGGGGTGTCCATTCCTGTGAGCCTGAGCAAGAACAGTGATGCCACCAACAGAAACAAGGGAGTCCCTGCGCCAGTGGAGGGGGTGAGGAGGGGAGACCATGAGTTAAAAATCCCCTAGGAAGCCGGGCGCGGTGGCTCACACCTGTAATCCCAGCACTTTGGGAGGCCAAGACGATCGGATCACCTGAGGTCAGGAGTTCGAGACCAGCCTGACCAACATGGAGAAACTCCATCTCTACTAAAAATACAAAATTAGCCGGGCGTGGTGGCGCATGCCTGTAATCCCAGCTACTCGGGAGGCTGAGGCAGAAGAATCACTTGAACCCGGGAGGCAGAGGTTGCGGTGTGCCGAGATCTCGCCATTGCACTCCAGCCTGGGCAACAAGAGCGAAACTCTTGTCTCAAAAAAAAAAAAAAAAAAAAAAAAAAAAAAAAAAAAAAAAAAAACACCCTGGGAACACCTGGGGGAGGGCAGGGGTGGAAGGGTGGAGCTGGTAGTTGGGCAAGCCAGCCAGAGCTCAGGAAGAGCACCCGGAGCGGTTACCCCACGGAGAAGGAGCCTTTGCCCCACCCACACCCAGAGAGGTGGTTTCTGAGGTTCAAGGTGATGAGTGGAAAGAGAGTCTTTTACTAGGTTCTGTTTGGGGGCTGGGAGTGTAGACGCGTGGACAGGGCCTCCTACCTGACCATCCTTCTAGGTGCTGGCCTCCAGCAGGGGCAGCTGGAGATGGGGGAGGTCAGGGAGGCAGAGTGCACGGCACTGGGGACTGGCAAGGGACCCCCACAAACAGAGGAAGAGCTGCAAGTCAAAAAGGCCCTATGTCCGGGGGAAGCCCCCACAGGCTGGAGGTCAAGACTCCAGGGAGCACCTCACAGGTAGGAAAGCCTAGGGGATCACACAGTCAACAGGCAGCTGGCCCTCCCAAGGGGTGACACTCCCGGGGAGAGGGTGACTCCCACATGCAAAGGAGACGCTGCAGAGTCAGGAGTGCCAGGAGGTGCTGTGGAGGGGCGATGTTTCCCAAGACTGGGGGTAACCCCGCAGTCAGAAGGCCTCCCCGCCATCAAGTGGCTCCTCCAGCCCCAGAAGCATGAAACTGGCCACGGGGAGACCACCTAACCACCCTGCACGGCCCCCGTCCATCCCCCGCAGGCCCGGCCGCGCGCCCGACTCTCACCCAGCGCCAGGCCGCAGGAGGCGCCCACAGCCGCCCGGAAGCGGTCCATCTGCGTGTTCTTCTTACTGTCAGGCTCCCACATCACCTGGCACTCCAGGATCTCCTCCCGACCGGGGCGCTCCTCCTTGGACATGGCGGCGGCGGGCGGCCGGGGCTGCGACGAAGGCTGGGGACCAGGGGCCGGGGCTGAGGCGAGGGTCGGGGACCTGGGACCGGGGGAAGCGACGGTCAGGAGTGCCTGCCGGGCTGGGTCGGCGACGGCGGCGGCGGGGAACAAGGGACTGAACTGCCGCCGCCGCCTCCGGCGGGCCACTTGGCCCAGGCCCCGCCCCGCAGGCCCCGCCCCGAATCCCCGCCCCCTTCAGGCCCCGCCCTCCCGCCTGTAACCCTCCGCTGAGTGCAGCGCCGCGCAAAGGAGTGCTCGCAGCCGCCGGCTCCAGCGCCTGCGGCCGGGGGGCGTGGGGGTGAGGGGCGCCCACGTGCCTTGGCCCCAGCTCCCCGACCTCACCTGGAGCTGGAGGGCGTTAGGGCAGCCGGAGAAGCCAGGCGTCCGAGTCCGCTGTTTCCTACACGTGTACATCATTCATTCACTATTTCTTCCTGCAGGTCCTTACTGAGCGCCTGCGGCATTCCGGGCGCTTTGGGAGCTTTGCGGATACAGCAGCGAACAAAGCAAAATTCTTGCCTTCTGTCAACAGGAGAGGAGGGGTACAGGTGTGAGAAGAACGGGAGACGATTAACAAATAAGTACATCGTGTACATACGCAAGATAATGTCATAGTATAATACAATAATATACATACTATGCCAATGGGTATCAAAATACACATTTGTGAAAGGAAAATAAATCTTGGGGCCCCACTACTAAGCTAAAGGAGAAGTCAACTGGGAACTGCTTAAGGCTAACCTAAGCAGTTCCCAGAATAGAATGCCTCCCATTCTATTCAAAGTCACCCCTCTGCTGACATAAATGCACACCTGATTGCCTCCTTTGGAGAAGCTAATTGAAAACTCAAAAGAATGCAGCCATTTGTCTCTTACCTACCTATGACCTGAAAAGCCCCCTCCCCGCCTTTGCTTTTTTTTTTTAATTTTTTATTTTTTTGAGTCTCACTCAGTCGCCCAGGCTGGAGTGCAATGTCCCAATCTCAGCTCACTGTAACCTCTCCTTCCCAGGTTCAAGCGATTCTCCTGCCTCAGCCTCCTGAGTAGCTGGGATTACAGGCGCACGCCATCACGCCCAGCTAATTTTTCGTTTTTGTTGTTGTTGTTGTTGTTGTTTGTTTTGTTTTTTTGAGACAGAGTTTCGCTCTTGTTACCCAGGCTGGAGTGCAATTGCGAGATCTTGGCACACCACAACCTCCGTCTCCCAGGTTAAAGCAGTTCTCCTGCCTCAGTCTCTCGAGTAGCTGGGATTACAGGCATGTGCCACCACACCTGGCTAATTTTGTATTTTTAGTAGAGACAGGGTTTTTCCATATTGGTCAGGCTGGTCTCCAACTCCCGGCCTCAGGTGATCCGCCCACCTCAGCCTCCCAAAGTGCTGGAATTACAGGCGTGAGCTACCAAGCCCGGCTAATTTTTGCATTTTTATAGAGACGGGATTTCACCATGTTGGCCAGGCTGGTCTTGAAGTCCTGACCTCAGGTGATCCGCCCGCCTCGGCCTCCAAAGTGCTGGTATTACAGGAGTGAGCCTAGGTCTGACAGCACCCCCTCCAGAGCCTCCCTGATCTCCCAAAATTTGGTAGAGATCTAAAGTTTATTTTGCTGTACCACTCTTTTCTTTGCAATTTTACTTGCTTCCAACAAGGAAGGCAAGGTTTCCTGTTTCCATGGGAATGGAAGGCAGGTAACTCTTTTATGGAGTTTGAGCTCACTTCCAACAGGGAAGATGAGGTCTTTTTTCCTGCTTCTAGGATGTTAGAGAGCAGTCTACAGCCTAAGACCCGTCCCTAGGTAAGTAACTGAATTGGGGTTTGTCTTGGCTAAAGTTAAGGTTAACAACCAGCTGGTCTTAATGTGAGAGGCATTTGAACCAAAGCAACTCCATCTTGAGTAGGGGCTGGGTAAAATGAGGCTGAGATCTACTGGGCTCCATTCCCAGACAGTGAAGGCATTCTAAGTCACAGGATGAGACAGGAGGTCGGCACAAAATACAAGTCATAAACACCTTGCTGATATTGCAGTAAAAAAGCCGGCTAAAACCTACCGAAACCAAGATGGCGATGAGAGTGACCTCACTACTACACGCCCATCAGTGCCGTGACAGTTTACAAATGCCATGGCAATGTCAGGAAGTTATTCTATATGGTCTAAAAAGGGGAGGCATGAATAATCCACCCCTTGTTTAGCATATCATCAAGAAATAACCGTGAAAATGGGCACCAGCACCCCTCAGGGTGCTCTGTCTATGGAGTAGCCATCCTTTTATTCCTCTACTTTCCTAATGAACTTGCGTTTGCTTTAGTCTATAGACTCGCCTTGAATTCTTTCTTGCGTGAGATCCGAAAACCCTCTCTTGGGGTCTGGATCGGGACCCCTTTCCTCTCACATTAATTTATCCTTACCATTAGAGCGTGCTCAGTGATCATATAAGTTGTGCCATTTTTCGTTTGGCTTAAATGCTTTTTTGGTTGGTTGTTTGTCTCTGTTTTTGTTGTTGCTTTGGTCTTTTTCCCGTTGGGTTTGATCAACTCTATCTGACTTGATCAAATCAAAAGGAAAAGTTCCAAATTGCGGGGAACAAGGACTCTAAAGTGTCTGAATTCACATACACACACACACACACACACACACACACACACACACACACGTGGCCTGGTAGGGGAGGAAAACAACCAGCAAAAGAAAAAAATTAAAAGAGGAAAGATGTTTGATTTTAATTACTAAAGGGGTTTTATTTACATAATAAGGCCACCTTTTTGCTAGCCAGGCCAAAGTGAAAGCAATGGCTGTTGCCCCAAGCTGCAGTTCCATAGCTAAGGCTCTCTGCCTGCTTTTTCTAACCACGACAGCCTAGATTTAGTTCCTAAATCAAGCCCTTTCTGGTTTGCTACTTGGTACTTCTGAAATAGCAGCAATTTGTCCTAACAGAAATATAGTAATGAGATTTTAAAAAGATTTTTTTAAAGGAGCTCAATGGTTAAAAGTCAGCTTAATTAAAAGCTAACATCCAAGATGTGTGTGTGCATGTGCTCGTGTTTGTATTTAAAAGGCTATCATGTTTTTGTTTTTGTTTTTCTCTCCTAGGACCTGATGCTTTTTGTTTAGAGCAAAGGTCTTTTTGTTTTTGTTTTTGTTTTTCTCAGTTGACTGAATTCTGTTTTTTTCATTAACAGCTTTTCCAACAGATGCTACTCTGGGGTTTTTAAGGAAGAGTGTAGTTTAGACACTTAGAAATGTCTTTGTTGGCCAGGCACGGTGGCTCACGCCTGTAATGCCAGCACTTCGGAGGCCGAGGCAGATGGATCACAAGGTCAGGAGATTGAGACCATACTGGCTAACACGGTGAAACCCCATCTCTACTAAAAATACAAAAAAATTGGCCAGGCCTGGGGGCAGGGGCCTGTAGTCCCAGCTACTCGGGAGGCTGAGGGGGGTTGCAGTGAGTCAGTGGCCATGATCCAACCTGGGTGACAGAATGAGATGTGTTCAAAAAAAAAAAAAAAATATTTTTTTTTTTTTTTTTTTGAGAGGTCTCCTCTGTCGCCAGGTGAGTGCAATTCTCTCCTTCAGCCTTCCTCCTGGGCCCCACCAGCCCCGTAATTTTTGTTTTTGGAGGTTTCACCGTGTCTCGATCTCCTGACCTGATCCGCCTGCCTCGGCCCCAAAATTTGGTTACAGCCATATCTTTGTTAAAAAAAAAAAAATTTAAGTGTTCTGTAAAAGCATCACATGGTCTAACTTCAAAATAATTCTCCCTTTTTGGAGACCCAGGATTCAATGTGGGCTCTGCCCAGAGCTCAGAGATCCAGTTAAGAGGTAGGTAGTCCTGGCCAGGCCGGGCGCGGTGGCTCACGCCTGTAATCCCAGCACTTTGGGAGGCCGAGGCAGGCGGATCACCTGAGGTCGGGAGTTTGAGACCAGCCTAACCAACAATGAGAAACCCCATCTCCACTAAAAATACAAAATTAGCTGAGCATGGCGGCGCATGCCTGTAATCCCAGGTACTCAGGAGGCTGAGGCAGAAGAATCACTTGAACACAGGAGGCGGAGGTTGCATTGAGCCAAGATCACACCATTGCACTCCAGCCTGGGCAACAAGAGGGAAACTCTGTCTAAAAAAAAAAAAAGAAGAAGTCTGAAGTAATCTGTAATCTTTTTAACTTTTTGCTTAAAACATTGCTGATCTTTTTGTTTTTCTGAGTGAAGAAAACTTTTAAGCTATTTATAGCTTTTAACAATTGAGTATAGTATACAACTATGAACAAAATTTAGAGCATATTTGTTTCTCTCTACCTGATTTCTACAAAATTTTGGAAACTATTTGTGAGTATTCTTAACTTACAACAATACAGTTAATTGCATAAGTGCAATAAGAACCTGTTTTCATTTGTAACAGGACACAGTTGGAGAAACAAGGCTTTGACTGGAATGGTGTGCTTTCCTTTAAGGGATGAAACTTGACTTATGGAGCCAATAAAAGCCCCTTGGAAAAATTGGCCTCATACCTTTGCCTACACAGTCCCTGTACAGGATTCCTGACCTGTGGTAAGTAAAGAATGTCACTTTCTGACAGGTCCAAGAACCCCAAGTTTATCTTGGAACCTCAAGAGGAGAGGGATTCAACCATCTCATAGGTATTTGATGGTACAAATCCACGCCTGGACTCAGCTTTAAAATGTCTCATCTGAGATTCCTTCTGTGGAACAAAGTTCCATCAAAGCCAATTTAAAAAAAAAGCCTATGTTAAAAAAAAATATTATTCTTGCAGCATTGTATACAAATAATTAGGCCAAGTATAATAAGGCAAATAAGTCCTACCGTTATTTGTCCTTAGTAAAAATGCGAAACTGGAGAGAGAAAAGTTATGTTTCAAAAACTATAGTAGGCCGGGCGCCATGGCTCACGCTTGTAATCCCAGCACTTTGGGAGGCCGAGGCGGGCGGATCACGAGGTCAGGAGATCGAGACCACGGTGAAACCCCGTCTCTACTAAAAATACCAAAAAATTAGCCGGGCATGGTAGCGGGCGCCTGTAGTCCCAGCTACTTGGAGAGGCTGAGGCAGGAGAATGGCGTGAACCCGGGAGGCGGAGCTTGCAGTGAGCCGAGATTGAGCCACTGCACTCCAGCCTGGGTGAAAAAGCGAGACTCTGTCTCAAAAAAAAAAAAAAAAAAAAACTATAGTACACCTGTTGTTAGATTCTAGTCTTGCCTAATGTTCTTCAATTTTTATTATTGTCCACAGTTTGGACCAAATTCTAATTTTTCTTGACTACAAGCCTGCAAAATAACGTTTTCAATTTTTTTTCTACTTGTTTCCCATTTTTCCTAATTTGGAGTCACTAAAAACTAAGCTATGCTTTCATAAAGCCCTGCAAACTGAAGCTAGACAACTTAAACTTCAGAAGAAAATAACAGCAACCTATTTAAAGACCTAAGACATTTTCACACCTGCCTACTGATGTATGGACTTCAGGGTAATGTGGCCTATATCAATTTTCCAGGATTGCTCTTTTGTTTGTTATTGCTTTTCTCCCTGCCTCCCCCTATTTTCTCTTCATAGGACATGAGACTTCACAACCTGCTAAAAATGAGCCTTTCTAATAACTTGGGACCTACCTGACTAGGAATAAACCATTCTAGCCATGAAAGATCAGATGAAACCTGAGAGCAGAGACTCATTTTCTTCTAAAAATGCTTTCTCCAAAAGATTTTTAAAAAGAAAAGGGGGAAAGTGTGATAGAAAAATAAATCTTGGGGCCCCCAAATCACTAAGCTAAAGGAGAAAGTCAAGCTGGGAACTGCTTAGGGCCAACCTGCCTCTCATTCTATTCAAAGTCACCCCGCTGCTCACTGAGATAAATGCATATCTGATTGTCTGCTTTGGAGAGGCTCATCAGAAACTCAAAAGAATGCAAGCATTTGTCACTTATCTACCTGTGACCTGGAAGGCCCCCTCCCCGCTTCAAGTCTTCCCACCTTTGCTTTGAGTTGTCCCTCCTTTCCAGACACAACCAGTGTTCATCTTGCATATACTGACTGATGTCTCATGTCTCCCTAGAATGTATAAAACCAAACTGTGCTCTGACCACCTTGGGCACATGTCAGGACCTCCTGAGTCTGTGTCATGGGCACACGTACTTAACCTTCACAAAGTTAACTTTCTAAATCAATTGAGCCCTAAGATTCTCTGGGTTCACACATTACAAAGAACTACATACTGTATATAACATTTGTATAATAAAAGGTATTATGCTGGGCGCAGTGACTCACGCCTGTAATCCTAGCCCTTTGGAAGGCCAAAGCAGGCAGATCACTTGAGGTCAGGAGTTCAAAACAAGCCTGGCCAACATGGTGAAACCTCATCTCTATTAAAAATATTAAAAAATTAGCTGGATGTGGTGGCACATGCCTGTAATCCCAGCTACTTGGGAGGCTAAGGCAGGAGAATTGCTTGAACCCAGGAGGCAGAGGTTGCAGTGAGCCAAGATCGTGCCACTGCACTCCAGCCTGGGCAACAGAGCGAAACTCTGTCTCAAAAAAAAAAAAAAAAGTATTAAGTGCTATGGAGAGAAAGCAAGGGAGACATACAGAATGTGGGAGAAGGGGTGTTTCTCTTTAAATAGGGTTGTCAGGGAAAGCCCCTTTGAAAAGGCAACTTCTACCAGTGACCTGAAGAAGGTGACAGGAGTGAGCAATTCAGTCTCCGGGCAGGGGAACAGCCAGGGCTTAGACCTTGAGGCAGGCGAGTGCCGGGGGTGCTTAGAGAACTTTGTAAGGAGGACAAGATTTTTGATGTGAGAGACCTGGGGTAGAAGATAAAATCAGCAGAGGAAGGGGTGGCAGCTCAGGTAGGTCCTGGAGCCCAGTGGAGACTTTGGCCTTTATCCTGGGTTAAGGTGAGACCACTGGAAGGTTTTGAGCAGAGAGGGACCTGCTGTGACTGGCTGTGATAGGAATCTCCCTGATGCTGAGTTGAGAATAGTCTTCAAGGGCAAAGGCAGGAGAAGTTATGCAAAAGATGATAGTGACTGGACCAGGGTGGAGATGGAGAGAAGAGATGGACTTCAGGTATATTTTGGAGGTTTATTTATCATACCCCTGCTGGGGGCTCCGTGTTAGGGACCATCCCAAATTGTTTGTCTTCATTTATTAGCCACCCAATCAACTTCCCCCAAAATAGTTTTTTGCAGTATTGGAGCTTAATTTGTTTTTATTTTTATTTTTTAGAGACAGGTTTCACTGTATTGCCCAGGCTGGAGTGCAGTGGCGCAATCATAGCTCACTGCAGGCCGGGCGTGGTGGCTCACGCTTGTAATCCCGGCACTTTGTGAGGCCGAGGCGGGCGGATCACGAGGTCAGGAGATCGAGACCACAGTGAAACCCCGTCTCTACTAAAAATACAAAAAAATTAGCCGGGCGTGGTGGCGGGCGCCTGTGGTCCCAGCTACTCGGAGAGGCTGAGGCAGGAGAATGGCGTGAACCCGGGAGGCGGAGCTTGCAGTGAGGCGAGACGGCGGCACTGCACTCCAGCCTGGGCGACAGAGCGAGACTCCGTCTCAAAAAAAAAAAAAAAAAAAAAAAATAGCTCACTGCAACCTCGAACTCCTGGGCTGAAGTGATCTTCCTGCCTCAGCCTTTCAAGTGGCTGGGATTACAGGATCGCGCCACCATGCCTGACCAGTACTGGAATTTTATGAAGTAACCTCCCACTTCCACCACCTAATTTTAAACAGTTTCCATCTCCCAATCACCGCACATAAACAGAGATTCAAACCTAAAACAGGGTGCTTGCTATATAAACATGACTTCCAGGTTGCCCCCTCCCTGGCCTCCAAATTCTGGGCCCACCTCTGGCTCTTTGTCTCCATGTTATTGCATGTGCAAGGCATGAGTCCATTTCCACCCAGAGGGAGACTCATCTTTGAGAGATCTACGTATCTGTGTTCATTCCTTTAACACCAGAATGCAAATTCCACAGGGGCAGAATCCTTGTCTCACTAGTACACCATGCGGTCCCCAATGCCTGACCCACAGTAGGAGTTCAAGAAACATTCATTCCCTCACCACGTGCCTGGCGGTTGCCCGCTGTGAGTTAGGCAATGGGGACCCAGCTGTGTAAAGCACAGACCCAGCCCTCATGCATGTGGAAATCCACTTTGACCAGTGGGTTGACCAGTTTTCATGGGGCAGGGAGAAGCCTGGATTTATATATCTGACAGCCACTTGGTTCACTCCTAATTCCTCCAGCTTGGCCCACCCAACCAGACACAGCACCTGTGAGGTAGCCCAAGGCAGAGGTGAGCCACAGCCAGAATGACTGGAGACTTAGCCCTTACCCCCTGTGACACACTTCCAGACACTCACGGGCCTTTGGAGGTATCTTTTCAAGACCCACCTTGCTTCTTCTCCCATGTCCCTTTTTTTTCTTTTTTTTAATTTTTTTTTTTTTTTTTTTTTTTGAGACAGAGTCTGGCTTTGTCTCCCAGGCTGGAGTACAGTGGCACAATCTCGGCTCACTGCACACTCTGCATACTGGAATATGTTGAAAGGGGTTTCATGTAAAAGGCATGAGTAGGCCGGGCACGGTGGCTCACGCCTGTAATCCCAGCACTTTGGGAGGCCAAGGCGGGTGGATCACGAGGTCAGGAATTCAAGACCAGCCTGGCCAAGATGGTGAAACCCCATTTCTACTAAAAATACAAAAAATTAGCCGGGCGCGGTGGCAGGTGCCTGTAATCCCAGCTACTCGGGAGGCTGAGGCAGGAGAATCGCTTGAACTCGGAGGGCGGAGGTTGCAGTGAGCTGAGATCACACCACTGCACTCCAGCCTGGGCGACAGAGCGAGACTCCGTCTCAAAAAAAAAAAAATAATAATAATAATAATAATAAAATAAATTTATGGGCCGGGCACGGTGGCTCACGCCTGTAATCCCAGCATGTTGGGAGGCCGAGGCGGGCGGATCACGAGGTCAGGAGCTCGAGACCGGCCTGGCCAACATGGCAAAACCCTGTCTCTACTAAAAATACAAAAATTAGCCGGGCGTGGTGGCAGGTGCCTGTTATCCCAGCTACTTGGGAGGCTGAGGCAACAGAATCACTTGAACCTGGGAGGCGGAGGTTGCAGTGAGCTGAGATCCTGCCGTTGCACTCCAGCCTGAGCAATAAGAGCGAGACTCCATCTCAAAAAAAAAAAAAAAAAATTATGGCCGGGTGCAGTGGCACATGCCTGTAATCCAGTGAGCCAAGATCACGCCATTGCACTCCACATTGGGCAACAAGAATGAAACTCTATCTCAAAAAATAAATAAATAAATGTATATACTTACGTAGTGGTATATAGAGCTACAGATATAGCACTGGTTTCTAATAGGGCAAATAAAGGGGCTGAATTTAGGGAGGGATTTCCACGATACTGGTTATCCCCTATTAAGCTGGGCAGTGACTACTTGGTGTGCATTTCTTTCTTTTTTTTTTTTTTTTTTTTTGAGACGGAGTCTCGTTCTGTCACCCAGGCTGGAGTGCAGTGGCGCGATCTTGGCTCACTGCAAGCTCCGCCTCCCGGGTTCACGCCATTCTCCTGCCTCAGCCTCTCCGAGTAGCTGGGACTACAGGTGCCCGCCACCACGCCTGGCTAATTTTTTGGTATTTTTAGTAGAGACGGGGTTTCACCGTGGTCTCGATCTCCTGACCTTGTGATCCACCCGCCTCGGCCTCCCAAAGTGCTGGGATTACAAGCGTGAGCCACCGCGCCCGGCGCATTTATTTCATAAATTGTACATACATGTTATATTCAGATAGCTCTATATCCCACAATGCAAATATATACATTTATTTTTATATAAATATAAATCTGTGAATACCTCTATATACATAGAACTATTTTGGAAGGGAGAACCATCAGGATATGCTGCTGGATTTGATGAGTACTTGGAGCTGGACTAGATGAGAACAAGTTTGAGCCTCTGAATTTACCCAAGTCATAACCAAAGCAACAGTGCAATGAGATGGAGGGAAAGGCTGGAGGAGCAGAGGGACAGGAAGCCACGGCATCTGCACAGACAGCAGCTGCCGACACAGTGGCTCCCCGAAGTCAGGCCAGAAAAAAGGGAAAGGGGTGATTCCAGCTGCAGACTCAGCCAGATCCCCTGAGTCCATCAGGCCAAAGGTTGCTTGAGGGTTTCTTTTTCTGGCCTCCATGGTGTGGTTGCATCAACACTCCCCACAGGCCCATGGGGCTGCGGATATTGAGTCGGTGCCAGTTACTAAGTACCAGATGTGCCGGAGTTGATGTCTCAAGGTTGAGCTTCCCCACCTCCTCTCCAACCCCCAGGGAAAAGCAGAGGAGAAAATATGACCACACAACTTCAAATCCTCAGCAGGAACAAAGAAAATAAGAAAATGATGGGACCGGCTGGGCACAGTGGCTCATGCCTGTAATCCCAGTGCTTTGGGAGGCAGAGGCGGGCAGATCACTTGAGCCCAGGAGTTCAAGACCAGCCTGGGCAACATGGCACAACCTCATCTCTACTAAAAAATACAAAAGTCAGCCGGGCGTGGTGGTGGGCGCTACTCAAGAGGCTGAGGCAGGATAATCGCTTGAACCTAGGAAGCAGCTGCAGTGAGCCAAGATCATGCAGCTGCACTCCAGCCTGGGCAACAGAGCAAGACTCCGTCTCAAAAAAAAAAAAGAGGAAGAAGAAAAGAAAATGATAGGACCGTCATCCTATGCAATGAAAATTCATGCTCCACAGATGCATGCATGTGATGAAGCTCATCATGTTGAGAAGCAAAGAAAACAAGCAATCCTGGAAGTGTATAAACTGTATGTTTCCATTCACAAGAAGGTCAAAATCAGGCAAGCCCCAAAAAAGTTCTTGTTAGAATCCATACGTATTTAGGCCGGGTGCGCTGGGATTACGCCTGTAATCCCCGCACTTTGGGAGGCCGAGGCAAGTGGATCACCTAAGGTCAGGAGTTGGAGACCAGCCTGACCAACATGGCAAAACCCTGTCTCCACCAAAAATACAAAAATTAGCCCGGTGTGGTGGCATGTGCCCGTAGTCCCAGCTACTCAGGAGGCTGAGGCAGGAGAATCGCTTGAACCTGGGAGGCGTAGGTTGCAGTAAGCGGAAATCGTGCCATTGCACTCCAGCCTGGGCAACAAAACTGAAACTCTGTCTCAAAAAAAAAAAAAAAATCCATACATATTAGAAAAACATAAAGACAAGCAAATAAATGCTTAACCATATTCAGGGAAATGGTTTCTTCTAGAGCAAACAAAAGGGCTGAATTTAGGGAGGGATTTCCAAGCTACTTAATAGGTCATGCCCTATTAAGCGGTGTGGTGAGTACATGGTCCACAATTATTATTCTGTAAACTGCACATGTATGTTATATTCAGTCTTTTTGTATGCTTTGTACATCTCACAATTTAAAACAATAGGCCAGGCATGGTGGCTCATGCCTGTAATCCTAACACTTTGGGAGGCCAAGCCAGGTAGATCACTTGAGGTCAGGAGTTCGAGACCAGCCTGGCCAATATGGTGAAATCCCATCTCTACTAAAAATGCAAAAATTAGCAGAGTGTGGTGGCAGATGCCTGTAATCCCAGCTATGTGGGAGGCTGAGGCAGGAGAATTGCTTGAACCCAAGACGCAGAGGTTGCAGTGAGCCAAGATTGCATGCCACTGCACTCCAGCCTGCGCAACAGAGCGAGACTCTAGCCCCCAAAAAAAAGTAAAAATAAAAATAAAACAATTAATAAAAGCAGGGCCCTAAGACTCTGGGTGAGTCTTACTTCACTAAGCCTAGGGTGAAAAACTAGAAACAAACTAAAGTCCTTCAACATGGGAATGGCAAAGTATAGTATAATTCATACTGTACAATGCTATGCACATCCACTAAAAACAATAACATTCACTTACAAACATCACAGTTCTCAAAGAGATTTTTTTTTTAATGGAGATAGGGGGCTGGGTGCAGTGGCTCACCCCTGTAATACTAGCACTTTGGGAGGCTGAGGCAGGAGGATTGCTTGAGCCCAGGAGTTCAAGACCAGCCTGGGCAACATAGTGGGACCTTGTCTCAATAAAAAATAAAAAATTAGCCAGGCGTACTGACATGTGCCTGTGGCCCTAGCTACTCAGGAGGCTGAGGTGGGAGGATCACTTGAGCCCAGTAGGTGGAGGCTGTAGTGAGTCATGATTATGCCACTGCACTCCAGCCTGGGTGACACAGCAAGACCCAGTCTCGAAAAATAAATAAATACATAAATAGAGACATGGTCTCCCTATGTTATCCAGAATGGTCTCAAACTCCTGGGCTCAAGTGATCCCCCTGTCTCAACCTCCCAAAGTGCTGGGATTACAGGTATGAGCCACCACGCCCAGCCTCAAAGAGATTGTTGAAGAAGATAGAATAAATTGTAGAATGACACGTACAGTTGTAGAAAAATACATACAAGAAAACATTTGTGTTTAAAAATTTCTCTGTTGACATATATATGTCATATATATATATATATATATATTTTTTTTTTTTTTTTTTAAGAGACAGTCTTGCTCTGTCGCCCAGGCTGGAGTGCAGTGGCACGATCTCGGCTCGCTGCAACCTCTGCCTCCTGGGTTCACGCCATTCTCCTGCCTCAGCCTCCCAAGTAGCTGGAACTACAGGCGCCTGCCACCACGCCCGGCTAATTTTTGCATTTTTAGTAGACATGGTTTCACTGTGTTAGCCAGGATGGTCTCGATCTCCTGACCTCGTGATTCGCCCGCCTCGGCCTCCCACAGTGCTGGAATTACTGGCGTGAGCCACCACGCCCAGCCTGACATATATATTTTTTTCTATACATTAATGTATATGTGTAGAAAAAGAACTGGAAGGGGCTGGGCATGGTGGCTCACGTCTATAATCCCAGCACTTTGGGACGCTGAGGTGGGAGGTCAGGAACTCAAGACCAGCCTGGTCAACATGGCAAAACTCTGTCTCTACTAAAAATACAAAAATTAGCCAGGCGTGGTGGTGCACACATGTATTCCCAGCTACTGGGGAGGCTGAGGCAGAAGAATCACTTGTACCTGGGAGGCGGAGTTTGCAGAGAGCTGAGATCACATCACTGCATTCCAGTCTGGGCGACAAGAGTGAGACTCCATCTCAAAAAAAAAAAAGTGTATTTTCTTATATGTCCGAAAAAATTCAGATGACTGTATTCTTATTCATTGAATCTAAATCAAGAAGATTAAGCCATAAAATGCCATTTTTGGTAAGTTGATAAATCTGGAAAATTCTGCTAAATCACTGAATTGATTATTTGGCAAAATGACTTTCAATGAATTGATTTTTGATGAATCGGCCCACTTTTGCTGGGATCACCTGACCCCAAATCAGGCAGTCAACAACTATAAAATGTTCCTCCCCTCTCCACCCCCAGGCACTGTAAACATGATCTTGTTTTGGTTCTTTCAAGTGCAAGGCCAAATCATCCTTATTTGAAATTGATTATTACTTTCAATGAAATTAATACAATGAAATACAATGAAATGTCATGAAAGCAGGGACTTTTCGCCTTGTATTCACACGTGGCAGGCACTCAATAGATATTTGTTACATGAATGCATCTTATGCTACAGCTCACAGATATCTGCCACTGAGGACTCGTAGCAAATACTTGGAAGACACAGCTACATTTCTGCTACTCTCTGTAGGACACCCTGTAATTCAACATCACCAACAAACCAGGTGATATACCCTAAAACGGGGTTTAGGCAGTACTAAAACTTATTAGCCTAATGCTAATAGTGAAACAAAGGATCTCCATAAATAGAGGCCTCATTTAATCCTAAAGAGACTCAGACCAGCCAAACAAGCCATCTGAAGCTTGCTATGCTCTGCTGTCTTGCTTCTAACAGGGCAAGAAAAGGTGACCAGAGGAGGTGACACTCCATCCTCTGGCTTCTTTTTCCTCTTATGTAAATGTGAAGTTCTCTCTTCAGTAGCCAGGCTACTGGAGAAAAGGATCCTGAAAAATACAAAGTCCCTAGTGTATTCAGCTGGCACATACGGTGAAGGGAGGGGATAGATGTTGTAATAAGATGCAAAGAAATCTTACTTGCGCGCACACACAAATGTCCCTTTCCTTTTTTATACTATCTCTTATGCTGATAGTTAAAGGCCTCGAGAAGGCTGCTCCTAGATTAGGAGCCTTCCCCCACCCCATGTCATAGCACGTGGTTACAATTCAGAGCGCCCACATTCTCCACTCCATCACCCCATTGCACTTTCATCATCTGAAATGAAGCCCTTTATGTGCCTCCAAGAGCAAGCGCGTGACAGCCGGGCTCTGGTCCCCGTGGTTCCCTTGGGGGTTCCCCAACGCCTAGCACGAGGCAAGGCACAGAGCAGCAGCTCCTGAAACATTTCCAAAAAGACTGAAGGTATTAAGGCTGCAGAATTTGCAGGTCTCTCTATACTGTAAGTCGATACTGTGCATTTCTTTTGGACATTTTGGGCACTTTAAGCCGTTCCTTTATTTTTATTTGCCTTTGTTTATTTGTTTTCATGATTCTTTTGGTGGTGTTCCTTTTTAATTTTTAAATTTATTATTAATTTATTCTTTTTTTTTTTTTTTTTGAGACAGTGTCGCTCTGTTGCCCAACCTGGAGGGCAGTGGCGTGATCTCGGCTCACTGCAACCTCTGCCTCCCGGGTTTAAGCGATTTTCCTGCCTCAGCCTCCGGAGTAGCTGGGACTACAGGCGCCCGCCACCATGCCCAGCTAATTTTTGTATTTTTAGTAGAGATGGAGTTTCGCCATGTTGGCCAGGATGGTCTCGATCTCGTGACCTCGTGATCCGCCCGCCTCAGCCTCCCAAAGTGCTGGGATCACAGGCGTGAGCCACCGCGCGCGGCTTATTAATTTATTCTTCAGGGTGTCACGCAAGAGTCTGAATTTGCAGGAGGGGTCCTTAGCAGTAGGGGAAGATTCCTGGCGAAGCTGTCCGGCTCCGCTCGGTTCTCCTCCATCTGCCAGCACGCGCGTCCTCTCCGCCTCGCCCAAGTCAAACTCACGAGCCTCCTGCGCGTCTCCACCCCACCCCATCCCCACCCCGTCCCCTCCCTTCCCGCGACCCCAACGCCCGGGCGGCGGAGGGATCCCGGACCCACTCACGCGCCACACTCAGTCCGGGCGCTGATTGGCTGGCAGAGAGTTGGACCCACATCGGCCCAGGTCTCCGCGTCTGGAAGAGCGGCCTGAGCGCCAACCAATGGCGACACGTTCCGGTTCATAGGCCGCACCTCTCAGCAAATCCTGAGGGAGAACCAGAAAAAGGCGTGCCCAATCGGAGCTGAACAATGGGGCGGAGTCACCCTTCGACCGAGGCCAGTGCCGGGCGCTGTCACCTTGACATTCTGACGGGCCCCGGCGAGTCGGTCTTCTCCCAGCGGCTCTGCTCCCCAACCCGAAACCACCGAGACTCCAGGGGGTCACGACCTCTAGCTTGACTTCTGCGCTGCCAAAGGAGGGTTGTGCCTGAAGTGCCTGGGGGATGTTTATTCTTCCGTATACGTATTCAAATACGCAGATGAGCCCCTAGGATGAGTGCGCTGGGGAATAGGAGGGAACCACGCTAAGCCCAGTGGGAGAAAGTGAACACGTTCGCAAGCCGAGTTAGTCATTAGTGCCCTGAGATAATAAAAGGACCACAGAATAGTGCCTGGTGCTGCTTTTGATAGATAGGATGGTCTGAGTTAAACTTGGGCTCTCTTGGCCCTGCGCGGTGGCTCACCTGAGGTCAGGAGTTCGAGACCAGCCTAGGCGACATAGTGAGACCCCCCCCATCTCTACAAAAAAGTTAAAACATCAGCCAGGTGTGACAGTGCACACCTGTAGTCCCACTTAGGAGACTAAGAGGGAAGGATTGTTGGCGCCCCAGAAGTCGAAGCCACAGTGAGCTGTGATCACGCCACTGCACACTAGTCAAACATAGCAGGACTCTGTTTCAAAAAAAAAAGATACATACTTACTTGCTCATGTAGTCATCGAATATCCCTAACAGGAGCCACAAGATACTGGTAACAGGAGTTGCCTTAGGGCAGCAGAACATAGTGTTTGGGGACCAGGCAGGAGCTCAGTGTTCATTCAACACCCTGAAGTAGCTTTGAATTGTGTACTATGTGGTGAATTGCCTTTGCCAGCAGGGTTTCGGGACATGTATCCTGAAACTTAAAGGACCCCAAGAGCTTTTGTTTCTGTGGGTTGTATCTATCCATTAAAATTAGTAGCACAACTAGAAATAATTACCGAATTATAAATAAAACTAAGAAAGCAAAAAATATGTATGTGTTAATTCATTTTAAAATAACTCTGGGCCTGGTGGCTCACACCTGTAATCCCAGCATTTTGGGAGGCCGAGGCGGGTGGATCATGAGGTCAGGAGATGGAGACCATCCTGGCTAACATGGTGGAACCCCGTCTCTACTAAAAATACAAAAAAAAAAAAATTAGCCAGGTGTGGTGGCGGGCGCCTGTAGTCCCAGCTACTCAGGAGGCTGAGGCAGGAGAATGGCATGAACCGGAGAGGCAGGGCTTGCAGTAAGCCGAGATCACGCCACTGCACTCCAGCCTGGGAGACAGAGCGAGACTCCGTCTCAAAAAAAAAAAAAAAAACCAAAAAAATAAACAAAAAATAGCAAGGATAGGCCAGGCGCGGTGGCTCACGCCTGTAATCCCAGCACTTTGGGAGGCTGAGGCAGGTGGATCACCTGAGGTCAGAAGTTCAAGATCAGCCTGACCAACATGAAGAAACCCCACGTCTACTAAAAATACAAAAATTAGCTGGGTGTGGTGGCACATACCTGTAATCCCGGCTACTCGGGAGGCTGAGGCAGGAGAATCATTCGAATCTGGGAGGCAGAAGTTGCAGTGAGCCAAGATTACACCACTGCACTCCAGCCTGGACAACATAGCGAGACTCTGTCTCAAAAAAAAAAAAAAAAAAAGAATAAATCAATAAATAAAATGAAATAACAAGGATAAACCCATTGCATGTTACCATAAACAACATATTTGTTATGAAAAATAACTGTACTTTGAGGTGGGGCACAGTGGCTCACGCCTGTAATCCTAGCACTTTGGGAGGCCGAGGTGGGGGGATCACCTGAAGTTGGGGGTTCAAGACCAGTCTGACCAACATGGAGAAACTGGTGTCTACTAAAAATACAAAATTAGCTGGGTGTGGTGGCGCATGCCTGTAATTCCAGCTACTCAGGAGGCTGAGGCAGGAGAATCGCTTGAACCCAGGAGGCAGAGGTTGTAGTGAGCCGAGATCATGCCATTGCACTCCAGCCTGGGCAAAAACAGCAAAAGTCTGTGTCAAAACAAAAAAACAGGCTGGGCGCGGTGGCTCAAGCCTGTAATCCCAGCACTTTGGGAGGCCAAGGTGGGTGGATCACAAGGTCAGGAGATCGAGACCATCCTGGCTAACATGGTGAAACTCCGTCTCTACTAAAAATACAAAAAATTAGCCGGGCGTGATGGCGGGCGCCTGTAGTCCCAGCTACGCGGGAGGCTGAGGCAGGAGAATGGCGTGAACCCGGGAGGCGGAGCTTGCAGTGAGCTGAGATCGTGCCACTGCGCTCCAGCCTGGGCGACAGAGCAAGACTCCATCTCAAAAAAACCAAAAAAACAAAAAAACAAAAAACAAACAAAAAAACCCTATACTTTGAAAAAAATAGTGTTAATGAAAATGGCATGGTCCTACTTTTTTTTTTTTTTTTTTTTGAGACGGAATCTTGCTCTGTCACCAGGCTGGAGTGCAATGGTGTGATCTCAGCTCACTGCAACCTCCACCTTCTGGGTTCAAGCGATTCTCCTGCCTCAGCCTCCCGAGTAGCTGGAACTACAGGTGTGCGCCACCACACCCAGCTAATTTTTGTATTTTCAGTAGAGATGGGGTTTCACCATGTTGGCCAGGATGGTCTCGATCTCTTGAACTTGTGATCTGCCTGCCTTGGCCCCCCAAAGTGCTGGGATTATAGGCATGAGCCACCGTACCCAGCCATTGTCCTACATTTTTGCAAATCTCTAATATGTAGCTAAAGAGAAGACAGCTAGATCCTCATCTCCGCTTTTGCAGCTTTTACATTCATTCTGTTTGGAGAGCACACATCTCGTGGTCTCTAGAAAATTACATTGTACATTCGTGAGAGAATGAAAGTGAAAAATATAAATAACCTGTTATTTTATGTATGTAACTGGAGGAACACTTTGAGAACCACACACCTATGCAAATAAATGAGTGAAAAGATGAATGAATGAACAAACCCTTTTAAGCCTCCATGTCTCCATGATTTTCCTACACTTAAAAAAAAAAAACCCTATTGGAATAACATTCCAATGATTTTCCACAACTGACACAGGGTGTGCAATATCAAGAAAGGATCAAAAACAGGGGAGAATTTTTCAGTCTTTCAAAATCTAAGTTGATGAGAGTAGAATTAGTCTGTTTGTTTTATATCCTCCCAAGGCAAGTAGCAAGAACAGTTTAACCCTGCCTGGTACAAGCTCCTAAAGCCTAGTCAAACATAGCCTCTTTGGATAGGGCAACTCGAGAACCCTGCAGGCCAAAAAGTGCCCAGAAAAGATGAATCCTAGCAAAGGTTCCCCTGAGATTGGTTGACTGAGAATGACCAAAGGCATGCATTTGAAAAAAAAACAATTAAAAGATAACTCTCTGTAAATTTTCACAATACAGAGGGAACCTGTGGACCTTGCACTATCTGTGCAGTGCAGCAGAAAACAGAATTTAGGCCGGGCGCGGTGGCTCACGCCTGTAATCCCAGCACTTTGGGAGGCCGAGGCGGGCGGATCACGAGGTCAGGAGATCGAGACCATCCTGGCTAACACGGTGAAACCCCGTCTCTACTAAAAACACAAAAAAATTAGCCGGGCGAGGTGGCGGGCGCCTGTAGTCCCAGCTACTCAGGAGGCTGAGGCAGGAGAATGGCGTGAACCCCAGGGGGCGAAGCCTGCAGTGAGCGGAGATCGCGCCACTGCACTCCAGCCTGGGTGAAAGAGCGAGACTCCTTCTCAAAAAAAAAAAAAAAGAAAGAAAACAGAATTTAGAGTCAGAGCTGCTGGGCTTCAGTCCGGACTTCCATGACTCCTTATTAGCTGTTTCATTTTGTGCAGGTCACTCAACCTCTCTGAGCTTTATACAAAACAGAAATTTGGTTTTGGGTTTTTTTAAATTTTTTGAGATGGAATTGTGCTCAGTCACCCAGGCTGGAGTGCAGTGACACAATCTCAGCTCACTGCAACCTCCCCCTCCCAGGTTCAAGCGATACTTCTGCCTCAGCCTCCCAAGTAGCTGGGATTACAGGCGCCGGCCACCGTGCCCAGCTAATTTTTCTATTTTTAGTAGAGATGGGGTTTCGCTATGTTGGCCAGCCTGGTCTCGAACCCCTGATCTCAGGTGATTCGCCTGGCTTGGCCTCCCAAAGTGCTGGGATTACAGGCATGAGCCAAGGCCTGGCCTTGGATTTTATTCTATTCTATTTTTTTATTTTTATTTTTATTCTTTTGAGATGAAGTTTCGCTCTTGTCACCCAGGCTGGAGTGCAATGGAGCGATCTCGGCTCACCACAACTTCCACCTCCCAGGTTCAAACAATTCTCCTGCCTCAGCTTCCTGAGTAGCTGGAATTACAGGCACGCACCACCACGCCCAGATAATTTTGTATTTTTAGTAGAGACCGGGTTTCTCCATGTTGGTCAGGCTGGTCTTGAACTCCCGACCTCAGGTGATCCACCTGCCTTGGCCTCCCAAAGTGCTGGGATTACAGGCATGAGCCACCACGCCCGGCGGATTTTATTTTTAATTCAAAATTAAGTATTTTGAAAGCCACAAGCATCTTAGTTTCAAGTTTGAGAACTCATTTCTTTTAGAATAGGCTTAATATAGTGTCAGACATCAGATGCTTTATTTTGAGCTTATAATTACTGCCATTTGAAGATAATCAAGAAAAGGCATCCCACATCCCCTTTCCTTGTTTTTTGATGAACAGAACTGTGAACTTTTTTTTTTTTGAGATGGCGTCTCACTCTGTCACCCAGGCTGGAGCACAGGGGCACAACCTTGGCTCACTGCAAACTCTGCCCCCTCAGGCACAAGTGATCCTCCCACCTCAGCCTCCCAAGTAGCTAGGAACACGGACGCACACCATTATGCCTGGCAAATTTTTTGTATTTTTGGTATGTTGCTCAGGCTGGTCTCGAACACCTGAGCTCAAGTGATCCGCTCGCCTTGGCCTCCCAAAGTGCTGGGATTACACGCATGAGCCACTGCGTCTGGCTAGAATTGTGAACTTCTACTGCTTAAGATCAGGGAGAAGTGATGCCACACTTCTGATTAGAAGCCTAGAAACCAGCACTTTTAGAAATTCCAAATGCACATACACACGTGTACATACACTTTCTCACATAAATGCATGCTTGACACACGTGTATACATGTACCAGTTTCTTTTTCTTTTCTTTTTTTTTTTTTTGAGACAGGGTCTTGCTCTGTTGTCCAGGCTGGAGTGCAGTGGCTTGATCTCAGCTCACTGCAACCTCTGCCTCCTGGGTTCAAGCGATTCTTCTACCTCAGCCTCCCAAGTAGCTGGGACTACAGGCACATGCTACCACGCTACCACACCTGGCTAATTTTTGTATTTTTAGTAGAGACGGCATTTCACCATATCGGCCAGGCTGGTCTTGAACTCCTAGCCTTGTGATCCGCCCGCCTTGGCCTCCCAAAGTGCCGGGATTACAGGCGTGAGCCACCATGCCCGGCCACACACACCAGTTTCTTTCCACTAATTAGATCATTTCCTGACAGATGGGACCTTCTCCAGGGCATTAAGGGGACATTTCATCTACTATAGCTATGTCTAAATTAGTGTGTCCACAGGTTGCCAATCTGCTATCTGGGGGTGATTTAGGGACTAGATCAAATAAAGCCTTTTTGGCAGGGTGTGGTGGCTAACGCCTGCAATCCTCGCACTTTGGGAGGCCAAGGCAGGTGGATCACCTGAGGTCAGGAGTTCAAGACCAGCCCGACCAACATGGTGAAACCCTGTCTCTACTAAAGACAATTAGCTAGACGTGCGGCACATGCCTGTAATCCCAGCTACTCAGGAGGCTGAGGCCGGAGAATCACTTGAACCCAGGAAGCAGGGGTGCAGTGAGCAAAGCTTGTGCCATTGCACTCCAGCCTGGGTAACAACAGCGAAACTTTGTCTCAAAAAAAAAAAAAAAGCCTTTCGTCATTTTAATTTTTTCATATGAAGACAACCATCTGTCTTAGTAAGGTCGGGATGCTGTAATACAATACTATAGACTAAATATTTATTTCACACAGTTCTGGAGGCTGGGAAGTTCAAGAGCAAGGTACTGGCATACTCAGTATTTGGTAATAGCCTTCTCCCTGGTTAAAAAACAGCCACCTTCTTGTTGTGTCTTCACGTGGTGGAGTCAAGGGGTGTCTGGTCTTTTCCTCTTCTTATAAGGCCACTAAGTCCCATTATGGGGGTCCACCTTCAGGACTTCATCTAGACTAATCACCCCCCAAAGACCCTGTCTCCAAATACCATCACATTGGGAATTAGGGATTTAACATATACATTTTGAGGGGACGCACACATTCATTCTGTAGCACCGTGACCAGCTCACAAAACTTCAGCATTCTACAAGGGACTTGCATGATGTCGAGTACTAAATCTCCCAACAGTGACCTGTGTTGACACTGTGCTAGCTGTTGTTTCATGGTTAGCAATGGTTAAGATATATTTAGATCATATTTGGGGCTAAACCTAGCATTATCTACATTGAAGCCACCAAGGTAATCAATGATGAGCAGTTACTAAATAAAAAATATAGATCACCTGGCCAACATAGTGAAATCCTGTCTCTACTAAAATAATAATAATAAAAATAAATAAAAAAAAATTAGGCCGGGTGTGGTGGCTCATGCCTGTAATCCCAGCATTTTGGGAAGTCCAAGGCAGGGGATCAGAAGGTCAGGAGTTTGAGACCAGTCTGACCAACATGGTGAAACCCCCGTCTCTACTAAAAATACAAAAATTAGCCAGGTGTAGTGGTGTGTGTCTGTAATCCCAGCTACCCAGGAGGCTTGAGGCAAGAGAATCGCTTGAACCCAGGAGGCGGAGGTTGCAGTGAGCCTAGATAGTGCCATTGCACTCCAGCCTGGGCGACAAGAGCAAAATTCCATCTCAAAAAAAACAAAAAACAAAAACAAAACAAAAAAAACTATAGATTACTTATTTTGTTAATTTTTTGTTAATCATCATCAAAGATTTGACCATCGACTATTGACTTGGTTTGCTTTTCTTTGGGGCTTCAGAACAGGTGCTTTGGACATATGCATGTTATCATTTTTCAGTGGATAGTTTGCTACTGTGAAGATCAAGTGTTGGCTAACGTATGTAATTCATAAGATTTCCACAAGCTGTTTATTGAAATTCAGTTTACACTTGTCAGAAATAAGCATTTCTTTGTTTAATGAAAGATGGCTAACTTTCAGTTAAGACCACACCTGACAGGCCAGGCATACTGGCTCACGTCTGTAATCCCAAAATGAAAAATGGAAAAAAAAGAAAAAAAGAGGCCAGGCATGGCGGCTCACACCTGTAATCCCTGGGAGGCCAAAATGGGAGGATCACTTGAGTCCAGGAGTTGAAGACCAGCCTAGGCAACATAGTGAGACCCCATCTCTACAAAAAATAAAGGATTAGCCTGGTGTGATAGCACACACCTGTAGTCCCATTTATGTGGGATACTGAAGCGTGAGAGGTGCCTGAGCCTGGGAGGTCGAGGCTAAAGTGAGCTGTAATTGTACCACTGCACTCCAGCTTGGGCAACAAAGCAAGATCCTGTCAAAAAAAAAAAAAAAAAAAAGACAATACCTATTAGTAAGTGAATATATGTTTTGGGTGAAAACAGCTGATCATACCAACTGTTGGTGAGGCTATGGAGGAACTGGAATTCTCACGCACAGTGGGTAGGAATGTAAAATGCTACAACCACTTTGGAAAACAATGTCTTAAAAAGTTAAACCTATATAACCTATATAAACCTATATAACCTATATAAACCTATAAGTTAAACAAATACAATCCAGCCATTCTCGTCCTAAGTATTTACCTGGGAGAAGTGAAAAGTATGTTCATACAAAGTCCTATACATAAGTGTTCATAGTCGATTTATTTGTAATAGCCCCAAATAGGAAACAACCAAAAAGTCCATCAACAGGTGAATGGATAAGCAAATGGTGGTACATCCATACAATGGAATACTACGCAGCAATGAAAAACGGTGAACTATTGATAAGGGCAACAACTGGGATGGATTTCAAAATAATTATATTAAGTGAAAGAAGCTGGGGGGTGGGCATGGGGAGACACATGCTGTTTCATCCCATTTACATAAAATGCTAGAAAATGCAAACTAGGGCCCGGCACGGTGGCTCATGCCTGTAATCCCAACACTTTGGGAGGCCAAGGTGGGCAGAACACAATGTCAGGAGTTCGAGACTAACCTGGCCAATACGGTGAAACTCCATCTCTACTAAAAATACAAAAATTAGCTAGGCGTGGTGGCAGGCGCCTGTAGTCCCAGCTACTTGGGAGGCTGAGGCAGGAGAATTGCTTGAACCCCGGAGGCAGAGGTTGCACTGAGCCAAGATTGCACCACTGCACTCCAGCCTGGGTGACAGAGCGAGACTCCGTCCCCCCACCAAAAAAAAAAAAAAATACAAACTAATGCCTAGTGACAGAGAACAGTGCAAAGGTTGCCTGGGGATGGAGAGCAGTGAGAGGGACCCCAAAGGGCCCTGAGGTGATGGACATGTTTGCTATTTTGATTGTGGCAAGTTTGATGTCCATGGTGTATGCATATATCAAACATTATCCAAGTTACACTCAAACATGGGCAGTTTATTGTATGTCAGTTTTACATCGATAAAGCTGTTTTTTTGTTTTTTCTTTTTTTTTAAAAAAGGGGCTGGGTGCAGTGGCTCACGTCTGTAATCCCAACACTTCGGGAGGCTGAGGCGGGCAGATCACCTGAGGTCAGTAGTTCGAGACCAGCCTGACCAACATGGAGAAACCCCGTCTCTACTAAAAATACAAAATTAGCCGGGTGTGGTGGCACATGCCTGAAATCCCAGCTACTTGGGAGGCTGAGGCAGTAGAATTGCTTGAACCCAGGAAGTGGAGGTTGCGGTGAGCTGAGATTGCACCATTGCACTCCAGCCTGGGCAACAAGAGTGAAACTCCGCCTCAAACCAAAACAAAACAAAAACAGCCTGGGCAGTGGCTCACGCCTGTAATCCCAGCACTTTGGAAGGCGGAGGCAGGCAGATCATCTGAGGTCAGGCGTTCAAGACCAGCCTGGCCAACATTGTGAAACCCCATCTCTACTAAAAAATACAAAAATTAGCTGGGTGTGGTGGTGTGCGCCTGTAATCTCAACTACTAGGGAGGCTGAGGTGGGAGGATTGCTTGAACCGTGGAGATGGAGGTTGCAGTTAGGCGAGATCTCACCACTGCACTCTAGCCTGGGTGACAGAGTGAGACTCTGTCTCAAAAAAAAGAAAAAAAAAAAAAAACAGAAAAACAAAACAGTACAGGGGCCCTTGGTTAGAAATAGGCGTGTAAACCAAAAAGTGACTGGGGCAGGTCTCAATGGATTAGTGGCTTATTTTGTCAAGGTTGAGGCCGGGCCCAAGGAAAAGAAACACAAGTCACAGTAGGATCTGTGGCCTGTGCTCTTTCCAAAAAGCGTTCTGAGGACTTAAATATTTAAAGGGGAATGCGCAAGCAGGAGGGGAAGGATGGAAGAAAAATGTGGGGAATGGTAGTCAATGAGGCAGGGCTGAGTCTCGCTCGGCTTTGACGAGCGCTCATGAATCTACATTTTATGTATTTATTTATGTATTCATTTGTATCTATTTTTCTGAAACAGAGTCTCACTCTATCACCCAGGCTGGAGTGCAGTGGTGCCATCTCGGCCCACTGCAACCTCTGCCTCCTGAGCTCAAGTGATCCTTCTGCTTCAGCCTCCCAAAGTGCTGGGATTACAGGCGTGAGACACTACACCCAGCCCAAATCTACATTTCACACAAGATAAAGTAGGCAGCTATCTGTTTGGGAACCAAAGGAAGGAAGTTTGTGTTTGTTTTTTGTTTTGTTTTGTTTTGTGACTCAGTTCCCAAGCTTAACTTTGCCCTTGGCATAATGAGTTTGAGATCCCGAGATTCTATTTTTCCTTCATAGGTGCAAAGGGGCTGGTAGCAATGCCGCCAGCTGCTCTGGGGCTGCAGCAGGATTGTTAGCGGGCAGAAGGGGCAGTGGGAGATGGTGAGGCTGTAGCTGGTCAGGCTGGGGCAGAGTTCTCGGCACCCTCTAGGGCCAAGGAACACTGCCCTCGGTGACTTCTCCTGTGAAGTCTCATTCCTCTTGTACTTGGCATTCCTCTTAATCCCCATCCCATAACCCACTCCCCGCCTCCTCCTCGGCCTACGGTGTTTAATTCGAATCTAGCTTTCAATGCATTCTTACAAAATGATTATTTTTTGAGATAGGATCTCACTCTGTTCCCCAGGCTGGAATGCAGTGGTGCAATCATGGCTCACTGCAGCCTCGACCACCTGGGCTCAAGTGATCCTCCCACGTCAGCCTCCCGAGTAGCTGGGACTACAGGCACAGGCAGGCACCACTGCACCCAACTAATTCATTTACTTTTTGTAGAGGCAAGGTCTCACTACGCTGCTCAGGCTGGTCTCGAACTCCTGGACTCGAGCGATTCACCTGCCTTGGCCTCCCAAAGTGCTGGGATGACAGGCGTGAGCCACCGGACCCGGCCACAAAATAATAATTTTTGTTTGTTTGTTTTTGAGATGGAGTCTCACTCTGTCGCCCAGGCTGGAGTGCAGTGGCGCGATTTCAGCTCACTGCAACTTCCACCTCCTGGGTTCAAGCAATTCTCCTGCCTTAGCCTCCCAAGTAGCTGGGACTACAAGCGCGTGCCACCACACCCGGCTAATTGTATTTTTAGTAGAGACGGGGTTTCACCATGTTAGCCAGGATGGTCTAGATCTCCTGACCTTGTGATCCACCCGCCTCGGCCTCCCAGAGTGCTGGGATTACAGACATGAGCCACTGCGCCTGGCCAAAATGATTATTTTAATAGCAGATATTGACTTTACTCAAATGAGCTGCCCCCCCTCATTCTGGTTTCCTTCTCACCCTATGCTGTTACTGTCACTACTACCTACTGCACGTCCTCCAGTGCCTCACTGCCCCCACTCATCTGCCTGCTTTCCCAGTGACAGGCCACCCAGGCTGCCCCCAAATAACTTCACAATAACTAGCCTCAAACTGTCCCCTTATCGACCTATGTGAGACTGTCTTTGCGTAAAAAGCAGGAGCAGTACTCTTGGGTCAAGAGTAATTATACTTGGTCAAGGTAAATTATACTCCTGTTACATCTGCTCCTAAATGTTTACTAAGAATAGGATTTTTAGGGCTGGGCGTGATAGCTCACGCCTGTTATCCCAGCACTTTGGGAGGCCGAAACGGGCGGATCACTGAGGTCAGGAGTTGGAGACCAGCCTGGCCAACACGGTGAAACCCCATCTCTACTAAAAATACAAAAATTAGCCGGACATGCTCGCTTGAGCCCAGGAGTTGGAAGTAGCAGTGAGCTGAGATCTCGCCACTGCACGTCAGCCTGGGTGAGACTCCACCTCAAAAAAAAAAAAAAAACAAAAAAAAGAAAAGGATTTTTAGGACCCGAGAAAGCAGCATGGGTACGCGGGGTGGGGTGGAGAGGCACACATCATTGTGCTAAGACTGTCAGATTTGGCAACTAAAAATACAGGAAACTTACTTACATTCGAATTTGAGATAAGCAACCAACACTTCTACAATATACTAAAACACTACTGGTTGTTTATCTGAAATTCAAATTTAACTAGGCATCCTGTATTTTATCTTGCAACCTTACCTCCAACTGAATACATAAATTCAAGGTTTTATGACTCTTCTCAGATTGAGGAATAGAACCACAGATTCCTGGTTACATATCAAAACTGGGGAAACTCCACGAATGTTTGGTTAGAAGTGATGAAATATATTTTAAAAGTCCATACAACAGGCCGGGCGCGGTGGCTCACGCTTGTAATCCCAGCACTTTGGGAGGCCAAGGCGGGCGGATCACGAGGTCAGGAGATCGAGACCACGGTGAAACCCCGTCTCTGTTAAAAATACAAAAAATTAGCCGGGCGTGGTGGCGGGCGCCTGTAGTCCCAGCTACTCGGAGAGGCTGAGGCAGGAGAATGGCGTGAACCCGGGAGGCGGAGCTTGCAGTGAGCCGAGATCGCGCCACTGCACTCCAGCCTGGGCGACAGAGCAAGACTCCGTCTCAAAAAAAAAAAAAAAAAAAAAAAAAAAAAAGTCCATACAACAAAATTACAATAAACATTTATTAAGCCGTAATGTTCACAATATTTTAATTCTGTTCTGAGATCTACAAATATCTCTACATAACACCAAAGCCAGTGATTTAATAAATAAGAGGAATGTATATATCACTTTGCAAAAAAAATGCCTGATACATTTATCTCTATATAAGATATTTGTAGAATCAGTTTCCCAAGGCTCACGAAACTAAAGTGCACACACACACACACACCATGTACACACACACACTATTCAAATCAAATGGATTTATATTAAGTGCCAAATTAAATGCTATACAAAATTTATAACCAGATACACAAAATAGGAAGTCGATCATGAATCCACCGTTGATAATGTATACCATACCTCACAAGTGTGATTTCCAGTTAAGAGGAGGGAGACAATTGCTTCATTGGATTTTTAGTGTGTGCTAATCACCATCACCATCACAAGTAAATCAGTTTAATTACATGGTATTCAGAGATTAAACACACATGCAGATATTAAATGGACACTACAATAAAACCTTTAAATCTGCAAAAAGACATTAGAACACATGGTCAATAATAGCACTCGCTGCCACAGCTTTTCAGTAGACAATGCAAATGGCAATCAGCGTTTTAAGCCACCACAAGAGAAAAATTGGTACTGGTGCCCCTCCTACATATCAAGGAAAAGCAAAACACAGAATAATTTAATATGTTGAATAAAATTTGTTTACACCAGATACTATACATCATACTGATGGTTGTCCAGTATGAATTTTAAGGGTATTATGTTAGATTCTGCAAAATATACTCCTATTATTCACAAGTGAGGAGTCAAAGTCCAACTATTCAAATGGCCATGAACAAAAATGTTGCAGAAGGTATAGACCATTAAAAATAAAAAAGTCAGGAGTGGGGCAGCTGACCCCTTAGGAGCCTCAGGAATGCCTTTTAATGCAAGATAGATGGCAAGAGCTGGCTTTTTGGTTAAGTCAGCCAGTTCGAAACCCATCAGGGAGAAGTTATCAGGTGTCAACTTGCAAGGCAGATAACATTCATCAAAAGCATCTTAAGAAGTAGCAGTGATCACAGAAATGAAGCAATTCAGGATTTCCACTAGCAACAAATTGCATTAACCGTGTCTAGGCCATTTGACAGCTGTTATTCTTAACACTCCATAAGCCTGCTGAATCACAGGACCAGATGAGTGACTAAGCTGCTCACATCCTCTCTGCAAGGCAGCCCTCCCGGGCATGCAAAAAGTCATATTATCGTCTTCCTAATCACTGACCCAAACCTTTGTGTTCTTACTCAGTTCCCCAGAGGGGACCCCCCCACTTGGTTACTACCATCACAGTCATAAAGACATAGTCCCAGTTTCCTGACATCGCTGCCTCCCAACTCCTGCATGAGACAGGCTCTCATTTCTGGGGGAAATGTATTAAACACCTTTCAACGGCATTCACTTCCCCTTTGTGAATTAAGACACGGGCACCATTCACAAGGCCCGGTTCCCAGAAATTCTATTGCGGATATCCCAGAAGTGATATGGGGGCTGAAACCCAAAGCAAAAGAAACCAAAGGGTGGGTAATGCCAATTGATATTGGAAAGTAAGAGTGTTTGTGTGTGTGTGTGTGTGCATATCACACACACACACACACACACTTCTTTTTTGAGACAAGGTCTCACTCTGTCACCTCAACTGGAGTACAGCGGTGTGATCTCGGCTCACTGCAACCTCTGCCTCCCGGGTTCATGCAATTCTCCCACCTCAGCCTCCTGAGTAGCTGGGACTACAGGAACCTGCCACACCTTTTTTTTTTTTTTTTTTTTTGTATTTTTTTGGTAGAGACGGGATTTCACTATGTTGGCCAGGCTGGTCTTGAACTCCCAACTGCAAGTGATCCACCCACCTTGGCCTCCCAAAGTGCTAGGATTACAAGCTTGAGCCACTGCACCCAGCCTGGAAAGTGTATTTATGAAAGGTTTGCACTCCACAAAAGCATCTTTGCTAGGCTGTCAAGGAAGAGATCACTAAACCAACCCCAATACACCCATACAATTCCAGCAATCTAGAGAGGGCTGGTCCTTTTCCTTTTCTGGATTATCTTCTGTTCTCAGTAAAACAAGTATTTACTGTGACACTGAAACACTAGGAAATTAACACTGATTAAGATATTTTAAACACTGAGTCTTAATTATAACAGAACCAGTTTTCATCACAATGCTTTTACATCACATTCAGTGAAGTGTTACACTAATATATTCTACAGCCCTGAAGGCAGAAAAGAGGTTTCTCTCCAGGTATGAGATATGGTACAAAAATACATTTTTCCACATACAAAAGAGAGAAAAACACAAAGAGATGTGGTGGGTGGCGAGGCGAGGCCCAATCCCAGTACCCTACAAGCTTCCATGGAATGGAGAAGGAACAAAAAAATCCCCAATTATTTTAGGGTAAGATGTGCCCAAAAAAAGGTGAAATATATGCAATAAAACCCAGGTTTGTTTCAAATCTAGCATCTAGGATTTCTATCAGAATTTCAAATAATCAGAATTTCTATCAGAATTTCTACCCTGAGGTGACACCTACTAACTGTAGGTTCTTTCATTAAAAATGAAGACATCTTTTACCAGAATGTATCAAGCTATAAAATTGGCTTCAGAGCCTACACTTAGCCAAAATGGAAAAAAAATAGTGCATATTTTCGACAGCAATTTTGAATCGATGCTTGAGGTTTCAATCCACCAGCACCCAGATAACATGTTACCTCCCTCAGTTGAATACAAGTTAAAATGATGATCTTATCGAGATCTCAACAGAGCACAGTGCCCTTCATGTTTTGGGTAAGAGGGTGGGTGGAGGAATGAAGCGGGTATTACACCCAGCCCAGTGACAGCTTAAGCCTTAACATGCGGGCATCTTACAATGACTATAAACAAGGGAGGGGCCAAGGCAGGGCTGGCGATCATTAGCTTTGTGCACAGAATGCCATTTTCCCCTGGCCAACATGAGCAAAGCCGTTTTAGTACCTAAACGTGGTATAGCCAAATGCACAAAAGGAAAGAAGATGGAGATGACCTCCCAAGTTATTTATACCCTATGCTAAAATAGATTCATCTACAAGTATCTAAATGACAAAACTAGAATGATTTCAACCCAGTAATCCTGTGTTCCAATGTGCATGGATAAAGATTTGACCCAGGCCCAGCACGGTGGCTCACGCCTGTAATCCCAGCACTTTGGGAGGCTGAGGCGGGCGGATCACGATGTCAGGAGATCGAGACCATCCTGGCTAACACGGTGAAACCCTGTCTCTACTAAAAATATAAAAAACTAGCTGGGCATGGTGGTGGGCGCCTATGGTCCCAGCTACTCGGGAGGCTGAGGCAGGAGAATGGTGTGAACCTGGGAGGTGGTGCTTGCAGTGAGCCGAGATCACGCCACTGCACTCCAGCCTGGGTGACAGAGTGAGACTCCATCTAAAAAAAAAAAAAAAAAAGATTTGATCCAGCAAATAATTTTTTTTTTGAGATGGAGTCTCACTATGTTGCTGAGGCTAGAGTGTGGTGGCATGATCTCAGCTGACTGCAACCTCCGCCTCCCACGTTCAAGCGATTCTCCAGCCTCAGCCTCCCAAGTAGCTGGGCTCACAGGCGCCCACCACCAGGCCTGGCTAATTTTTGTATTTTTAGTAGAGACGGGGTTTCACTATGTTGGCCAAGCTGGTCTCAAACTCCTGACCTCAGGTGATCCGCCTGCCTTGGCCTCCCAAAGTGCTGGGATTACAGGGGTGAGCCACCGCGCCCAGCCTGCTCAAGCAAATCTGAAACATCCATGCACACTGAATAAACATGCACCTGAAACAGGTGCACATTTCAGGAAGTGAATGGAACTCTCCAGGAGAGTTTGGGTTCCATCATGTGTACCTTAGAAACAGAAGTCTCATCAACATCCACAAAAACATCTGCATCTGTTTTCCAGATACTTGCAACCAAAAATAAAACTTCACAGGAACACTACACAAGAAGTGGTAGACAGCTAAATCTTCTCCAAACTGAGACCTGGACCATAAGGTCTTGGTTCTAGCAGGTCTGGCAGGGGTATCTATAAACCTGCACGCAGGGCACTGTGAGTGGGTTGACAGGGCACATCTGTGGCCACGTAAGGGCCACAGAGACAGTCGTGATCCCCAGCAGCTTCAAAGCTGCAAAATGCTGGGTTTTTTGTTTTTTTTTAAGATGAAGTCTTGCTCTGTTGCCTAGGATAGAGTACAGTGGCGTGATCTCGGCTCACCGCAACCTCCACCTCCCGGGTTCAAGCAATTCTCCTGCCTCAGCCTTCTGAGTAGCTGGACTACAGGCACACACCACCACGTCTGGCTAATTTTTGTATTTTTAGTAGAGACAGGGGTTTCACCATGTTGGCCAGGCTGGTCTCGAACTCCTGACCTCAGGTGATCCATACTCCTCGGCCTCCCAAAGCGCTGGGATTACGGGCGTCAACCACTGTGCCTGGCCTAGGGCTTCCTTTTTTAAAAAACGAGTCCTAGCAAAGGGGCGTTTCTACCAGCCCCTGAGCCACACCTTCTGAAACTCCCTTGCCCAGGATCCCCACAGCTGTCCACCTCGCAAGTCCCACTCTCTGCCCACAGAGACTGCCTAAAAGGAGGACACAACAGATTTCAGATAATAAGCACCTGTGTATCGTAAATATTTCAGGAAAAAGAATTCAGATCTTTTCAAAGGCTTGCTTATTGCTGCTCATTGTTCCTGAGAATCTTTCTAAGCAGCAATACACTTGGGAATGTTATTAGCTGCTACTGTTTGTTTTCCCTCTAAGGTCCTGAGGAAATCAAAAGCAAAAAGAAACAAAAAACCCCTCAAGGGTATAGCTTTTGTATATAGCCCTAGTGAGCAAACTGCAAACTGGGACATGGAGTAGATTCTGGAGCAATCTCCAGTCCTTACCAGGTACTTCCTGGCATCAAATCCCCAGGACATTTCTTGGCCCCTCCTTGCATTTTCCATTTCAAAATGTTGAGGTTAAAATACATCGAAGCACAGAGGGAAGAAAATCTCAGGTCTTCCAGAAATGGCGATGTCTTCATTTAAAAATAGGACTGATGGGGGCTTGGCAGGGGTCTCTAGGATCCAAAAGAGGTTGAGTTGCATCCTGCAGCCCAACTGTCCACATTTAGAAGTGACAACATTCATGAACTAAGTCAACATCCACCAAAAATAACATGAAATAAAGCTCACAGTTTGGGAACATGAAAATAACGCACACAGACCTCACCCACCAATCCCTAAGCTGCGAAAACAAACGCTTGCATTTAAACTTTTCTCAAATGTCAAATTAGCATATTCTTCCCCTCCATGTAAAGTTTTAACAAACTTGACTCAATCTGCCTTTATTAAAAAACCTTACAAAAGATGTATTTAAATGCTTGAAAAAATTAACTTTATGCTCTATGCACAGATAAATTTCTCTTACTGTACAACTAAATATGGTTATATCCTTTGTTTAAAAAATATTTTTTTCCCCACTAATGACACTTCATGTGTAGTTCCGCGTCAATGATCTTTGCGCTCTGCTGGGAATGTGTCCTAAGAGCTGCCGGGTGGGTGGAAATAGCCTTACACAGCGCCACTTTCTTGCTCAGTCGTGTTTACTAAGATTGTTTGGGGTTTGGGGTCTTTTTCCTCCGTTTTCGTTTTCTGAGACGGCGTGCTGGTAACTGTGGACCCGCCCGGCCGGCTGACCTTCACTTGTCCTTGGAGCGGTCCAGGCTCTCGAGCACCCGGTTGAGACGGATGTTGAGCAGTCTGACCTGCTTCTCCAGGTGCTCCAGCTTCTCCTCCACGCTGGGGTTGCTGGGGTTGCTGGGGCCGCTGGGGCTGCTTCGCCAGTAGAAGCCCATGGGTCCAGTCATGAAGTAGACGGCCACCACGAAGCACAGCGGCAGCACCGCGTTCTCGGGCTCGCCCTCGTACTTGTGCAGGATGTATACGCAGGACATGGAAAACAGGACGACCCGCACGATCCAGAAGAAGCGGCCGAACACCACGTGCAGGACGCTGAACGTGAAGCCCAGGGTCAGGGACAAGAACCAGTAGGCCAGGAGGACGACGCCAACCAGCAGGAGCGCGCGGGCCGGGCTGCTGGACACCGAGGCTGGGCTGAAATACTGGGACAGGTTGGAGACTGCGGGACAGAAAAGAGGAACAGGGCTGGTTACACAGGGGCCAGGGGTTGACAAGCTGGAATTGGGCCTGTTGGGCTTAAAAGGCCTCTGCAACAACCCAAGGAACTCGAGGAAGTTCCTCTGTGAATAGTCACACTTTGCTCCATGAGGACACACAGGGAAGCCTTTTTTTTGAGATAGAGTCTTGCTCTGTTGCCCAGGCTGGAGTGCAATGGTGTGATCTCGGCTCACCACAACCTCCGCCTCCTGGGTTCAAGTGATTCTCCTTTCTCAGCCTCTTGAGTAGCTGGGATTACAGGCATGCGCCACCACACCTGGCTAATTTTGTATTTTTAGTAGAGACGGGGGTTTCTCCATGTTAGTCAGGCTGGTCTCGAACTCCTGACCTCAGGTGATCCACCTGCCTCGGCCTCCCAAAGTGCTGGGATTACAGGCGTGAGCCACCACGCCCAGCCAGGGAAGCCCTTTAAGAAGATCTGCCATGTTGAGTTTTAAAAACCTCTCCATACACTGGTTTCTCTTCAAATCATATAAATCTTTCACCTTTAGCCTGGGCAACATAGTGAGACCCTGATATGGACTAGCTCTGTGCCCCCACACAAATCTTATCTTGAATTGTAATCCCCACATGTGGAGGAAGGAACCTCGTGGCGGGTGACTGGATCATGGGGGTGGTTTCCCCATGCTGTTCTTGTGATAGTTGGAGGCGGGTTTCATGAGATCTGATGGTTTAAAATTGTTTGTCAGCTGCCCCCTTTGTTCTCTCTCTCTCCTGCTGCCTTGTGAAGAAGGTGCTTGCTTCTCCTTTGTCTTCTGCCATGATTATAAGTTTCCTGAGCCATGCAGAACTGTGAGTCAATTAAAACTCTTTTATTTATGCATTACCCCGTCTCAGGTTTTTTGTTTTTTTTTTTTTGTTTTTCTGAGGTTGGAGTGCAGTGGCACAATCTTGGCTCGTTGCAACCTCTGCCTCCCAGGTTCAAGCAATTCTCCCGCCTCAGTCTCCCAAGTAGCTGGGATTATAGGCACATGCCACCACACCCAGCTGATTTTTGTATTTTTAGTAGAGATGTAGTTTCACCATGTTGGCCAGGCTGGTCTTGAACTCCTGTCCTCAAGTGATCCACCTCCTCAGCCTCCCAAAGCGCTGGGATTACAAGCATGAGCCACTGCGCCTGGCCTCGGGTATGTTTTTATAGCAGTGTGAAAACAGACTAATACAGACCCAATCTCTAGAGAACACAAATTTAAAAAAAATTAGACAGGTGTGGTCGTACACACCTGTAGTCCCAGCTACTCAGGAGGCTGAGGTGGGAGGATCACTTGAGGCTGGGAGGTAGAGGCTGCAGTGAGCCATAATGTGCCACTGCACTCCAGCCTGAGTGACAGAGTAAGACTTTGTCTCAAAAAACAACTTTCACCTTTTACTAAAACACCTCTGGAAGTGGGGCATAGCCTGCAAATTGTCCTTCAATTTCCATAGTAACAAATGCCCACCTTCAGGCTGGGCACACAACTACCTAGGATTAGAGCATTTCCTAGCCTCTCTTGCAGCTACGTAACTAAGCTTTGGCCATGTTTTCCCTAAAAGTAGCAGGAATGTGTCCTTTACCTCTTCTGCCTGCTGGAACATGGATACAATGGCTGGAACTGGAGCAGCCATTTTGGAACATGAGGTCAGGGAAGGCACTCATGGAGGAACAACAAAATGGAAGGTGCTTTGGTCCAGAGCACCACATGCATCAGAGCCATCAAACCCACCTCACCACCTCCCTGAGAACTTTCATATAAGAGGGAAATAGGTGTCCATCTTGGTTAAGCCAATGTTATGTTGGATTTCTGTTTCAGCCAAACCTGATCCTAACTGGTACCCACACACGAAGTTCCATCTCAAGAATGCATTGAAATGTAAAAGTAGCATCTTCTGTGTGCCTAACTTGAAGAAATTCAACAAAAAAGTTAAAAGAACAGTAGAATATTCCTTTCAAAACCAACTAGACTGAACAATTATTAAAAATGCTGAATGTTGCATTCTCTATTTACATACTTTTTAGATTAACCCATTTGAAAGACGTACAAATCATATTTCGTCATGCATCTTCTAAGAATAAAGACATCATTCACCTCAAAACCATGATACGATCATCATTCTAAGAATATTAACAATTCCAGGCTGGTGTGGTGGCTCATGCCAGCATTTGGGAGGCCAAGGTGGGTGGATCACCTGAGATCAGGAGTTTGAGACCAGCCTGGCCAACATGGTGAAACCCCATCTCTACTAAAAATACAAAAATTAGCCGGGCGTGGTGGCGCACACCTGTAATCCAAGCTACTTGGGAGGCTAAGGCACAAGAATCGCTTGAACCCAGGGAGGCAGAGGTTGCAGTGAGCCAATGGCGCCACTGCACTCCAACCTGAGACACAGTGAGGCTCTGTCTCAAAAAAAATAAATAAATAATAAATTAACAATTCCATATAACATCACTTGAATTTCTCAGTTATCCAGGAATAGCTGTTTCCTCCCAACCCTCACCAGGACCCAGTGACAGTTCATGTTCTGCATCTGCCATCACTTTAGTCTCCATTAATTGAGTAGAGACCCATGACATTTTAGAAACACTGAAATTCTGGGGCCGGGCACGGTGGCTCAAGCCTGTAATCCTAGCACTTTGGGAGGCTGAGGTGGGTGGATCACGAGGTCAGGAGATCGAGACCATCCTGGCTAACACGGTGAAACCCCGTCTCCACTAAATATACAAAAAATTAGCAGGGCGTTGTGGTGGGCACCTGTAGTCCCAGCTACTTGGGAGGCTGAGGCAGGAGAATGCTGTGAACTCAGGGGGCGGAGCTTGCAGTGAGCGGAGATTCCCGCCATTGCACTCTAGCCTGCGGGACAGAGCGAGACTCCCGACTCGAAAAAAAAAAAAAAAGACTGAAATTCTGAAGTCTAGTTTTTCCAGGATGGTTTTCTTGCAGGAGGTCCCACATGCTGCAATTGTTTGTTTCCTGACAGTGTTGTTTAATGAGTTCAAGGAGAGTTATATCCTAAGCCTTCTCACACAAGCAGTTCTCAAACTTGTGTGATTCCTCCAGGAATCCCCTGGAGGGCTTAGGTAAACAGGTTGCTGGGCCCCACCCCCAGGACATCTGATTCACTAGGTCCTGGGTGGGCCCAAGCATCTGCGGCTTTTTTTTTTTTTTTTAGACAGGGTCTTGTTCTGTCACCCAGGCTGGAGTGTGATGGTGTGATCTTGGCTCACTGCAGCCTTGACCTTTTGGCTCAAGCGATCCTCCCACCCCAGACTCCCGAGTAGCTAGGACTATAGGCATGCGCCACCACAGCTGGCTAATTTTTGTATTTTTTTGTAGAGACAGTGAAGTGGTTTTGCTCTGTGTTCTCACCCAAATCTCATTTCAAATTGTAATCCCCAGGTGTCCGGGGAGGGACCTGGTAGGAGGTGATTGGATCGTGGGGGTGATTTCCTCCATGCTGTTCTCATGAAAGTGAGTGAGTCTCACAAGACCTGATGGTGTAAAAGTGTTTGGCAGTTTACCCCTCGCTCTTGCTTCCCCTCTCTCCTGCCACCATGTAAGATGTGCCTTGCTTCCCCTTTGCCTTCCGCCATGATTACAAATTTCCTGAGGCCTCCCCAGCCATGTGGAACTGTGAGTCAATTAAACCTCTTTTATTTATAAATTACCCAGCCTCAGGTAGTTCCTTATAGCAGTGTGGAAACCGGCGAATACAGATAAGATCTCGCTATGTTGCCCAGGCTGGTCTCGAACTCCTGAGCTCAAGCAACCTGCCTGCCTTGGCTTCCCTAAGTGCTGGGATTACAGGTGTGAGGCACCACGCCCAGCCAAATCTGCACCTCTTACAAGTTTGCCAGGGAGGCTCCTGCTGCTGCTGATCGAAGGGTCACTTTGAGATCCACCGGCTTAGGCACAATGAACTCTCATGCATTTGGGGACAGAGAGGACCGTGGCGGAGAAGTGTGACACAATGATCTGGGGTGGGCAAACGCAAATCCAGAGCAGACCTGAGATGGGAAGCCTCAACCCTGGAGCTCCTCCAGTCAGTAACGACACCTACGGCGTGGATGTCTCATAGTTCCCCAAAATGATCAGACTCTGCACAGCTGGCCAGTGTCTAGAGTCCAAAACTGTAAACAGCAGCCGTCTCTGAGACTAAAGGCTTGGGGTCACCAGGACTCCCCAGAACCAGGGTGTGTTCCCTACACCGTGCCTTCCTGAGGCATCGTGAGCATTCTGACTAAATGTGGTTGACTTGGGAGCTGACTTTCACACCTGTCCCCTGCAGACTGGAGGCTAAACCAGTGTTTCCCAAACCTCTCAGTCTCAAGACCTGTTTGCGCTCGTCAGTATTACTGAAGCATCCCCAGAGCTTTTGTTTATGTGGGTTCTACCTAACTGATTTATTTTCCATAGCAGAAAATTAGGTAGTTTTTAATTAGTTGTTAATTATCTTTTAAATTTTATTTATTTTTCATTTACTTATTTGAGACAGTCTTGCTCTGTAGCCCAGGCTAGACTGCAGTAGCATGATCTCAGCTCATTGCAACCTCTACCTCCTGGACTCAAGCGATCCTCTCACCTCAGCCTCCCGAGTACCTGAGATTACAAGCATGCACCACCAAACTAATGTTTTGAGTTTTTGTAGATATAGGGTCTTACTATGTTGCCAAGGATGGTCTCAAACTCCTGGGCTTAAGCAATCCATCTGCCTCAACCTCTCAAAGTGCTGGGATTACCAGCATGAGCCACTGTGCCCAGCCGTTGTTAATAATTTAAAAACATTGCTATCATTAACTCATTTTCAAATAACAACCCATTACAGACGCTAGGCTTTGAGTGTTTGTGTCCCCCACAAAATTCCTATGTTGAAATCCTAACCCCAAAAGTGATGGTCTTAGGAGGTGGGGTCCTGGGGAGGTGATCAGGTCATGGGGGTGGAGCCCCCATGAATGGGTTTAGTGCCCTTATAAAGAGGTCCCAGAGAACTGCCTTGTTCCTTCACGTGAGACACAGTGAGGCATCGTCTACAAGAAAGGGCTCTCCCCACAGCCTGCATCTGCCAGTGCCTTCATCTTGGACTTCCTGCCTCCAAACTGTGAGAAAGGAAAATGTCTGTTAGGCCAGGCAGGGTGGCTCATGCCTGTAATCCCAGCTCTTTGGGAGGCCAAGGTGGGCAGATCATCTGAAGTCAGGAGTTTGAGACCAGCCTGAGCAATATGGCAAAACCTCGTCTCTATTTAAAAAAAATACAAAATTAGCCGGGCATGGTGGTGCATGCCTGTAATCCCACCTACTCAGGAGGCTGAGGCAGGAGAATCACTGGAACCTGGGAGGCCGAGGTTGAGGTTGTGCCACTGCACTCCAGCCTGGGCAACAGAGACAGACTCCATCTCAAAAAAAAAAAAAAAAAAAAAAGTCTGTTGTTGATAAGCCACACAGTCTATGGAATTTTGTTATAGCAGCCTGAACTGACCAAGACAATAGGTTAACACAAAATATTTTTCATGAAAAGCAACTGTTTCTAAAGCAGAACAAACCACACTGAGAATAGTGGCAGTGCTTTGAATGTTTGCCAGTCTCTTTCCTATCTAGCTATTTAGAGGAGACCTGGCCCCCAAATCTGGTTTTGAATTCAGAGGAACAGAACACCAGCCACAAATGTGAGCCATGTTTGTCACTGAAAATTTTCTTTTTTTTTTTTTTGAGACGGAGTCTCGCTCTGTCGCCCAGGCTGGAGTGCAGTGGCGCAATCTCGGCTCACTGCAAGCTCCGCCTCCCGGGTTCACGCCATTCTCCTGCCTCAGCCTCTCCGAGAAGCCGGGACTACAGGCGCCCGCCACCACGCCTGGCTAATTTTTTGTATTTTTAGTAGAGACGGGGTTTCACCGTGGTCTCGATCTCCTGACCTCGTGATCCGCCCGCCTCGGCCTCCCAAAGTGCTGGGATTACAAGCGTGAGCCACCGTGCCTGGCCGTGAAAATTTTCAAGTACTCACAGAAAAAAGGAAAAAAAAAAAAAAAAAAGGTGGAATTAATGTTAATAAGATATTTTGTTTAATACAATCTATCTAAAATGTCATCATCTTAACATGGCATCAATATATATGGGAGTATTAAAGTACGGACTAAATCCCTGACCTCAGGGACATGTCACTGGAGAAGAGAGGAACTCACAGTCACCCCTTCTACCCAAAAGGGTCTCGGGGACCTCCTAGGGTTCCTCTGAGCATACTTTGAGAAGCATCATGTCATCAAGGGGCCAAGATACGTGATCAGCCAGGAAAGATGCCCAGAGACGACAATGCCACCCCTGCCTTCCACCCCTCGGTGACTTCAGTGAAAGCTGTCCTTTAAACCAAGGAAGGGTGGTCCAAAGCAACGTCACTCCCTGAGGCCCTGAAAATCCTAAAGAAAACACGAGTGGCCCTGCATGTTCTGCCTGACAGCAAAGGGGTACCGTCTGACCTCCCTAGCGCTGCCATGGCCAAGTTGCTAAAAAAGTGCAGAAGGCCGGGCGCAGTGGCTCATGTCTGTAATCCCAACACTTTGGGAGGCCAACGCGGGTGGATCACCTGCGATCAGGAGTTCGAGACCAGCCTGGCCAACATGGTGAAATCCCGTCTCTACTGAAAATATAAAAATTAGCCAGGCGTGGTGGTGGGTGCCCGTAATTCCAGCTACTTAGGAGGCTGAGGCAGGAGAATCGCTTGAACCCAGGAGGTGGAGGCTGCAGTGAGTCGAGATAGATAGCGCCACTGCACTTCAGCCTGGGCAACAGGGTGAGACTCCATCTCAAAAAAAAAAAAAAAAAAGAACAGAAGTTTATTCTCTCAGTTTGTTTGGAGGCTGGAAGTCTGTGAACAACGTGTCAGCAGGGCTAGCTCCTTCAGAGGTTCAAGGGTGAATCTGCCTGGACCTCTCCTAGTGTCTGCGGGTTGCTGTGATCCTTGGCGCTCCGTGACTGCCAGACACACTCCTCTCTCTACTCTGCCTTCACATGGCCTTCTCCCTGCGTGTGTCTGTGTCTAAATTTCCCCTTCATATAAGGACACCAGTCACACTGGATTTGGGCTCACCCTACTCCAGTATGACCTCATCTTAACAAATGACACCCACAATGACCCCATCTCCAAATACCATCCCATTCTGAGGCTCTGGGGGTTAGGACTTCAACAGATAAAACAGATGAATATGGGGGGACACAATTCAACTCCTAACAGGCACTGTTCAAGCAAAGTGAATGTTTTGGTGGCCGACTTGTTCCTCAGCATGGGCGGGGTTTACACCTGCCCACCTGTCAAGTCCTGATGGCTGCGGCAGGGGAAGCTGGCTCTGGGTGCAGCTGGTCAGCCGCCCCTCAGTGTGGAGAAGTGAAATTGGCAGGTCCCAGAACTGCACAGTGATGTGCATTTTGGAAGAGGGCCCCTCTTCCTCACCTGGGCATGGTGGCACATGCCTGTAATCCCAGCACTCTGGGAGGCCAAGGCAGGCAGGTCACTGGAGCTCAGGAGTTCGAGACCACCCTGGACAACATGGCAAAACCCCATCTCTATAAAAAATACAAACATTAGGCGGGGCACGGTGGCTCATGCCTGTAATCTTAGCACTTTGGGAGGCCGAGGCAGGTGGATCATAAGGTCAGGAGTTCGAGACTACCCTGGCCAAGATGGTGAAACCCCATCTCTACCAAAAAAAAATACAAACATTAGCCAGGCATGGTGGCAGGTGCCTGTAATCCCAGCTACTCAGGAGGCTGAGGCACGAGAATTGCTTGAACCTGGGAGGTGGAGGTTGCAGTGGTGAGCCAAGATCGGCCACTGCATTCTAGCCTGGGCAACAGAGCAATACTCCGTCTCAAAAAAATAATAATAATAATAATACAAACATTAGCCAAACGTGGTGGCGCACACCTGTGGTCCCAGCTAGTTGGGAAGCTGAGGTGGGAGGATCACTTGAGCCTGGGGTGGTGGAGGTTGCAGTGAGCTGGGATTGCACCACTGCACTCCAGCCTGGGCAACAGAGCAAGACTCTGTCTCAAAAAAAAAAAAAAGGCTGGGCGCAGTGGCTCATGCCCGTAATCCCAGCACTTTGGGAGGCTGAGGCGGATGGATCACAAGGTCAGGAGCTCAAGACCAGCCTGGCCAACATAGTGAAACCCTGTCTCTACTGAAAATACAACAAAATAAGCCAGGTGTGGTGGTCCATGCCTGTAATCCCAGCTACTTGGGAGGCTGGGGCAGGAGAATCACTTGAACCCAGGAGGCAGAGGTTGCAGTGAGCCGAAACAGCGCCACTGCACTCCAGCTTGGGCGATAGAGTGAGACTTCATCCCTCCCCCCCCCCACCCCCCCCCCCCCCCCATCAAAAAAAAAAAAGGAAGAAAAATTAATTTCACCATTTCTTTTTACTCTTTTGACATGGTTACTAGAAAACTTCACATCACCTAGGGGGCTCACATGTTTTTGCTATTAGACCATTCAGGGCTATTGAGTTCCCATTTTAACCAGACTCTTAAAAAAAAAAACACTGAAGAGAAATTATAGAATTGCGCTCACAGAAACCTTTTTTTACCAGAATATCCAACGTTGGTGTACGGCTTCCTGTAAAGCATTTTGCACTCAAACTTCTACGCATAAGACACGAATTCCAAAGGCCTTCGGATGCCTTGAAGCTTACGCATCAAACAGAACTAGAAAAGCTTCAACACGGAAGCAAGCTCGTTTCGCCTCCGGAACGCGCCAGCTGCTCCCCTGATGAATGCAGGCATTCAGGGCTCGTGGATCCGCTGCCGATGCCTCTATTCTGGGCTTCTTCCATATGATTAGGAGGCTGTTCCTACTGTGTAGTTTTTCATTCCAAGCTGCGTGCGATTTCCTGCAATCAGGTTTGTTTCTCCAGGGTTCAATGGGTGGCGACGAAAACACAGAGTTTGACAATCCCGGCAGGTGGTGGATACGAAAGCTAAGAGGATTGCACGCAGTGGCTGCATCTGGGGGAGGGTGCATTAACTCTGTCAAGTCCCAGGAGGGGCCATGAGTGGCCCCGGGGGGGCTGCCAGGTGCACAGTGTCCTCTGGCTATGCTGACACCTCCGATTCTTTGTCTGAGCAGTGAGGTGACTGAGTTGGCCTAAGGCCTCTTAAAGGTTGAACTCAATGAATTAAGGCTGGAGATGTTTCTGAATGGCCTGGGGTGTCAACAGGTATGAACCAGTGTGCCCATCATGGTCAGTGGACCCCACTCCCCCATCTCTGATCAGTAAAATGTGGGTGTCAAGGACCGATGGGCGGTGCTGAGAGATTCTGCATGTAACAGGGCTATGGTATAATGGCTTCCCATGACTGCCGCAACAAACCACTACAAACTGGGTGGTTTATAACAGAAATTCATCCACTTGTGGTTCTGGAGGCCGAAGTCTGAAATCAAGGTCTTGGTGGGGTCATACTCCCTCTGAAAGTTCAAGGGAGGATCCTTCCTCGCCTCTTTCAGCTTCTGGTGGCCCCAGTGTTCCTTGGCTTGTGGCTCCATCCCTCCAGTCCCTGATTCTCGTTTCGCATGGCCGTCTTCTCCCTATGTTTCTCGGTGTTTCTGTGTCCAAATTCCCCACTTCTTTTTTTTTTTTTTTTTTGAGATGGAGTCTCGCTCTGTCACCCAGGCTGGAGTGCGGTGGCACGATCTCGGCTCACTGCAAGCTCCGCCTCCCGGGTTCACGCCATTCTCCTGCCTCAGCCTCTCCGAGCAGCTGGGACCACAGGCGCCTGCCACCACGCCCGGCTAATTTTTTGTATTTTTAGTAGAGACGGGGTTTCACCGTGGTCTCGATCTCCTGACCTCGTGATCCGCCCGCCTCGGCCTCCCAAAGTGCTGGGATTACAAGCGTGAGCCACCGCACCAGGCCCAAATTCCCCACTTCTTATAAGGACATCAATCATTACACTGAGGGTCCACCCTAATCCAAGATGATCTCATTTAACTCGATCACATCTGCAGACCCCACTCCCAAACAGGGGCTCACTCACAGGTCCAGGGTTAGGACTAGAACACATATTCCTGGGGAGCACATTTCAGCCCACATGACTGGCTAAGCAGTGGGACCCACAGCCTTATTAACCAAGGGTGGGCTGGGTGTGGTGGCTCATGCCTATAATCCCAGCACTTTGGGAGGCTGAAGCAGGAGAATGGTTGGTTTGAGACCAGCCTGGGCAACGTGGTAAGACCATGTCTCTACAGAAAATTTAAAAATTAGCCAGGCGTGGTAGCATGGGCCTGTGGTCCCAGCTACTCGGGAGGCTGAGGTGGGAGGATCACGAGCCCAGGAAGTTAAGGCTGTAGTGAGCCGTGATTGAGCCACTGCACTCCAGCCTGGGCAACAGAGTGAGATCCTAAACAAAAACAAAAAAGGGCCTCTTTGTGCCGGGTGCAGAGCTGGGGCCAGAGTGCGGCCCAGAGACACCAGGCCTAGGCTGTTGACACAAATGATGTCGTTTATGACAACACTCACGTTCCCTCTGGAAGTCTAGAATTTTGACACGTGTCAAGCAGAGGGTGACTACACGACCAGCCCCCAGTAAAAAGCCTGGGCATGGAGTCCTTGGTGGGCACCCTCTGCTGGGGGAATGAAGTGTGTCCCGTGTGACTCCACAGGGAGAGGACTCTGAAGCTTGAGCCTGGCCTGCTCGGGAATTCGCACACCTTTTCCCTTTGCCGATGGTGCTTGCGTCCTTCCGTCACAATAAATCACAGCCGTGAGGACAACTATATGCTGAGTCCTGCCAGTGCTCCTAGGGAACCGGCGAGCCTGTAAGTGGTCTTAGGAACCCTGCCACATGCAGCAACTGCAGACCTTCCCGTGAGACAAGTGGCAGCCAGGACCAGGGACCAGGGCGGTGGGGCTGGAAAGAGCCCAGCTGGGGGGATTGCCTCTGGAAAGGCCCAGGGGAAGAGCGGCCTCCACCTTGTGGACGGAAGGAGAGCAGTGGAGCGGGGGCGGCTAGGAGATCCCTGCTTACCTGGCACGCCACGGGGCACGGTAGAGAAAACGGGAAGGTTACTTCATCCTGAGAGCATGGGATGCCTCTGAAGCTCTTAAGGCGGTAAGGGACAAGGTCTCCTCTGGGTATAAAAGGTGCACACCCTGGGCACTCTGCCCAGGTTAGCTCCTGTCACCCCCGGATGGAATGCAGGTGGAGGTGGGGCAGAGCTACCTGGGAAGGGGAGTATAAGGCTGGGGGTGGCACAGGCTGCAGGCCTGGACTGGGGGTGCCCAGCTCAGTTACCATGACCGTTGCTGCCTTGCCATCCACCAAGACCAGTATCAGTGCCCCCTGCCACATGTAGAAAGGGAGGGGCTGTGCCCCACCAGTGTTCTCTTCCTGGCTATAAACGTGTGACTAGCACTGCACTATCAAACTGCACTACCCTCCTCCCCTAGCCCACAAAACCAGGGGCCAGCTCCCCTGGCAATTCTTGCCCCATGCGGTGGGTATGGTGGACGGGCTGGTACAGCATCGGGTGACACTTGCTCCCAGCCTGCCTTCCTGGATGGCAGAAGCTGGAGAGCTAAGAACCGCATTAGCCTGCCTCCCTCGCAGCTAGGGACTGGACAGAAAGTAATTTCCGCCTAGCAGTTCCCCCATACACACACGACTTTGGAAATTAAGTGAAGTATTGCAGCTGATATGCATGGTTCCAGAAACGGCAAGGGTCCCTGCACCCACATGCAAAGTCTAGTTGTTGTGGTGGCAGCAGTGGCCTCCTGGTCCTCAAATTATACTACAGTTGTGTGACTTCGAACTCAATGGTTTCAACAGGTGCAACCCTGGACAGCCAGTTCGGCAGTGTCTGAGGCCATGCATCTCTCCCTCAGCCTTTCTGATGGTTCTGTGAGTGTCTCTGTCTCATGAAATCCCCTTCTGCCTAAATAACTAGTCATTTTTTGCACGGATCCCAGTAAGCCAGAGCACTACACCTCTGGTCCATCTGTTTTGCCTAGGGACACACAAATTGGCACTACCCAGTCGCACCTTATCCTAAGTAGCATCTGGGAAATCTCAGCTTTGATGGGCCATTTGTTTTTTATTTTTACGATTATTTGAGAGGAGTCTTGCTCTGTCGTCCAGTCTGGAGTACAGTGGCATGATCATAGCTCACTGCAGCCTCGAACTCCTGATCTCAGGCAATCCTCCTGCCTCAGCCTCCCAAGTGGATGGGGACTACAGGTGCACACCACCACACCCAGCAATTTTTTTGTACTTTTTTTTGTAGAGATGGGATCTCACCATGTTGCCCAGGCTGGTCTTGAATTCTTGGGTTCAAGCAACCCTCCCACCTTGGTCTCCCAAAGTGCTGGGATTACAGGCATGAGCCACCATGCCTGGCCTATATATGAGACTATTTTTTTTTTTTTTTTTTTTTTTGAGACGGAGTCTCGCTCTGTCGCCCAGGCTGGAGTGCAGTGGCACAATCTCGGCTCACTGCAAGCTCCGCCTCCCGGGTTCACGCCATTCTCCTGCCTCAGCCTCTCCGGGTAGCTGGGACTACAGGCGCCCGCCACCACGCCCGGCTAATTTTTTGTAGTTTTAGTAGAGACGGGGTTTCACCGTGGTCTCGATCTCCTGACCTTGTGATCTGCCGAGACTATTAAAATAAAAAATGTTCACTCATATCCTCACTGACCAGCCCTCCACAACCTTCTCATGTATTACTCACTGTAAGTACCAGTTCCACACTATGAGAACCACCAAAATAGAATGCCACCTTACGTGAATGCCACCCCCACACCTACCGTCAAGTCCAAGAACATCCAAGAGCTCGGTCCAGACTTTCCACAGCGTCTCCATGAACATATCCACTCCCAACACGAACCTCTCGGTCAGCCTGGCCAAGAACTGCAGAAACAAGAAAACGGTCATCACCCAATCACTGTTTTCCTCTATCGGTCAAGCAGTGAACCGGGGAGCTTGGGAGTTTATACCTGGGAAGGGAAAAATAGCGAGCTCATGATGAATACCACACACGTGGGCTACTGGCCTGGGGGATTGACTTGAACTGGGTACTGATAACAGCCCCACTCAGAAAAATTGGTGAAAACAACCCCTTCCTTGCAAGGGCTGAACAAGGCACCTATGGAGGCTGGGACTCTCTGCAGGGCCGCGTTACGCCACTTGCCATTGCTCCTGCTGTCTTTCATGCTCCCTATTGGGTCAGGGTCTCTGCCTGATTTCTCTAAAGAGACAGGGTCTCGCTGTTGACCAGGCTGGGGCACAGTGGTACAATGATAGCTGGCTGCAGCCTCAAACTCCCGGGCTCAAGCAATCCCGCCTCAGCTTCCCAAGTAGCTAGGGCTACAGGTGCAGCCACCACACCAGGCTTTATTATGATTACTTTGTAGAGATGGGGTCTTGCTATGTTGTCCAGGCTGGTCTCAAACTCTAAGCCTCAAGCAGTCCTCCTGCCTGGCCCTCCCAAAGTCCTGGGATTATAGGCGTGAAACACTGCACCGCACCCCGTGGGTTTCTCATGTTTAAAGAGTGGAAGTTTCTGCTCCCAGGAAGCTGGTAATGATAAAGCCCCATGCTCTATCCAACTCTAAGGACCCTGAGCCTCTGAGGTCTTTATTTGCCCTCCCGGTGACACAGGGCTAAAGAAACATGAATACAAGGTACAGCCTCATTTTAACTTTTTTTTTTTAAAAAATAAGTGATATTGTATACATGTAGCATAAAACTCAAGCCTACCAACAGGTATTCAGTGGAGACTAAGCCTTCCTTCTCATTTCCTGGCAACTCGAATCCCCCTCTGGAGGAACCCTTCCTTAGATGTGCCAGGTGAATAATGGCACGGACATATTCTTTCCGCAATGGCAGCACGAGTGTTGCTCATGCAACACGCTGTCTTGGAGATCACTCACACTCAGACCACACAGAGCTGCCTCATCCTTTTTAAAACACGGTACACCTGGAGCCAGCCCATACTCATGGACACCTACATGGTTCCCAGCCTTTGCTATTACAGGGGAAAAAACAGCGAGCCCATGATGAATGCCACCAAGTGGTCTACTGGCCCAGGGGATTAACTTGAACTTGATACTGACTGATGACAGCCCAACAACTGAGCAAAACTGAGTAAAACACGCCCCTTCCCTTGTAAGGGCTGACCAAGGTATCTATGGGGGCTGGGACTCCGCAGGGCTGCATCACGCAGAGTGCTGCCATAATAGAACCCACCTACACGGGCCACTCGGCTCACGTGTGAAGGGTAAATGCCTCCGTGAATTGGCTACAGCTTTTTTTTTTTTTTTTTTTTTTTTGAGACAGGGTCTCACTCTGTCACTCAGGCTGGAGTGCAGTGTTATGATCTCGGCTCACTGCAGCCTCCACGTCCCAAGTTCAAGCAATCCTCCCACCTCAGCCTCCCGAGTAGCTGGTACTACAGGCACGCACCACCACACTTGGGTAATTTTCGTATTTTTAGTAGAGATGCGGTTTCACCATGTTGGCCAGGCTGGTCTTGAACTCCTGACCTCAAGTGATCTGCCCACCTCGGCCTCCCAAAGGCTGGGATTATAGGCATGAGTCCCCACACCTAGGCAGCTACAGTATTTTATTTTTAAATTTAATTTAATTTAATTTGGAGTCTTGCTTTGTCACCAGGCTGGAGTGCAGTGGCACGATCTTGGCTCACTGCAACCTCCTCCTCCCGGGTTCAAGCGATTCTCCTGCCTCAGCCTCTCGAGTAGCTGGGACTACAGGCATGCGCCACCATGCCCAGCTAATTTTGTATTTTCAGTAGAGATGGGGTTTCCCCGTGTTGGCCAGGATGGTCTCCATCTCTTGACCTCGTGATCCACCTGCCTCAGCTTCCCAAAGTGCTGGGATTACAGGCATGAGCCACCGTGCCTGGCCGGCTATAGCATTTTAAACTGGATATCCTGACTGGATGGTTCCTACGGGACAGAGGAGATAAGAGCAGGGCTGAATCAGGGACAGGAGAGTAGAAAATACCAATAACCTCAGAGGTAGCACTGTGGCTGAGAAAGCATAAGCCAGGCTGCCGACTGCCTGGGTTCAAATCCCAGCTCTGCCTCTTATTAGCTGGGTGTCCATGAGCATATTATATATATTCATAAGCTCTCTGGGGCTGCAGGGTTTCCACTAACAATGGAGATAACAGTACCTACTTCATCTGGTTATCGTGAGCTTTACATGGGATATTCACATGAAATGCTTTGAGCACATGGTAAGTGTTCAAGACTCCTGTTGACATCCACATCCAATATTATTATTCTTTTTTTTTTTTTGAGACAGGGTCTCACTCTGTCACCCAGGCTGGAGTGCACTGGTGCAATCTCGACTCAAGGCAACCTCCGCCTCCTGGGTTCAAGAGATTCTCCTGCTTCAGCCTCCTGAGTAGCTGGAATTACAGGCGCCTGCTACCACACCCGGCTAACTTTTGTATTTTTAGTAGAGATGGGGTTTCACCATGTTGGCCAGGCTGGTCTCGAACTCCTGACCTCAAGTGATCCGCCTGCCTAGGCCTCCCAAAGTGCTGGGACTACAAGCATGAGCCACCATGCCCGGCTGATGTCCAATATTCTAACAGAAGCATTGACTCCACGATATCCTGTGAGGACACCAACATTTTAGCCCTAAAAAACAGTACAGAGGCTGGGCATGGTGGCTCACACCTATAATCCCAGCACTTTGGGAGGCTGAGGTGGGAGGATTGCTTTAGCCCAGGAGTTCGAGACCAGCCTGGGCAACAAAATGAGACCCCCATCTCTAATTTACCTTAAGAAAAAATTTTAAGCTGTGCGTGGTGGGTCACGCCTGTAATCTCAGCACTTGGAAGCCAAGGCGAGTAGATCACCTGAGGCCAGGAGTTCAAGACCAGCCTGGCCAATGTGGCAAAACCTCATTTCTACTAAAAACACAAAAATTAGCTGGGCGTGGTGGTGCACGCCTGTAATCCCAGCTACTTGGGAGGCTGAGGCAGGAGAATGGTGTGAACCTGGGAGGCGGAGCTTGCAGTGAGCCGAGATCGCGCCACTGCACTCCAGCCTGGGCGACAGAGTGAGACTCCATCTCAAAAAAATTAAAAAAAAAAAAAAAAAGAAAGAAAGAGGAGGAGAGTGACTGCCCCTCCCTTGGGTGGGGGTAGGCGGGGGGATCTGGGAGGAGGGCCTGCAGAAGACCAGCGTGAATCAGAACTACAACCATGAAGAGGTCTTCCAGAGATTCCACGTCACGGTACACATCCCAGCTCTGAGGTTCTCAGAGTGTGGTGGTGCCCGGACTAGCAGCAGCAGCGTCACCCAGGAGCTTGCCAAAAATGCAGACTCACGGGGCCCCACCCGGATCCACTGCCTCAGACTCTCCAGGGATGGAGCCCAGCAATCTGTTTCCACAGCCCTCCTGGTGATGCTGATGCACACTCCAGGTTGAAGACCTTGATTGAGAGAGGCAGTTGCACATGTTCCTTCAGAGCACCACTGCACTAAAAAGCTGCAGGCAGCCCAGACATACGTGGACAATGGAAGAGACACGTAAGACAGTGATCTGCTCATAGAATGGCGTCCAATTCCACAGCAACAAAAACAAACGATGGACATATCCAGCAACATCGAGAAATAGCAGAAAATAACGAGTAAATAAACAGATTACAGAACGTACGCTCTTTTTTTTTTTTTTTTTTTTTGGAGACAGGGTCTTGCTCTGTTGCCCAGCCTGGAGTACAATGGCTCGCTGCAGTCTCAAACTCCTGGGTTCAAGCAATGCTCCCGCCTCAGCCTCCCATGTAGCTAGGACCACAGGCGGCTGCTACCATGCCCAGCTTTTCCTGCCACATTTTTTTTTTTTCCTGAGACAGAGTCTTGCTTTGTCACCTGGACTACAGTGCATTAGCGCCATCTCGGCTCACTGCAACCTCCCCATCCCAGGTTCAAGTAATTCTCCTGCCCCAGCCTCCTGAGTAACTGGAATTACAGACACGTGCCACTAAGCCTGGCTAGTTTTTGTAAAATAGCAGAGACAGGGTTTTCCCATGTTGGCCAGGCTGGTTTCGAACTCCTAACCTCAGGTGATCTGCCTGCCTCAGCCTCCCAAAGTGCTGGGATTACAAGTGTGATCCACCGTGCTTGACCTACAATTCTTTAAAGTATGTGTGACTTGTACATGTTTGTCAATATATAGCAATTTTGGGGTGAGGGGGCAGAGGGAGACAGAGTCTCACTCTGTCACCCAGGCTAGAGTACAGTGGTGTGACCTTGGCTCACTGCAACCTCTGCCTTGTGGATTCAAGCAATTCTCCTGCCTCAGCCTCCCAAGTAGCTGGGATTACAGGTGTGTGCCACCACACCCGGCTAATTTTTATATTTTTAGTAGAGACAGGGTTTTGTCATGTTGGCCAAGCTGATCTCAAACTCCTGACCTCAGATGATCCACCCACCTTGACCTCCCAAAGTGCTGGGATTACAGGCGTGACCCACCGTGCCCAGACAATATATAGCAATTTCTATAATTTGTTCAAATGGAGGGAAAAAGAAAGGTTTTTGTGAGAAAAGAGTAGCAGGCCTTTAAAATGCCAGCAAGTGCCCAGGAAAGGGTGCATGGAAGCAGTTATTCTGGGAGGGAGAGACATTCCTGCTCACATGTTGAACCTCTCTGTGCCTCAGTTTTCTCCGCTTTGGGAGAAATGGGACTAAGAGAGGATTCAAGAGCAGAACCTGTAAAGACCTCGGCGTGGTGCCCAGCACACGGCAGGTGCCCAGAGCGTCTGAGCGTCTGAGGTTCTTCTTGTCGGATTCAGGGGTTGCAGGGTGGCAACCTGGAACTCCCTGCAAGCCGAGCGGTCATCTCCCATGTAACACAAGCTGACAGGCAGATGCTCTGAAAACTGCCATGCCTGAGAAGCTGGCGTGCCTGAGTAGCTCCTGACAGTGCTAAGAAAGGTGCAGGTCAGAGGTTCTTTCTCACGGTGGAAAGAACGGCACCTGTCCCCTGCTGAAAACTGGCCCCGGGCAGGAGAGGGTGAGTTCAGGGAGGATCCCATCTCTTGTCGTTGAACCATCTGGCTGGAGAACTTGCTGTTCCCTGTGGGGCTGGCTCTGCCTGCTCTGATGTGTGACACCCTGACCCACTTTGTGTGGATGGAGACACAGGAGCCCTGAGGGGAATAATATGGGCTGAACTGTGTCCCCCAAAAGACTTACGTGGAAGCCCTAAACCCCAGGACCTCAGAATGGGACTGTATTTGGAGACAGGGTCTTTACAGAGGTGACTAAGCTGAAATGAGATCTTTAGGGTGGTCCCTAATCCGATGCGACTGGTGTCCTTATGCAAGTAGGAGAGTAGGACCCAGATGAACAGAGGAAAGGCCACTCAAAGACCCAGGGAGAGGACGGCCATCTGCAAGCCAAGATGAGGGGCCTCAGGAGAAAGCAATCCTGGCACCTTGAGCTCAGATTTCCAGCCTCCAGAATGGGAGAAAATGTATGTCCGCTGTTTAGGCGACTGGGCTGCAGTGCACACAAACACAGGAGCTTACAGCGAAGTCCAAAGCCTGGAGGCGGTTCCAGCAGAAATCCGGTGAAAATGCAAGCCTGAATCGTATCAGGCCTCTAGATCTTTTTTGTTTTCTTTTTTTTCCGAACAGTCTTGCTCTGTCACCCAGGCTGGAGTGCAGTGGCGCGATCTCAGCTCACTGCAACCTCCGCTCCCCACCCCACAGGTTCAAGCAATTCTCGTGCCTCAGCCTCACGAGTAGCTGGGATTACAGGCGTAAGCCACCACACCTGGCTCATTTTTTGTATTTTTAGTAGAGATGGGGTTTCAACCATGTTGGCCAAACTGGTCTTGAATTCCTGACCTCAAGTGATCTGCCCGCCTCGGCCTCGTGAAGTGCTGGGATTACAGGTATGAGCCACCGTCCCTGGCCAGGCCTCTAGATCTAACCACTGGTTCTTGGGGATCTGGGAAATGGGGCACAGGGAAACACGACCATGAGGATGCACCCAGCCAGATGCAGATGGTGGAGATGCCATGGGGTGAGACCCAGCTTCTCCACAGAATAAGATGGTATCCAAGAAAAAGCATGAGGTGGGGGCATTAAAATTAAAAGTGACTTAAATCGGCCGGGCGCGGTGGCTCACGCTTGTAATCCCAGCACTTTGGGAGGCCGAGGCGGGCGGATCATGAGGTCAGGAGATCGAGACCACGGTGAAACCCCGTCTCTACTAAAAATACAAAAAATTAGCCAGGCGTGGTGGTGGGCGCCTGTAGTCCCAGCTACTCGGAGACGCTGAGGCAGGAGAATGGCGTGAACCCGGGAGGCGGAGCTTGCAGTGAGCCAAGATTGCGCCTCTGCACTCCAGCCTGGGCGACAGAGCGAGACTCCGTCTCAAAAAAAAGAAAAAAAAAAAGTGACTTAAATCATGATTCGCTGTACCCTGGATGTCATGGGATGAAAATGATCCTTCACTCTGTGTCTTCCTCCCCAAAACCCATCACCCAGTCTCATTATGAGAAAAACATCAGACAAATTCCAATAGGGAGCATCCTACAAAATCCCTGACCGGCTGGGTAATCCCAGCACTTTGGAAGGCCATGGCAGGCAGATCACTTGAGTTCAGCAGTTCAAGACCAGCCTGGCCAACATGGTGAAACCTCTTGACTCTACTAAAAACACAAAACTTAGCCATGCAACTGTGGTCCCAGTTACTCAGGAGGCTGAGGCAGGAGAATTGCTTGAATCTGGGAGGCAGAGGTTGCAGTGAGCAGAGATCACACCACTTCACTCCAGCCTGGGCGACAGAGCAAGACTCCATCTCAAAAAAAATAAAATAAAATAAAATAAAATAAAAAGCCCTATCAATGCTCCCGAAAACTGTCAAGGTCATCAAAAACAAGTAGAGCCTGAGAAACTCCCAGCCAAGAGGACCTCGGGAGACCTGAGGACCAAATGTTGGGTGGGATCCCAGATGGGATCCTGGGACAGAAAAGGGTGGCAGGAAAAACTACAGAAGTACAGACTTCAGCGGATAATTGATGTACCAATATTGGTTCATTAATAGAACATGAATATACAACATTAATAATGGGGGAAACGGGGTGAGGGGTATATGGCAACTCCCTGTATTATCTTCACAATTTTTCTATAACTCTAAAAGAACAGACTATTTTTTAAACTCTACTTATAAAAAGAATAAAGTTAATTTTAAAAAAGGCTTGGGACTGGGCATGGTGGCTAACGCCTGTAATCCCAACACTTTCGGAGGCCAAGGCCAGAGGATCGTTTGAGTCTGGGAGTTAGAGACTGGCCTGGGCAACATGGCGAGACACCGTCTCTACAGAAAATTTAAAAATTAGCTGGGCATGGTGGCATGTACCTATGATTCCAGCTACTTGGGAGGAGGCTGGGGGAATCATCGAACCTAGGAGGTTGAGGCTGCAAGTGAGCTGTGTTCATGTCACTGCACTCCAGTCTGGGTGACAAAGCAAGACCTTGTCTCAAAAAAATTTAAAAAAAAATTAAAAATTTAAAAAAGAGACTTAAAAGACACTTCATGTGTAGACTTTGTTTAGATCCAAATTCAAACAAAAAGTTTTGTAAAGACATTTTGGGCCAGGGAAATCAGAAAATGGACCTGCATTAGATGTTAAGGAATTGTTATAAGCTGTGATGATGGTATTGTGTGTTTTTTTTTTGTATGTGTGTGTGTGTGTGTTTTATTTTTTTTGAGATGGAGTCTCACCCTGTCGCCCAAGCTGGAGTGCAGGGGTGCGATCTTGGCTCACTGCAACCTCCGCCTCCCAGGCTCAAGCAATTCTCCTGCCTCAGCCTCCTGAGTAGCTGGGATTATAGGTGAGCACCACCATGCCCAGCTAATTTTTATATTTTTAGTAGAGATGGGGTTTCACTATGTTGGCCAGGCTAGTCTCAAACTCCTGACCTCTAGTGACCCACCCGCCTCGGCCTCCCAAAGTGCTGGGATTACAGGCATGAGCCACCATGCCCGGCCGGTATTGTGGTTTTGATTTTCACAAAATTTTTATTGTTAAAGATGCTAACTGAAATATGCAAAGGTGAACTAATGTCTTGGATTAGCTTTAAAATATTATTCCAGGCACCCCAAAAAAAATTTAGGAAGGAAAGAAGTAACCAGATGGCAGAAAGTTGCTACATGGGAAGACCTGGGTGAACGAGGGTTCACTCTACTCTCCCTACCTTTGGGTATGCTGGACAATTTTCAGAATGGAAAGTTGAAATAAGGGGACCAGGTGAGCAAACTGTGGATGCCTGAGGCCTCAGACAAACAAGGCCCAGCCATCGCCTCTGTGGGAGGAACAAGATTGCTTCAAGCCTGGGATTTCATCAGCCCTCTTCTTGCAGCAGTCAGGCGGGGGACATCCAACACCCAGGGACATCCAACACCGGGGTTGGGTGACATTGGCCTTCCTGCATCCTAATCTTGCTTTACCTCCATCACCCTCAGGCACATGCAAATGGGTCCTATGGAAAATCAGGCCACGAGGGCAAAGGCATCTTGATGAGCAAGCCAGGGAGAGAGGATGGGCGATTCTGCCATTCAAAGGTTTCCCAAGCATCTGAAGAACACACAGAAATGCAAAGACCAGGTGAACAGAAAATGCTGGAACATAACATACAGACCACGTATGAACCACAGAGGGGAAGGGGCACCCCCAGCGCAGTGGGCCTGCCCAGCCTCAACCCAGAGATCAAACTCAGCGTCCACCAACGAGAACGCGATGGCACAAACAGACACCACGAGCCCCGATATGGTACTACCTCAGCAAGGACACATGATGCCTTCTGCAGAATTCTTGCCATGAAAGCTAAGTCTGAGCCTAACCCAGAAGAAATAATCCGATTAATACACACCGTGGGACATTTCAAAAGACAGTTCTGGGCAGGGCGCGGTGGCTCACGCCTGTAATCCCAGCACTTTGGGAGGCCGAGATGAGCAGATCACGAGGTCAGGAGATCTAGACCATCCTGGCTAACACAGTGAAACCCCATGTCTACTAAAAATACAAAAAATTAGCCAGGCGTGGTGGCGGGCACCTGTAGTCCCAGCTACTCGCGAGGCTGAGGCAGGAGAATGGCGTGAACCTGGGAGACGGAGGTTGCGGTGAGCAGAGATCGCGCCACTGCACTCCAGCCTGCCGATAGAGCGAGACTCTGTCTCGAAAAAAAAAAAACAAAACAGTTCTGGACTGTCAAAACCACCGCAATACTACTTCACCTCTGCCAAGATGGCTAGAATCAAAAAGGCAGACCATAGCAAGTGCTGACAAGGATGTGGGGAAACCAGGCCCCTCCTACCTTGCTGGTAGGCAGGGAAAACGGTACATCTGCCTTGGAAAAGGGCGACGGTTCCCCAAAGTGTTAAACAAAAAGTTCCTGTATGACCCAGCCACTGCACTCCTAGGTATGCACCGCGAAATACTGGAAACAATGTCCACACAAATATTTGCACACGGATGTTCACAGCAGCATCATTCACAATAGACAAAAAGTGATGTAAACCCAAATGTCCATCAATTGATGATCGGGTAAATAAAAAGCCATAAAGAGGAATAAAGTACTGATCCTGCAATATGGATGAAACTTGAAAACATGAGGCTAAGTGAAAGAAGCGAGACACAAAAGGCCAGGTTGTACAGGACTCCATTCCCATGAAAAGCCCACCGTAGGCTCAGAAATAGACAGAAAGCAGACTGGCAGTTGCTTAAAGCTGGGAGTTGGGGCAAAGGAAAAAAGTAGTGACTGCTAATGGGTACGGAGTTTCTTTTTGGGGTAATGCAAATGTTCTAAAATTGACTGTAGTGACAGCTGTACAGTGCTGTGAATATACTAAAAACCGCTGAGCTTTCAATGAATAAATTGTATGGTATATGAATTATAGCTCAAAAAAAAAAAAGACATTTAGTCTGTACTCTTCAAAAACGTCAATGCCGTAAAAGTCCCTTACTGGGCCAGGCGCAGTGGCTCACGCCTGTAATCCCAGCACTTTGGGAGGCCAAGGCGGGAGGATCACATGAGCCCAGGAGTCAAGAGACCAGCCTGGGCAACACAGGGATTTTGAGGAGAAATCCTGTCTCTACAAAAAATACAATAAATAAACAAATAAATAAATAAATAAATGGGCATGGTGGCACATGCTTGTAATCCCAGCTACTCAGGAGATTAAGGTGGGAGGATCGCTTGAACCCAGGAGGCACAGGTTGCACCGAGCTGAGACTGCGCCACTGCACTCCATTCTGGGCTACAGAGTGAGAGCCTGTCTAAAAAAAAAAATTCATAATTGGGGCCGGGTGCGGTGGCTCACGCCTGTAATCCCAGCACTTTGGGAGGCCGAGCCGGGCGGATCACGAGGTCAGGAGATCGAGACCATCCTAGCTAACACGGTGAAACCCCGTCTCTACTAAAAATACAAAAAAATTAGCCGGGCGTGGTGGCGGGCGCCTGTGGTCCCAGCTGTTTGGGAGGCTAAGGCAGGAGAATGGCACGAACACGGGAGGTGGAGCTTGCAGTGAGCCGAGGTCACGCCACTGCAATCCAGCCTGGGTGACAGAGTAAGACTCCATCTCAAAAAAAAAAAAAAAAATTCATAATTAAGTCCCTTCCTCCACCAAAAGTGAGGAAACTCTGACAGACTAAAGACATGAACACCAAATGCATGAGCAGTCCTTGACTGGGTATTGGATTTTTTATGAGCTATAAAGACAATTTGAATATGGACCGTCTATTACAAAATACTGTACTATATTTAAGTTTCTTGGCTGAGACAATGGTATTGTGGTTCTGTAGGAAAAAGTATTAAAATGTCTGCAACTAACTTTCAAATGATCCCTGCCAAAAAATAAAAATAAATGTGTGTGCGTGTGTGTATGCGTCTATGAGACGTGTTTGTAGAGAAAAAAGTTTGAGGGGAAATTTAAGAACTGGTGACTTTAGGGGAGATGTTTGCAGCTATTCCTTGTTCTGTTCTTTCAGCATTTTGGTACTTCGAAAAATTTTCAACATAAAAAATTACAGGAAACAGGCCGGGCGCGGTGGCTCACGCCTGTAATCCCAGCACTTTGGGAGGCCAAGGCGGGCAGATCATGAGGTCAGGAGATCGAGACCATCCTAGCTAACATGGTGAAACCCTGTCTCTACTAAAAATACAAAAAATTAGCCAGGTGTGGTGGCGGGCGCCTGTAGTCCCAGCTACTCGAGAGGCTGAGGCAAGGGAAAGGCGTGAACCTGGGAGGCGGAGCTTGCAGTGAGCCGAGATTGCGCCACTGCACTCCAGCCTGGGCGGCAGAGTGAGACTCCGTCTCAAAAAAAAAAAAAAAAAAAAATTATAGGAAACATTATCTTGACTGTGGTAATTTTTCACAAGTGTGTATGTCTAAAGGTGTCAACTTGTACACTTTAAATACACACAGTCTATTGAGGTGTAGTGCAATTACACCTCAAAAAAGCTGTTAAAATGTTGGTAGGGGAAAAAGGACTGGAAAGTGTCAAAGTTATTTTGCTCAAAATACTTTCTTGCAAACAGCAAAAAATGCAAGCCTCTTTATAAAAAAAAAAAAAAAAAAATGCTAAAACAAAAGAACCCAACAGCTCAATAGAACGGCAAAAAGAAAAAAAAACCAAAAGGCAGTTCCCAGAACATATCGATGGATTCTGAATAAATGAAAAGACCATCTGTCTCATACATAATAAAGCCAAAAAGTTTAATGAGGCCGGGTGGGGTGTCTCACGCCTGTAATCCCGGCACTTTGGGAGGCTGAGTCAGGCAGATCACGAGGTCGCGAGTTCAAGACCAGCCTGGCCAACATGGTTAAAAACTCTCTCTACTAAAAATACAAAAATTAGCTGGGCATGGTGGCACATGTCTGTAATCCCAGCTCTTGGGAGGATGAGGCAGGAGAATCACTTCAACACGGGAGGCGGAGGTTGCAGTGAGCCGAGATCACGCCACTGCACTCCAGCCTGGGCGACAGAGCAAGACTCTGTCTCAAAAAAAAAAAAAATTTAATGAGCCACTTCATTAGAAAGGGCTTGGGAACTAGCCTTCACACGTGTCTAGTGAGAGTGGAGAAACTGCTATCACTCTTTGAAGGACCATTTAGTAGTATCTTTGCAATATGAACAATGCATATAGAGCTCTTACTATGCAAGGGCTCAAGCAAACAGAGTTAATTCACATGGGCAGACATCAACACAGTAGTGACCTTAGGGGGTTAGTAACCATGTGGGAGCAGAAAGGGACTTCTGGAGGCTGGAACAATCCATTTTTAGATTTGCTGGTCAAGGAGTGTGTTGTGTGTGTGACAATTCATGATGCTATAGATTCATGTAAGCAAAAAACGTACACCAATTACATTTCAATTAAAAATGTAGGCCGGGCCCCATGGCTCACGCCTGTAATCCCAGCACTTTGGGAGGCCGAGGCGGGCGGATCACGAGGTCAGGAGATCGAGACCATCCTGGCTAACACGGTGAAACTCCGTCTAAAAAAAAAAAAAAAAAAGTAAAATGCCAGGCACAGTGTCTCACGCTTGTAATCCGGCACTTTGGGAGGCCAAGCCAGGTGGATCACCTGAGGTCAGGAGTTCGACACCAGCCTGACCAACATGGAGAAACCCTGTCTCTACTAAAAATACAAAAGTAGCTGGGCATGGAGGCATGCGCCTATAATCCCAGCTACTCAGGAGGCTGACAAAGGAGCATCACTTGAACCCAGGAGTCAGAGGTTGCAGTGAGCCAAGATCATGCCATTGCACTCCAGCCTGGGCAAGAAGAATGAAACTCTGTCTCAAAAAAAAAAAAAAAAAAAGTAAAAGAGCAGGGAGTGCTGGCTCACCCCTGTAATCCCAGCACTTTGGGAGGCTGAGGTTGGGAGGACTACCTGAAGCGAGGAGTTCAAGGCTTCAGTGAACTATGATTTTACCACTGCATTCCAGCCTGGGTGACAGAGCACGAACCTGTCTCTTAAAAAAAAAAAAAAAGGCCGGGAGTGGTGGCTCACATCTGTAATCCCAGTACTTTGGGAGGCCGAGGCGGGCGGATCACGAGGTCAGGAGATCAAGACCATCCTGGCTAACACGGTGAAACCCCGTCTCTACTAAAAATACAAAAAATTAGCCGGGCATGGTGGCAGGCGCCTGTAGCCCCAGCTACTTGGGAGGCTGAGGCAGGAGAATGGCGTGAACCCGGGAGGCGGAGGTTGCAGTGAGCAGAGATTGTACCACTGCACTCCAGCCTCGGTGACACACCGAGACTCCGTCTCAAAAAAAAAAAAAAAAACAACTTTTTAAATGCACAGACCCTTTGACTCAGCAATTCCACTTCTAACAATTTACAGATGAACTTGTCTAGGTGCACACAAAACAATACATATAGAAAGACCTACACTGCAGCCATGTTTAGAGTGGCCCGAGACAGGATGAAATGTTAGCCACCAGGGGCAGGTTCAACAATGGCACATCCTTACAGCAATGTGCTCTTTGCAGCCCTTCACAAGGAGGAAGCAAAGTTTATGTACTGATAAGTTCTGATCTTCCTTTTTTTTTTTTTTTGAGACAGAGTCTCACTCTGTTGCTCAGGCTGGAGTGCAGTGGCGTGATCTCCACTCACTATAATCTCCACCTCCGGGGTTCAAGCGATTCTCCTGTCTCAGCCCTCCAAGTAGGTGGGACTATAGGCACATGCCACCAGGCCTGGCTAATTTTTGTATTTTTAGTAGAGACAGGGTTTCACCATGTTGGCCAGGCTGGTCTCGAACGCTTGACCTCAGGTGATCTACCCGCCTCAGCCTCCCAAAGTGCTGGGATTACAGGCGTGAGCCACTGTAACTGGCCCTCCAAAATTTATTCTTTTTTTTTTTTTTTTTTAAGACAGATTCTTGCTCTGTTGCCCAGGCTGGAGTGCAGTGGCACGATCTTGGCTCATTACAAGCTCCACCTCCCGGGTTCACACCATCCTCCTGCCTCAGCCTCCTGAGTAGCTGGGACTACAGGCGCACACCGCCATGCCCGGATAATTTTTTGTATTTTTAGTAGAGACGGGGTTTCACCGTGTTCGCCAGGATGGTCCCGATCTCCTGACCTTGTGATCTGCCCGCCTCGGCCTCCCAAAGTGCTGGGATTACAGGCATGAGGCACCACATCCAGCCCAAAATTTATTCATTTTTAAAAACAGGGGCCGGCGCAGTGGCTCACGCCTGTAATGCCAGCACTTTGGGAGGCTGAGGCAGGTAGATAACTAGAGGCCAGGAGTTAGAGACCAGCCTGGGCAATATAGTGAAACCACACCTCTACAAAAAATACAAAACTTAGCAGGGCATGGTGGTGCAGACCTGTAATCCCAGCTACTTGAGAGGCTGATGCAGGAGGATCACTTGAGCCCGGGAGGTAGAGACTGCAGTGAGCCAAGACTGAGCTACTGCACTCCAGCCTGGGCGACAGAGTGAGACTCTGTCTCAGGGAAAAATAAAATAAAAATACGAAACAGTGTGCATAGTGCAAAATAAACAAAAACCAACACAGGGAACAGATCTATAGATCCATATATTTATACATGTTCAGAATATCTGACTGCTTCAGGGAAGGGGGTGGGAGAGAGGTCAGGAGTGGGAAGTGTAGTTTCTTAACCTTCAGAACTACATGAAATTGTATTCCATGCAACTACGACCAAGGAGCAAGGGAAAAAAGTACTAGTTTCTCAACCTGGTATTCAGGATGTTCCCACCACATCAGTCCAGCTATATTCTGCCTGAGAGGAATCATTTTCTCCACATACAGTAGGTGCTTGAAATTTTTCATTTGTTTGTTTTTTTTGGAGACAGAGTCTTGTGCTGTCCCTGAGGCTGGAGTACAGTGGTGTGATCACAGCTCACTGTAGTCTCAACCTCCCAGAGGATCAAGTGATCCTCCCGATGCAACCTCCCAAGTAGCTGGGACCACAGGTGTGCACCACCATGCCTAGCTAATGTTTTTGGTTTTTGTAGAGATGGGGTCTCGCTATGTTGCCCAGGCTGGTCTCAAACTCCTGGGCTCAAGCGATCCTCCCACCTAGGCCTCCCGAAGAGGTGGGATTACAGATGTGAGCCACTGCACCAGGCCAATTTTTTAAAAAAATTGTAGTCATATACACGTAAAGTTGGCCATTTTAACCATTTTAAAGTGTACAATTCAGTGGCAGTGAGTACATTCACAATGTCATGCAACCATCATTATCTAGTTCCACAATCTGTCATCACCCCAAAAGGAAACCCTTGATCAATTAAGCAGTAATTCCCCCATTGCTCCCTCCCCCAGCCCCTGGCAACCACCCATCTGCTTTCTGTCTCTATGGATCTTCCTATTCCAGATATTTCATATGCTGTAAATGGAATCATATAATGTGTGCCCTTTCATGTCTGGCTTCTCTTATTTTTTTATTCAAGGTTCATCCAAGTTGTAGCATATAGCAATACTATTTTTTTTTTTTTTTTTTGAGACGGAGTCTTTCTCTGTCCCCAAGGCTGGAGCGCAGTGGCGCGATCTCAGCTCACCGCAACCTCCACCTCCTGGGTTCACGCCATTCTCCTGCCTCAGCCTCCCAAGTAGCTGAGACTACAGGCGCCCGCCAACACGCCCAGCTAATTTTTTGTATTTTTAGTAGAGACGGGGTTTCACCGTGTTAGCCAGGATGGTCTCGATCTCCTGACCTCGTGATCTGCCCGCCTCGGCCTCCCAAAGTGCTGGGATTACGGGCTTGAGCCACCGCGCCCGGCCTCCTTTTTATGGCCGAATCACATTTCATTATACAGACACATCACATTTTATCCCTTCATCAGCTGATAAGACATTTGGGATATTTCCACTTTTTTTTTTTTTTTTTGAGACAGAGTCTCGCTCTGTCACCCAGGCTGGAGTGCAGTGGGGCGGTCTCGGATTACTGCAAGCTCCGCCTCCCGGGTTCACGCCATTCTCCTGCCTCAGCCTCCAGAGTAGCTGGGACCACAGGCACCCGCCACCACGCCCGGCTAATTTTTTGTATTTTTAGTAGAGACAGGGTTTCACCGTGTTAGCCAGGATGGTTTTGATCTCCTGACCTCGTGATCCGCCCACCTCGGCCTCCCAAAGCGCTGGGATTACAGGCGTGAGCCACTGCGCCCGGCCGGGATATTTCCAGTTTTTAGCTATTGTAGAAAGTGTTGCTATGAACACATGTGTATAAGTTGCTTAATAATTTTTTTTGAGATGGAGTCTCTGTCGCCCAGGCTTCAGTGCAGGGGGGACGACTCAACCTCACTGCAACCTCAGCCTCCTGGGCTCAATCTATTCTCCTGCCTCAGCCTCCCAAGTAGCTGGGATTACAGGCATGCACCACCACGCCCAGCTAATTTTTTTTTTTTTTTTGAGACAGAGTTTCACTCTTGTTGCCCAGGCTGGCGTGCAATGGCGCAATCTCGGCTCACTGCAACGGCCGCCTTCCAGGTTCAAGCTATTCTCCTGCCTCAGGCTCCCAAGTAGCTAGGATCACAGGCATGTGCCACCATGCCCAGCTAATTTTTCGTATTTAGTAGAGACAGGGTTTCACCATGTTGGTCAGGCTGGTCTTGAACTCCTGACCTCAGGTGATCTATCCGCCTTGGCCTCCCAACGTGCTAGGATTACAGGCGTGAGCCACCACACCTGGCCTAATTTTTGTATTTTTAGTAGAGACGGGGTTTCGCCATGTTGACCAGGCTGGTCTCAAACTCCTGACTTCAGATGAGCTGCCCACCTTGGCCTCCCAAAGTGCTGGGATTACAAGTGTGAGCCACCGTGCCAGGGCCATCACTTAATAATTTTTAAAGGAATTAATAAGTCTATCACTCTCCTACCAGACAAATTCCCTTCATATAAAAATATTCTACCATTTACTAAATGCTTATTCAGTGCCTGGCATTGTGCAGCCCAACCAAACTCCTTTAATTCCCCAATTTATCTCCTCTGCACAAATGGGACACAGATAAGTAAAGAAACTGGGCGGTGCACGGTGATTCATGCCTGTAAATCCAGCACTTTGGGAGGCCAAGGCAGGCAGATCACCTGAGGTCATGAGATCGAGATCAGCCTGGCCAACACAGTGAAATCCTGTCTCTACTAAAAATACAAAAATTAGCTGGTCGTGGTGGCATCTGCCTGTAATCCCAGCTACTAGGGAGGCTGAAGCAGGAGAATTGCTTGAATCCGGGAGGCAGAGGTTGCAGTGAGCTGAGATCTCGCCATTGCACTCCAGCGTGGGAGAAGAAGCGAGACTGCATCTCAAAAAAAAAAAAAAAAAAAAAAGGAGAGAAGTAAAACAACTGGCTTAGGGTCACACAGTGAGTGAGAAACAGCTAGGATTCAAACTCATGTCTGTTCTCATGCTCCAAACAGGATGGTCGTAGGTTTATTTCAGACAAGTCCTAGATTAGAATATGGGGGGCCAGGCACGGTGGCTCACGCCTCTAATCACAGCACTTTGGGAGGCTGAGGAGGGCGGATTATGAGGTCAGGAGTTCAAAACCAGCCTGGCCAACATGGTGAAACCCCATTTCTACTAAAAATACAAAAATTAGCCAGGCATGGTGGCACACACGCCTGTAATCCCAGCTACTCAGGGGGCTGAGGAAGGAGAATTGTTTGAACCTGGGAGGCAGAGGTTGCCATGAGCCAAGACTGCGCCACTGCATTCCAGTCTGGGCCACAAAGCAAGACTCCATCTCGGAAAAAAAAAAAAAAAAGAATATGGGGTGTTTTTTTAAATACCATTAAACTTCACAAAGCAGGTTTGGCTCTACTTAGTAAACCCAGGCATGCTGATAACTACAGTTGCTAGCAGACCCAATTTTCCTTTATTTAAAATTCACAAAACAGGCTGGGCACGGTGGCTTACGCCTGTAATCCCAGCACTTTTGGGAGGCTGAGGCGGGCAGATCACTTGAGGTCAGGAGTTTGAGACCAGCCTGGCCAACACGGTGAAACCTCGTCTCTACTAAAAATACAAAACTTAGCCAGGCATGGTGGTGGACACCTGTAATCCCAACTACTTGGGAGGGGGAGGGGGGAGGATTGCTTGAACCTGGGAGGTGGAGGTTGTGGTGAGACGAGATCACGCCACTGCACTCCAGCCTGAGCAACAGAGCTAGACCCCCATCTCAAAAACACAAAAAGGAAAGAAACAAGTCAGGTCAGCCTCTGGATACTGCACGGACTCGGGGAACAGGGAAGGGGTCATGAGGCAGGAAAACAGGCGAGATACTAATGTGGGCTCCATGTCCACTCTGTCTAGGTTCACATCCTGGCTGTGCCACCCATCTGACCTGAAACCAGCCACTTCACTGCTGTGTCTCAGTTTCCTCATCTGTCAAATGGGAACAGTAACAGTACTTACCGCACAGGGTCATTCTAAGGATTACATAAGGTTATTCTATCTACAAAAGCACTTAGTAATCATTAGCATCTCTATTAAAGGCACAAACCCCGGTTTACCCCAGGAAGAGCTCTGACCCCCAGATTCGGAGATGCTCTGCCAGAATACAGATTGCCTTATTTAAGTAAAAGTCTTAAATATCCACTCATATTTCATGTTTGTTGGCCTTAGATTGTCACATGGAACCACCGTCAGTTGAGACATGGGGATGCTGTGGTCACCCTTCGTGAAAAAGACAGGCTTATTTTTGCTCTAAAACAAATGATTTCTGCCTTCAAATAGCTCCGGAACCGCATCAAGAGGAAGTAGGTGGGACTCCCTGCACTCACACCCCTGATCCTTTCCCCCCGCCAGACTCCAGGGCAACCTTTTCATATTCAGGCGTTCAGCCCTGCTTCCTTGCCCCTCTTTGGCCACCTACAAAGCGTTCTCTCCCCCACAAGTATGAAGACACAGACCCACCTGTGCAAGACGTGCCCCTGCCCATAGGAAAGGGAGGTCAAAAGTTACCGTTTTCCTAACAAATTAACCTTTCATGTTATCCAGTAAGAACATGCAGTCAATCTGATTTGGGCCTTCATGTTCCCTTCTATTCCCCACTCCCTCTCAATGAGCAGAAAACTTTAACTTTTTAGCCATGATTCTGGGCCAGGAAGGTACCAACTAGTCATAATTACAACCTCGCAATGAAGGGGTATGATCACTATCCCCATTTAACAAATAAAGAAACAGGCTCAAAGAAGTGAAGTCACTTCCCCAAAGCCATCCAACTGATAGAGCTCCAACTTGAACCCAAACTTCTCTGACTCCAAAACCCCAGGAGGGCTGGCAGCAAGCAAGATCCCCCTCCTCCCCAGGGAAGAGCAAAGGAACCGCAATACCACACACAACTGTCCCCAGGAACTTCCTCCTTCTCAGGAGCTGGTCGGCAGACTTCCGCCCGGAATGGCACCCCTATCGCACCTAGCTCCGAGAGCAGGAATTGAGGAAAACCCCCTGCGCTCCTCCTGGGACTCAACACCCTTCCCAGGAGGCTGCAGGATCCGGGACCTCCCCAAACTAAACAAAAGGCTCCACGCGAAAAGCCCCGCACACAGTAGGTGCTCGGTTTCCCAAAGCCACCGAGCAAATCGCATTGCTCCCTTCTTTTCCTGTAAAGTAAAAACAACTCCAAGTATCTTCAAAGCAGGAGGAGGAGTGGGGCAGAGGTACAAGGGGAAGTGGGTCGGGATGCGAGGCTAGGACAAACCCGGGGTAGCTGGGGAGGGCGCAGCCGCGTGGGGACCGAGGGCGCCAGCGCGCTGCCTGCCTCACAGTAGGAGCCATTCAAACGCGGTGAATGAATGAATGAGACGCGCGGCGGGCGTCAGCGCAGCCGGGAGAGACTCTGGCTGCGCCGACTGCGGGGGCAAGGTCCAAGGAGAAGCGCGGCGCAGAGGAGAGGGCGCCCAGAGGCCCGGCCGCCCAGACCCCCACTGGTCAGGCCCGGCAGGGACCGCAGGCGGTAGGCCCCGAGACGCAGGCCGGACCCCCTCTTCCCGCGCGCCGGCCGGGCGGGCAGCCCCGGAGGCCGCGCTCCTCCCAGGTCGGCCCTGGCAGCCAGGTGCGCGGCGGCCGGGGCAAGGTGACCGCGGGCGCGGGCCCGGCGCCCACCTTCTGAGCGGCGCGCACGTTGTCCTCGCCGAACAGGCTGCTGACGCTCTGGGAGAAGGTGTTGACCGTGCGGCGGTAGCTGTTCTTCTCCGCGCCGCCGCGGCCCCGCGCCCCCTGCGCGCCCGGGGCCAGCAGCCCGAGCAGCAGCAGCAGCAGCAGCAGGAGCCCGGCCAGGGCCAGAGGCCCGCCTGAGGCGCGCGCGCCCATGCTCGGCCGGCGGGGTGCGGGGTCGCGGTGCGGGGTGAGGGCCGTGCGCCGGGCCGCCGCGGACTCTGGCTAGGGCAAGGTTGGCGCGCTCGGGGGCCGCGCGCCGCGCCTTTACCCACAGCCGCCGCCGCCGCCGCTGCTGCGCCACCCGCCCCGCCCCGCGCGCAAAGGCGCACGGCCCAGCCCACGCCGCGCCCCGCCCCCGGCGCGGGACCAACGCGACCCGGCCCCGGGGCCCCGCGCCCGCCTCCCGGAAGCCTGCCCCGACCCGGTGCGGCTTGTCATCATTTAAATAAAATAATTCTCTTTTTTAACTTATCCGTGGAAAAGCAACCCGTGCCTGTAAAACTTGCAACAGCTTCAACCAGGAAAGTGACTGCAACTGATTGGAAAACATGAAATAGACATATATGTAATCTCCCTGAATGTATTATAATGGTACCCCAAAATTCGCCCTCGTGGGCATCAGCTCATTCATTCTGAAAATTTTAAATAACAAGAACGCATCAGGCATCCTCCTGCCCTTCCTGAATGAGCTGTATTTCAGAGCCCCAAAATAGTTGGGGAGGGACTTTCTTTTAGCAAAGTCCAGCTAATACATGAGGATGAATGAGAGAATCCGAAAATTACTTGGCACCCCTCAGTGGAATGATGGATTCACGCGATGATCATCAGAAATGGGTAAAACCAAGAGGCGAGGGTTTTGGCGGGGAACTTGAAAATGGAGGGGCCAAGCCGCGAAGTCCCGGTCCCGCCAATCGATCTTAGTGCCAGGAAGTACCAGCGCCACCTGCGTTGGATTCTTGCCAAGACAAGTTGAGCATGAACCTGATGGGGCCTCCAGATCAAACCTACGGTTTACAGGAAATATGGCAGATAAGGAAAACTTAGAAGCAGCAGAAGCAACCAACCTACTCCAGCATGTGGGGCATTCTACGAAACAAACGACCCAGTTTGTTCAATAAATAAGCGATATAAAAGGTGAGCGGAGAGGAGGATAATTGGTTTTAAAGACTTAAGAGCCATAATAACCCATGCAATGCAAGGACTCTGTTTGCATCCTAAATGAAACAAATCAAGTCTAACCAACATTTTTTTTTTAGACAACCAAGAAAATAAAACTCGATTTTTGCCAATCCCAAGAATAAAAAATGCTCTTATTTTTGAATTTACATTTTCTGGATTCCTAGTAAGATTTTCATAGATTTATTGGCCATTTGAATTACTTCGCTGTGAATTACCTATTCATATCCTTTGCACATTTTTTCCCGTATTGTTTATCTTTTTAAAAACTTTTTTGTAGGCCGGGTGCGGTGGTTAACGCCTGTGATTCCAGCCCTTTGGGAGGCTGAGGCGGGCGACCTGAGGTCGGGAGTTCGAGACCAGCTTGACCAACATGGAGAACTCTCCCCCGTCTCTACTAAAAATACAAAATGAGGCCGGATGCGGTGGCTCATGCCTGTAATTCCAGCACTTTGGGAGGCCAAGACAAGCGGATCCCTTGAGCCCAGGATTTTGAGACCAGTCTAAGCAACATAGGGAGACACCATCTCTGCAAAAAAATAGAAAAATTAGCTGGTCGTGGTGGTGTGTGCCTGTAGTCCTAACTACTCAGGAGGCTGAGGTGGGAGGAGAGGTCAAGGCTTCAACGAGTGGTGATTGTACCACTGCACTCCGGCCTGGGCCACAGGGCGAGATCTTATCGCTTAAAAAAAAAAAAAGTCGGGCGTGGTGGCTCATGCCTGTAATCCCAGCACTTTGGGAGGCCGAGGCAGGCAGATCACCTGAGGTCAGGAGTTTGAGACCAGCCTGGCCAACATGGTGAAACTCCGTCTCTACTAAAATACAAAAACTAGCCGGGGGTGGTGGCGGGCACCTGTAGTCCCAGCTACTTGGAAGGCTGAGGCAGGAGAATCGTTTGAACCTGGGAGGCAGAGGTTGCAGTGAGCCGAGATTGCTCCACTACACTCCAGCCTGGGCAACAAAGCCAGACCTTGTCTCAAAAATAATAATAATAACAATAATAATAATAATAATGCATTGTTTCCCAGGGTGTTACTATGTGATGTGGTAATGGGAATTTAAAGTTATCTAATAGACAACTTTAATTTTTTTTTTTTTTTTTGAGACAGAGTCTAGCTCTGTCGCCCAGGCTGAAGTGCAGTGGTGCAATCTCGGCTCACTGCAACCTCCACCTCCTGGGTTCAATCAATTCTCTGCCTCAGCCTCCCGAGTAGCTGGGATTACAGACGCCCGCCACCAGGCCTAGCTAATTTTTTTTTGTATTTTTAGTAGAGACGGGGGTTTCACCATCTTGGCCAGGCTGGTCTTGAACTCCTGACCTCGTGATCCACCCGCCTCGGCCTCCAAAAGTGCTAGGATTACAGGCGTGAGCCACCGCGCCCGTAGAGTCCGCCTTTTAGACCTTCCATCTATCCCTGTGATGGAAATATTTGCTGCCTTTTTAAAACTACACGACTAATACGTTTCTTGTAGGAGTATCAGAAAATGCAGATACACAAACCAGGGTTGGGAGGAAGAAGTTTGGAGTACTCGGGGCGGGGTATATTTTAAAAGGTGGCAAAACACTTCCACTCCCAAGCAGCCAAATTAGTATCAGTAGATATAAGTCATATTTAAACCGAGACTACCCCGAGCGAGAACAGCCCCGGACTTAAAACGTGGGCCTGCGCTGGGACCTCAGGCCCCGCCTACTTCTCTAAATAGCCCCGCCCCCTGCCTGGCCCAGCTCCGCCTGTCCGCTAGGTTTCTCTTCCAACCTCGCCCCTCAGCCGCAAAGTCAGTTACAGCTCTCGCGATAACGCAACCCGGAAGTCTCACGGCCGGAGTTGGTGGTCTGGGAACCCACGTGGGCTGGGTTTCGGATTGCTCTGCTGGTCCGGCCCGCTGGAGCGCCCACCCGGACCTAGTCGCCATGGGGAAGCTGCGCCGGCGGTACAACATCAAGGGGCGCCAGCAGGCGGGCCCCGGCCCCTCGAAGGGCCCCCCCGAACCGCCCCCCGTGCAGCTGGAACTGGAGGGTAAGACATCCCCGGACGGGGGCTGGATTTCGGGGATTTCCCAGGGCGGCCTGTGCCCTGCCTTCAGGACTCGGGTGGGGATCCCAGAGGGGTGGAATGGATCATCTGGAATGGGAGAATGGGTCCCCCCATTCCAGATGATCCAAAAGAGAGGGGCTTAGTGACAGCCTAGTTTTAACAGTGTATATGGAATGCCCGGGATTTCTCCCGCCCTCAAATAGTAACATGGAGAATTTGGCGAAAAAATAGGAGTAGTTCCATCCGTTCCCATGACTTCGATTATAATCTCTTTATAATCTCCAGCGACCCCCAAATGTGTATTTTCAGCCCAGTCTTGTCTGCTCAGCTCCAGGCTGGCTGACATTTCTCTCAGACCCCTTTTTAGTAGTAGCCCTTATTACATGCTAGGTACTATTCTAGGCACTGGAGACATAGCAGAAAGGGAGATTTTTAGAAAATCCCTGAGTTTACCTGCTGTATAGGAGGAGACAGGCAAAGAATAAACATATAGAAAGTTCTGTGGATACAGTGAGCAGATAAAACAGAAGAGGTCATTGGGTGGGTTGCAGCATCCCATAGAGTTGCTGGAGAAGACATCACTTTGTTAGAGTCAAGATCTGAAGGAGACCTGAGTGACTGCCTGGAGATGAGAGAAAAAACAGGTGGCCAGGGCAGGTCGGGCCTGGACTGCGGTCTTGGCGAGGACTGGGGCTTTTTCTCTACGGGAGAGGGCAGCCATGGGAGCGTTTAGAGCAGAGGAGTTGTGGTGGTGGGCACCTGTAGTCCCAGCTACTCAGGAGGCTGAGGCAGGAGAATGGCTTGAACTCAGCAGACGGAGGTTGCAGTGAGCCAAGATCGCGCCACTGTACTCTAGCCTGGGTGAGAGAGCGAGACTCCATCTCAAAAAAAAAAAAAAAGTTCCACAGACAGGCTGGGAGTTGAGGCAGATCCCCTAACATCTCTGTGCCTCCGTTTTCACGTCTGCAGAATGGGACCAGTAGCACACGTTGAGCAGCCTTAATCCAAAATACTCCAAAATTCAACAGTTTTTGAGTGTCAACATGACACTTAAGGAAATGCTCACTGGAGCATTCCAGATTTCAAATTTTTAGATTAGGGATGCTCAACCAGTGAATAGAATACAGATATTCCTAAATCTAAAACACGTCTGGTCCCTAGCATTTCTGGAAAGGGATATTTAACCTGCAGTAGCCGTCTTACCTCCTATCAGAGTTTTGGAGATGGTAATTTGGGAAAATATGTTGCTTTGAAAAGTAAAGAAAGGTTACAGAGGTGAGGTATGTCCCGGGACAGGTGACAACCGTTACGATGGCAGTGACAATTCAGGATAGCACCTCAAAGACGGCCGTAGACACTGGGCTGACACTTGGAACTGGACCACTTGAGCAGAAGGGCTGAGGTCTCTCAGACCCAGAGATTTGGGGAAAGATGTTTCTCACATCAGAACAGGACATTTCCATGTATCCCTGCCTTTCTCAGGGTCCAGAGGAATCTAATAAGAACATGACTCAGATTACCTTCTTTTATTTATTTATTTATTTATTTGAGATGGAGCCTTGCTCTGTCCCCAGGCTGGAGTGCAGTGGCTCAATCTCTTGACTTCAGGTGATCTGCCTGCCTCGGCCTCCCAAAGTGCTAGGATTACAGGCGTGAGCCACCGCACCCAACCCATTGTACTTAATTAATTAGGGTCACAAAACCTGTCCTCTTTGTAACATAAAGACATAGAAACCAAATGGTTAATCAAAGAATCAGATCCTCCCCACACAGGAACACCAGAGAGCAAACCCCAGCATTAGACATCAGGCAGACCCAGGTACTTGCTAAGGTCTGTCTTACCTAAGATTCTGCAGTTGGTGGAGTTGAAGAGTGATATGATAACTGAATTTTTCTTTTTTTTTTTTTGAGACAGAGTCTCGCTCTGTCGCCCAGGCTGGAGTGCAGTGGCGCCATCTCGGCTCACTGCAAGCTCTGCCTTCCGGGTTCACGCCATTCTCCTGCCTCAGCCTCTCCGAGTAGCTGGGACTACAGGCGCCCGCCACCATGCCCGGCTAATTTTTTTGTATTTTTAGTAGAGACAGGGTTTCACCGTGGTCTCCATCTCCTGACCTTGTGATCCGCCCGCCTCGGCCTCCCAAAGTGCTAGGATAACTGAATTTTTCTAAAATTGTCTAGATTATATACTTTCAAACTATTATGTTTAGAAATAGATATGACAGAAACTTAGCCTAGTCCACTATATACTTTCTTTTCTTTTCTTTTTTTTTTTTTTTTGAAATAGAGCCTCGTTCTGTCACCTAGGCTGGAGTGCAGTGGCGTGATCTCTGCTCACTGCAACCTCCACCTCCTGGGTTCAAGCAGTTCTCGTGCCTCAGCCTCCTGTCTAGCTGGGATTATAGGTGCATGCCATCACACCTGGCTAGTTTTTGTATTTTTTGTAGAGACAGGGTTTTGCCATGTTGGCCAGGCTGGTCCCCAACTCCTGGCCTCAGGTGATTTTCCCAAAGTGCTAGGATTGCAGGCATGTGCCACCGCGCCCGGACCCACCTTACACTCTTAAGAGAACATCAGGCTGGGCTCGGTGGCTCATGCCTGTAATCCCAGCACTTTGGGAGGCTGAGGCCGGTGGCTCACTTGAGGTCAGGAGTTCGAGACCGCCTGGCTAACATGGTAAAACCCCGTCTCTACTAAAAATACAAAAATTAGCTGGGGCGTGGTGGTACATGCCTGTAATCCCAGCTACTCAGGAGGCTGAGGCAAGAGAATTGCTGGAACCTGGGAGGCGGAGGTTGCAGTGAGCCGAGATCGCACCACTGCACTCTAGTCTGGGGGATAAAGTGAGATACTGTCTCAAAAAAACAACAAGAGAAAAATCATAATATTGGGTGTTTTTTTTGTTTGTTTGTTTGTTTTTTTTTTTTTTTGAGACGGAGTCTCACTCTGTCGCCCAGGCTGGAGTGCAGTGACACGATCTCGGCTCATTGCAGCCTCCACCTCCCAGTTTCAAGAGATTCTCCTGTCTCAGCCTCCCAAATAGCTAGGATTACAGGCACCCACCACCACACCTGGCTAATTTTTGTATTTTTAGTAGAGACAACATTTCACCTCCTGACCTCAAGTGAGCCACCTGCCTCAGCCTCCCAAAGTGCTGGGATTACAGGCATGAGCCCCTGCGCCTGGCCTTGAGAACATCATAGTATTGTTATGAAAATAGATTTGACCTCACAGACCCCCCTGTTCCTGTGTGCAGGCTCAGGAGGCCCCCATGGTCAGGGGGCCTCTGGGAGGCGGGACCAGAGCTACCTCAAGGAGAATGGGGCCTTAATAACTGTGCTCTTTCAGACAAGGACACGTTGAAGGGAGTTGATGCAAGCAACGCGCTCGTTCTACCGGGGAAGAAGAAAAAGAAGACCAAAGCCCCTCCCCTGTCGAAGAAGGAGAAGAAGCCTCTGACCAAGAAGGAGAAGAAAGTGCTGCAGAAAATCTTAGAACAGAAGGAGAAAAAGAGCCAGGTATGCCCTACTCGGGCAGGGTCTGCAAGTGGCTCTCCAGCATAGAGAGAGATGGGGGGTCTCTCTCCTGAGGGGGTCTCTGTGGCGCAACTGATAGAACTTTCTGGAATGAGGAAAATTCCAGTGCGGTAGCCACTAACCACGTATTGCTGTTGAGCACTTGAAATGCAGCTACTACGGCAGAGGAACTGAACTGAACTATTCCGGAGAATGTCAAAGTTTTTTCCTTCATTGTTTTTTCTTCTTTTCTTTTTAAATTTAAATTTAATTTTGTTTTCTTTTTTTTGTTTTGTTCCCCCACCCCCGACATCTTTTCTGGCTCTACCAAACCTTAAATTTTTTTTTTTAGATGGATTCTTGCTCTGTTGCCCAGGCTGGAGTGCAGTGAAATGATCTTAGGTTCTCCTGGGTTCAAGTGATTCTCCTGCGTCAGCCTCCTGTGTAGCTGGGATTACAAGTGCATGCCACCACGTCAGGCTATTTTTTTTTTTTTTTTTTTTTTTTTTTTGTATTTTTAGTAGAGATGGGGTTTCACCATGTTAGCCAGGATGGTCTTGATATCCTGACCTTGTGATCCGCCCGCCTCAGCCTCCCAAAGTGCTGGGATTACAGGCGTGAACCACCATGCCCGACCAACCTTAATTTTTTCATAGAGGAAAAAAGTTTGTCATGGGAAATTCAAACATTTGCAAGAGTAAAGAGAACAGTATGATGAACTCCCATGTGCCCATCACCAGCTCCAACATTGATCAGCCCTTGGTCAATCTTGGATTATCTCCACTGCTAGTCACTTTCCCACCCCTGGGTCATTTTGAAGCAAATCCCACATACAGTGAATCTGTACTAGTTTCCTGGGGATGTCATACAAATGACCACAAACTGAGGGGCTTAGGACAATAGAAATTCGTTCCTTCCCAGCTCAGGAGGCCCGAAATCCGAGATCAAGGCGTCAGCAGGGCTGTGCTCCTCACCGGGCTCAGGGGAGGGTCATTCCTGGCCTCTTCCTGCTCCTGGCGGCTCTAGGCATTCCCTTGGCTTGTGGCTGCGTCACTCTAATCTCTGCCTCCGTCTTCCCTCGGCCTTTCCTCTGTGTCTCTTTGAAGGGCGCTTCTCATTGGATTTAGGTCGCACTCAGATACTCAGGATCATCTCGTCTTGAGATCCTTCACGTAATTACATAATTACATCTACAAAACCTTTTTCCAAATAGGGTCACGTTCGCAAGTTCCAGGATACAAACACATCTTTGAGGGAGGCTGCCATTTAACCCACTATACATAGCATTTTATCCGTAAATATTTCAATTTGTATCTCTGTAAGTAGAGACTTTAAAAAATGACCAGAATACCATTAGCACACCTAATATTTTATTTTAATATCAAACATCTAGCAAGTGGTTAAATTTCCTGTTGTTTCATGGATACTCCTCACCCTTTTCTTGTTTTTTTTTTCCCATTGTAGTTTATTTGTTCTTTGTCCTACCTTCTGGATTTTTAAAATTTTATTTTATTTTATTTTATTATTTTTTGAGATGGAGTTTTGCTCTTGTTGCCCAGGCTGGAGTGCAATGGCATGATCTCGGCTCACCGCAACCTCCGCCTCCCGGATTCAAGTGATTCTCCTGCCTCAGCCTCCCAAGCAGCTGGGATTATAGGCATGCGCCACCACGCCCGGCTAACTTTGTATTTTTAATAGAGACAGGGTTTCTCCATGTTGGTCAGGCTAGTCTTGAACTCCCAACCTCAAGTGACCCACCTGTCTCGGCCTCCCAAAGTGCAGGGATTATAGACGTGAGCCACTGCACCCAGCCTTAAAATTTTATTTGAAACATGCTCCTCTGCCATCTGAGTTTTTTGTACATTAGTATTTGGATCTGTAGCAGTGACTGTCATCCGGGACAGTTTTACGCGCCGCCCCCCCGCTGCCCCGGGGACATTTGGCAGTGTCTTGAGACATTTTGGGCTGTAACAACTTGGGAGTGCTGCTGGTATCTGGCGGGTGGAGCCACGGGATGCTGTTAACAGCCTACAATGCACAGAAAAACAAAAACTTATTTGGCCCTAAATGTCAATGGTGCTGAGATTGAGGAACCCTGACCTGGAGGCTTCATGAGAATCAAGGTTGACTTTTGGTGAGGCCACTGCACGTGGGAGCTGTGTCTTCGCATCAGGAGGCTTGAGGGTCTCTCTCCAGCAGTCGTGGATGGGCAGTCCCCAGAGCCTTAGTAGGGGGAAGACTCACTCACCTGTGAGCATGTTCTTTTGTTTTTTTTGGAGACAAGGTCTTGCTCTGTCGCCCAGGCTGGAGTGCAGTGGTATGATCTCAGCTCACTGCAACCTCTGCCTCCCAGGTTCAAGCAATTGTCCTGCCTCAGCCTCCCGGATAGCTGGTACCACAAGCATGCGCCACCATGCCTGGCTAATTTTTGTATTTTTAGTAGAGACCTGGTTTCACCATGTTGGTTAGGCTGGTCTTGAACTCCTGACCTCAGGTGATCCACCCGCCTCGGCCTCCTAAAGTGCTGAGATTGCAGGCGTGAGCCACTGCGCCTGGTCAGTGTGTCATTTTTAAATCCTATTTAGGGTCCTTTCCCTCTGTGCTATACCTTGCTCTGTGTGTGTATATGTGTGTGTGTATAATACACACATAGAAGTGTGTAGGCCGGGCGCAGTGGCTCACGCTTGTAATCCCAGCACTTTGGGAGGCCGAGGCGGGCAGATCACGAGGTCAGGAGATCGAGACCACGGTGAAACCCCGTCTCTACTAAAAATACAAAAAATTAGCTGGGCGTGGTGGCGGGCGCCTGTAGTCCCAGCTACTCGGAGAGGCTGAGGCAGGAGAATGGCATGAACCCGGGAGGCGGAGCTTGCAGTGAGCCGAGATCGCGCCACTGCACTCCAGCCTGGGTGAGAGAGCGAGACTCCGTCTCAAAAAAAAAAAAAAAAAGAAGTGTATATAAAACCTATATGTACAATTACAAGAACAATAAAGCAAAAACTCACGAAACCCTCACCCAACTGAAAGAAGCCGACTGGGTCCACCCCCTGCAGACAGCGTTGCTCAGGGTAGCTCCAGGACCAATTTCGCATCAGACACACAAAGCCGCCTCCTTCCTCAGAGCAGCTAGGGAGCGCTGCTGTACATGACCGAGCTGTGCTTTATTCGTCTCCTGTTGATGCACATCTGATGGGCCATAGTCTTCTACTGCGATGCCCTGCTGCAAAGAACCTCATTTATACAACCCCAGATTCTGTAAAAGGGGTTAAAAAAGCCAGCTTGCTGTGTCTGTTGATGGAAGAACACCATGCAACAGTAGAATTGCGATTTGACCTCTGATTTTAAAGACTCCAGGTGTTAATGATGCTGAAATTTTATTAGAGTCTCACTTCCCTTCTTAGGAGAGGGTCGTGATGGCAAATGCGTAACACACTCGTTTCCTTTCCCAGCGAGCAGAGATGCTACAGAAGCTGAGTGAAGTCCAGGCTTCCGAAGCCGAGATGAGACTCTTTTATACCACCTCCAAGCTGGGCACTGGGGACCGCATGTACCGCACTAAAGAGTGAGTTGGCCGGTCCTTTCCTAACGCTGCCCTCCCTCCAGGGCCCCCTAGGGAGGGCGCACAGGTTATGGGGTCCTCTGGGGGTGGAACATTTGAGAAAATACCTTTGTGGTGGCCTGAGTGGCTGAAAATTCATTGTCATCCTAAATGCCTCTAGTGGGTAAAGGCCGTAGATGCTGCTGAACCTTCTGTGACACCCAGGACAGCAAAGTTTCTCGCTGCAGTGATGTCGTTTTCCTGTGGTGTAGAGTCCCTTGTTACAGCTCTTCCAGCTTTTGTACAGCTGATTAGGCCAGAAATTCCCATTAGGTGGTCAAGGGCTGGATTTGGCCCATCAGCGGGTCTTGTTTGGTTTGGTTTGTGTCGTGTTTTTTGTTTTGTTTTGTTTTGTTTTGTTTTGAGACGGAGTCTCACTCTGTCACCCAGGCTGGAGTGCAATGGCGTGATCTCAACTCACTGCAACCTCCACCTCCCAGGTTCAAGCGATTCTCCTGCCTCAGCCTCCCAAGTAGCTGGGATTACAGGCATGCGCCACCACGCCCAGCTAATTTTGTGTTTTTAGTAGAGACGGCGTTTCTCCATGTTGGTCAGGCTGGTCTCAAACTCCCAACCTCGGTGATCTGCCCTCCTTGGCCTCCCAAAATGCGGTGATTACAGGCGTGAGCCACCGCCCCAACCGGTTTGTGTCGTGTTTTAAGGCGTGAGTGCTGTTTGCCAATATGTTAGCTTCTTGGCGCTGCCATAACCAATTACTGCAAACAACGGTGGCTTAGAACAACCCAGCTGGAAGGGTGCCGTGGCTCACACCTGTAATCCTAGCACTTTGGGAGGCCGAGGCGAGTGGATCACCTGAGGTCAGGAGTTTGAGACCAGCATGGCCAACATGGCGAAACCCCATCTCCACTAAAAATACAAAAATTAGCTGGGCATGGTGGCTCATGCCTGTGGTCCCAGCTACTCTGGCGGCTGAGGTGGGAGGATCACCTGAGCCTGGGAGGTTGAAGCTACAGCGAGCCGCGATTGCACCACTGCACTCCGTCCTGGGCGACAAGGTGAATTCATATTCCCACCTAGTCTCGACTAGTTGGACGATCCGGCCACACCAGCAATGTCCCCACCAAGCTGCTGACCCTTAAATGGCCTGTGTGCCCCTCCTACCCAGCCCCACCCAGCTCTGCGGTCTCCTCAGCCTGTGCTGCTCATTTACATGAGGCCTGACCCGTGTCTGTGAGCACTGTCAGTTAGTGACTGTTTATCAAGTGCAGAGACTGTCCTAGGCTCTCTGCTAGGCCCTGGGGATAGAGCAGCGCACAGAAATAAAGTCCTTTCTCTTAAGGAGCTTCCCAGTGTCATGGGGGGAGATGTAATCATGGGAAGTCATTAGGTGAGTGCATCTGTGTCCCGCGCTGGGAAGCACTGAGCAGAAAATGAAGCAGGGAAGAGCGAGGTGGAGGGAGAAGGGAGAGATGTGGGGTCTGTGTGTGGTCAGGGAGTCTCCCTGACGGCTGGTGCTTAAGCAGAGGCTTCAGTGGAGTGAGAGGAAGTATCTGCAGGAAGGGCGTTTCAGGGAGTGGAACAGCAGGTGCAAAGGCCCTGAGGCAGAAAGGGGTGTGGCCCTGGAGTCCTGACCTCTGGAGATTGAGGTGGGGCCTCTGTGCCTGAAGTCTCTGCTATCTCAACAGGAAGCCTGATGAGGTGGTAGCCCCAGGCCAGGAGAAGATCAGCAGCCTCAGCGGTGCCCACCGGAAGCGTCGCCGCTGGCCCTCAGCTGAGGAGGAGGAGGAGTCAGAGGAGTCGGAATCGGAGCTGGAGGAGGAGTCGGAGCTGGACGAGGACCCGGCTGCTGAGCCGGCTGAGGCTGGTGTGGGGACCACCGTGGCACCTCTGCGGCCAGCTCCAGCACCCAGCAGTCAGCCCATGCCGGCTGGGATGCCTGTTCCTCCTCCAGCTGCAGCCCCACCACTGCCCAGGGCCCTGGCTAAGCCCGCCGTCTTCATCCCTGTGAACCGCTCCCCGGAAATGCAGGTTTGCCACCCTGTGTTTGTGATTAAGAATCTAGGTTAGCGGGCGAGGGGCGTGCAGAGGACGTCCTGGTGAAGTGGGGCAAGGGCATCCCTTCTCTGTGCCTCCGTGTCCCCATCTAGGAAAGGGGAGAGTGACTGCACCTCCCTTGAGGCTGTGGCAGGGATTGGTGCGCGAGGAGGATCACAGAGCAGGGTGGGTGTCTGGCAGCACGCCTGGCAGGCTCGGGGCGTTGGAAGTCGGCGGCAGTAGCTTCATTGCCATTGCCCTCTGACCAGCGGGCCTGGCCTGGGCTGCCCTGATCCAGACAAGAGTTTGGGCTGTGAATCAGTTCACCCGAAATCAAGTGCTGATTCCCCTGCTCTCCAGCTCACTTCCCACGCATCTGTAAAATGGGAATACTCCGGCTACTGAAGGGGCTCCCCCTCTCTGTGCCTGTTTCCTTCCTGGTACAATGAGTGTCTCACTGGGTTGTGAAGACAATGAAAGGATTTGGGGCATGGAAAGCCCACAGCCCACATAGGAACTCTGGATCCCTAGAGGTATAATGGTTGGCTGTTGAATGGAATTGGGATCCTGATTCTAAGTACATTTTTCTGCTTTTATAAGTCTTCATCAGGGTAAGCTGACTGCTCTAGCAAACGACCCCAAAGCGCCAGTGGCTTCACACCACAAACGTTTGCTTCTAGGTGATGTCATCACGCAGTGCCATCTGGTGGCAAGGAGGGTGTGGGGTTCTGCTCTGCGCGGTCACTCAGGGGCCTGGCCTCCTCCATCCCGTGTCCCTGCCATCCCTTGGGACTTCAGTTCCTGCTTTTCTTTGTGAATTTTTCCCTATTCGCATCCTGTCCATATTCCTAAGCAATACATACCGTAGGTTTGCCTGTATTTAAAAGTGGTGTCATGTCATTTATGTTATTCCAGTTTGCTTTTTTGTTACTCAGCATTATATCCTGGGATACATCCATGTTGATGCAGGCAGCTGAGGCTCATTTATTTTTTTCCCCACTATCGAGTATTCCACGGTGTGAATATAGCACAGGATAAGTATTCTGTTGCTGGATAGTTGGTTGTTTTAGCTTTTTGCTATTATCTTCACTGCTGTTTTTGTTGTTTGTTCGAGACAGGGTCTCACTCTGTCATCCAGGCTAAAGTGCAGAGGTTTGATCTCAGCTGACTGCAACCTCTGCCTCCAAGGCTCAAGTGACCCTCCTGCCTCACCCTCCCAAGGAGCCTGGGACTGTGGGCACACGCTACTACGCTTGGCTAAATTTGTATTTTTTTTGTAGAGACAGGGTTTTGCCATGTTGCCCAGGCTGGTCTTGAACTCCCAAGCTCAGGCAACTCCCAAGCTCAGGCAGTCTGCCCACTTTGGCCTCCTAAAGTGCTGGGATTACAGGCATGAGCACCATGACCGGCCTTCACTGCTGTTTTTGTTGTTTTTGTTTTTGTTTTTTTTTTTTTTGAGACGGAGTCTTTCCCTGTCCCCCAGGCTGGAGTGCAGTGGCGCGATCTCGGCTCACTGCAAGCTCCGCCTCCCGGGTTCACGCCATTCTCCTGCCTCAACCTCCCGAGTAGCTGGGACTACAGGCGCCCGCCAACACGCCCGGCTAATTTTTTGTATTTTAGTAGAGATGGGGTTTCACCGTGTTAGCCAGGATGGTCTCGATCTCCTGACCTTGTGATCCGCCCACCGTGGCCTCCCAAAGTGCTGGGATTACAGGCTTGAGCCACCGCGCCCGGCCTATTCACTGCTGTTTTAAACGTTCTTGTCCCTCTCCTATGAGCGCATGTGCAGAAGTTTCTCTTGGGCAGTGTTTGCAAATGACATCATAGCCATCTTTGGGTCATGAATTGAGTAGCTTTTTATCTTTTCTTCTTTCTTTTTTTTTTTTTTCAAGACAGTGTCTTGTTCTGTCACCCAGGCTGGAGTGCAGTGGTGCGATCACAGTTCACTGCAGCTTCTACCTCCTGGGCTCAAGCAGTCCTCCCACCTCAGCTTCCTGAGTAGCTGGTACTACAGATGTGTGCCACCATGCCTGGCTAACTTTTTTATTTTTATTTTGTTGTAGAGACAGAGTCTGGCTGTGTTGCCCAGGCTGGTCTTGAATTCCCGGCCTCAAGCAATCCTCTGCCTTGGCCTCTCAAGTCACGGGGATTACAGGCGTGAGCCATCATGCCTGGCCTCATATTTAAAAAAAAAAAAAGGACGCCAGGCACGATGGCTCACACCTGTAATCCCAGCACTTTGGGAGGCCGAGGCGGGTGGATCACCTGAGGTCAGGAGTTTGACACCAGCCTGGCCAATGTGGTGAAACCCCATCTCTACTGAAAATACAAAAATTAGCCGGGCATGGTGGTGGGTGCCTGTAATCCCAGCTACTCGGGAGGCTGAGGCAGGAGAATCACTTGAACCCGGGAAGTGGAGGTTGCAGTGAGCCAAGATCACACTATTGCACTCCAGCCTGGACAAGAAAAGTGAAACTCTGTCTCAAAAAGTAAATAAATACAAGTGGAATAGAATAGAATAGAAATAGAACAAAATTAAGGGTATGAGCTTGTTGGCCGGGCATGGTGGCTCACGCCTGTAATCCGGGCACTTTGGGAGCCAAGGTGGGCGGATCACCTGAGGTCAGGAGTTCAAGACTAGCCTGGCCAACCTGGTGAAACCCCTTCTCCACTAAAAATACAAAAATTAGCCGGCTGTGGTGGTGTGTGCCTATAATCCCAGCTACTCGGGAGGCTGAGGCGGGAGAATCGCTTGAACCCGGGAGGCAGAGGTTGCAGTGAGCCGAGATCGCGCCATTGCATACACATTAGGGTGAGCCATGTTTCACAGAACTGTTCCTTCCATATACGATACATATACGTGCCTGTGTGTGTACTGAGTTATGATATAAAATGTGTTTCTTTCCATGAGTCATAGGGAAAAATGTAGAAAGCCCCTGCTCTGGAATATGTACCTAGGAGAGGAACCACAGGGCCACACATCCTTAACTTTGAGAAAATTCGCACCAGATTATTTATCGAAGTGGCTGTGCCATTAACTGAGACTCCTGCCAGCAACAGCCGAGGGTTCCCGTATCTCTGAGAGACTGCGCTGCCCCACCCAAGCTGTGCCTGGGGATGTCAGGCCTGGTGTCCTGAAGGATGCGGTCCCTGTCTCTGTCTCTCCCGGACCATGGTATCTGGTCCCCTCCCCAGGTGTCAAGGCCTCTGTTCCCCAGCAGGCACATCTGTTCAGCACCCATGTGTCAGCTGCCACCTTCCTGGAGGTCACATCACTGTCTATAGTCTTGCTCCTAAGTGCTGACTTCCTCTCCTTCCAGGAAGAACGGCTGAAGCTCCCAATTCTCTCTGAAGAACAAGTAATCATGGAGGCTGTGGCCGAGCACCCCATCGTCATCGTGTGTGGCGAGACTGGCAGCGGGAAGACCACACAGGTGCCTCAGTTTCTCTATGAAGCAGGCTACAGCAGGTAGGGGCTGGACACAGGGTTCTCTCTGGGTCCCTCAGTGACACTGGAGATGCCCCGAAAGGTCGATAAGAGCCTGGGCTCCCCAGGATCCAATCCTGGATCTGCCCTGTGTGTGCTGTGTGACTTCAGACAAGCTACTTAACCTCTCTGGGCCCCAGCTGTGAGATGGGAATAATGGCGCCTACTTCACAAGGTTGTCATGTGGATTAAGTGAGTGAACTTGCATAGCACACTTAATTCCTGGCACATAGAGCTATGTGCTTACTATTTTCTTTTTTCCTTTTTTTTTTTGAGACAGCGTGTTGCTGTGTCACCCCGGCTGGAGTACAGTGGTGTGATCTTGGCTCACTGCAACTCTGCCTCCCGGGTTCAAGCGATTCTCCTGCCTCAGCCTCCTGAATAGCTGGGATTACAGGCGCCCGCCACCACACCCAGCTAATTTTTGTATTTTTAGCAGAGACACGGTTTCTTTTTTTTTTTTTTTCTTTTTATTATTATTATTATTATTATTTTTTTTTTTTTTTTTTTTGAGACAGAGTCTCGCTCTGTCACCCAGGCTGGAGTGCAGTGGCGCAATCTCGGCTCACTGCAAGCTCCGCCTCCCGGGTTCACGCCATTCTCCTGCCTCAGCCTCTCCGAGTAGCTGGGACTACAGGCGCCCGCCACCACGCCCGGCTAATTTTTTGTATTTTTAGTAGAGACGGGGTTTCACCGTGGTCTCGATCTCCTGACCTCGTGATCCGCCCGCCTCGGCCTCCCAAAGTGCTGGGATTACAAGCGTGAGCCACCGCGCCCGGCCTATCATTATTATTTTTTTGAGATGGAGTCTCGCTCTGTTGCCCAGGCTGGAGTGCAGTGGCGCAATCTCGGCTCACCGCAAGCTCTGCCTCCCAGGTTCACGCCATTCTCCTGCCTCAGCCTCCCGAGTAGCTGGGACTACAGGCGCCCGCCACCACGCCCGGCTAATTTTTTTGTATTTTTAGTAGAGACGGGGTTTCACCATGTTAGCCAGGATGGTCTCCATCTCCTGACCTCGTGATCCGCCTGCCTCGGCCTCCCAAAGTGCTGGGATTACAGGCATGAGCCACTGCGCCCGGCCAAGAGACAGTTTCACCATGTTGGTCAGGCTGGTCTCGAACTCCTGACCTCATGTGATCCACCCACCTGGATCTCCCAAAGTGCTGGGATTACAGGCGTGAGCCACCCCGCCCAGCCTGTGCTTACTATTTTCACTGTGTAGCCTGCTATTGGCACTTTTGAGCTATGTGTGTTGGGGTCCCCAAGACCATGTGCAGGTTCGGTGATTGACTAGGGACTCCCAGGACTCAGCATGTTATCCTGCACATGGCTATGGTATATTACAGCGAAGGATGCGATCAGCAGAAGGCAGTGGCACCTGGGCTGTTCTGGGGATGCCCATCTCCAGCTTCCAGAGTCCCCTCCTGGTGGACTCACACAGGAGGCACTGGATTCTCCAGTAGCCACACAGGAACTATCCTTCACCAGGGAAGCTTGTTAGGGATTCAGGGGCCACTGCCGTTACTGGGGTCGCCTAAGCCCGCCCTGCCTGGCAGGAACGAAATCCTAGATGCCTAAAAGGAAAGCAGGTGTCCGGCATAAACCACCCTGTTTGCACAAACAGCCTGGGCACAGTGGGCCCCGCACTTACAGGGAATGGAGGGAGCTCTCCTGTTGTACAGGTTCAGGCACCCAGCGAGGGCCAGCCCCGTCAACAGCCTTTTGAGGGAGAGCAGCCGCAGGCCTGTGGCGTTAATGTTCCCACAGAGGTGGGACCAGCCACCCATCGGCTTGGCGGGTTCCTGTATCTGGAGGAGCTTGTGCTTGACTGGGGCAAACAGAGCTCCCAGCCTGGTTCCCCCAGGCCCTGTTCCTTCTAGCGGCTGCCTGGTGTCTGCTGCATGGTGAATGTCGAACCATTTTCTGTGTGTTGTTGGCCTTTGGGCTGTTCCCTTTGCTGTTAAAAGTAGTGCAATCTGGCATTGTTTCCCACGGCCCCTGGGTGAGCGCCAGGTCAGTATGGCAAATCTTGCTGTGGAACTGCATGAGGCTTTGGGATGAGCAGGTGGGGCCGCACACTGTTGATGGCCATGTTCTTCCTCCCCCAGTGAAGACAGCATCATCGGTGTCACGGAGCCCCGCCGAGTGGCCGCCATGGCCATGTCCCAGCGAGTGGCCAAGGAGATGAATCTGTCCCAGCGGTGAGGGCTCTACTTCCTGGGGCGGACTATGGGGTGGTCCTGTGGCCTTGCCCAGACGTGGGAAGCCCAGGAGGAGGTGAGCAGCATCTGTGCCGAGGGTGCTGGGTGGAGTGTCACCTCTGCATGTAGCACTGGGAATCATTGTGGGAGACAGCCTTCCAGGACCTGCCCAAGCAGGGGGCCTCCAAGCAGGCTTACATCCTGCATAGTGTGCCGAGGGGACACAGTGGTGCATCCAGGGGCTCGAGAACAGAGCAGGGGGCCAGATGCAGGCAGTCACGGAGCTAGTACCTAGCATTGCCGGGTTAATCTAAAACTCAAGGTTCTAAAGTACAAAATCTTGGCCGGGTGTGGTGGCTCACGCCTGTAATTCCAGCGCTTTGGGAGGCCGAGGCGGGTAGATCGCCTGAGGTTGGGAATTCGAGACCAGCCTGACCAACATGGAGAAACCCTGTCTCTACTAAAAATACAAAATGAGCCAGGTGTGGTGGCATATGCCTGTAATCCCAGGTACTCGGGAGGTTGAGGCAGGAGAACCCAGGAGGCGGAAGTTGCTGTGAGCCAAGATCGCACCATTGCACTCCAGCATGGGCGACAAGAGTGAAACTCTGTCTCAAAAAAAAAAAAAAAAAAAAGTCTTCTGGCAGTAAGTCTGTAGGAAAGTTGCTTTGGAAAGTAACCTTGAACAGGCAGGTATAGCACTTGCTTTACAATGGCTGGGAGCATGTGTTTATAATGCAGAGGCCTGTGTCTAACATGTCCAACATGGTCTCAGATCCAGAAGGCACAAAAGAGCACAGAGTGAGAGCCTGCCTCATCTGCCCACTCATCAGATGTTACTAGGCAGCGTCTAGTGTGTCAGGCCCGTCCTGGGCTCTCAGGACGTGGTGGTGGACCAGACAGAGCCACCAGCTCCTGGGTCAGCATGCCAGTTGGGGGACTTGTTGTCTTTGTACATTAGGCTGGGAGGACACTAAGGCAGGGATGGAGTACTGGGGGCCCCTTCTCACCCAATGCCCTGCCTCCTCTCCAGTAGCAGCCACCACTGCCCGTCTCCTGCACATCCTCCTGAACAATTCCGTGCATAGTCAGCGGGTGTCTAGAAAAAGCTGCCTCATCCTCTTTTTTAACTTGTTAAATATTATAAAAATTTGGGGACTGGGCGGCCAGGTGCAGTGGCTCACGCCTGTAATCCCAGCACTTTGGGAGGCCGAGGCAGGTGGATCACGAGGTCAGGAGATCGAGACCATCCTGGCTAACACGGTGAAACCCTGTCTCTTCAAAAAATACAAAAAATTAGCCGGGCGCAGTGGTGGGCACCTGTAGTCCCAGCTACTCAGGAGGCTGAGGCAGGAGAATGGCGTGAACCCAGGAGGCGGAGCTTGCAGTGAGCCGAGATTGAGATAGCGCCACTGCAGTCTGGCCTGGGTGAAAGAGTGAGACTCCGTCTCAGAAAAAAAAAAAAAAAAATTGGGGGACTGGGCATGGCAGCTTACGCCTGTAATCCCAGGACTTTGGGAGGCCGAGGTAGGCGGATCACCAGAGTTTGGGAGTTTGTGACTAGCCTAACATGAAGAAAACGCATCTCTACTAAAAATACAAAAAAATTAGCTGAGTGTGGTGGCACATGCCTGTAATCCAGCTATTCGGGAGGCTGAGGCAGAAGAATCGCTTGAACCCGAGAGGTGGAGGTTGCCATGAGCCGAGATCATGCCATTGCACTTCAGCCTGGGCAACAAGAGTGAGACTCCATCTCAAAAAAAAAAAAAGGGGGGGGGGGGCATATACATAAGTAGAAAGGATAGTATAATGAGCCCCCAGGTACCAAGACCCAGTTGTAATAATTGTCAACTCCTGCCCTACCCTGTTGGGTCTGTATTCTCCTCCTGGCCCCCCTCCCCATCACTGTTTAGAAGCAAATCTTAGATACCTTATTTTATCCTCAATATTTTGCTGTACAGATCTGAGAGATAAGAACTAATTTTTTTAATTTTTCTTTCTTTTTTTTTTTTTTTTGGAGACGGAATTTCACTTTGTCACCCAGGCTGGAGTTCAGTGGTGCGATCTTGGCTCACTGCAACCTTTGCCTCCTGGGTTCAAACAATTCTACCTCAGCCTCCCTAATAGCTGGAATTGCAGGTGCCCGGCCAATTTTTGTATTTAGTAGAGATGGGGTTCACTATGTTGGCCAGGCTGGTCTTGAACTCCTCACCTCAGGTGATCCACCCACCTTGGCCTCCCAAAGTGCTGGGATTACAGGCGTGAGCCATTTTTTGTTTTTTTGAGATGGCTCTGTCGCCCAGGCTGGAGTGCAGTGGTGCCATCTTTGCTCAGTGCAGCCTCAACCTCTTGGGCACAAGTAATTCTCCCACCTCAGCCTCCTGAGTAGCTGGGACTACAGGTGCGCACCACCACACCAGGCTAATTTTTGAATTAAGACAAGGACTTTTTGTGAAACACACACAGCTGCAGTACCCCGATGATAGTTGCCAAGTCTGTGAAGTCTCCGGAACACACTCCAGCCCATGTGCAGGTCTCCCCGGCGTCTCCTGGCCTAGTCGCCATTCGAGGAGGGCTCTGGCCGAGGTGTTCAGGGCCTGGCTCCTCAGCTGCCCTCAACAGCTCCTTCCCTTCCCTTCAGAAACCAGGATTTTGGAGGGGGAGAGTGGACTGGGGAGATGTCTGGGACTTGTTTCGGGTTGCTGGCGGGCCCTGCCCTCAAGCCGCCTGCCTGCTCCACGGCCTGCCTTGTAGTGGCCCCGTGGCGACAGCCCCAGCCAGGCGCGGCTCTGCCCTAAACCGAACTCTGCCCACACAGGGTCGTCTCCTACCAGATCCGGTATGAAGGAAATGTGACAGAGGAGACCAGAATCAAGTTCATGACAGATGGTGTGCTGCTCAAAGAAATCCAGAAGGTTGGTTGCGGATCCTGGCTCACAGAGCAAGGCCAGTGGGCATGGGGGCGGGGTGCTAGGATGTTACCTGGGATCTGAGCAGCCGGCGAGCCACCTGTTGATCCAGCACTCCCACGCTGCTGCTGTGTGACTTTGGGTGAGTTACTTAACCTCTCCAAGCTCAGTTTCTTGATGAGTATGTTGGTGCATTCCTCAGAGGATCGTTTTGAAGTGGAAGTTGTAGAGTGCATGCTAACACCTTAGCACAGTGGCCCGTACCTAGAAGGTGCTCATGAAATGTGAACTTATATTTTTATTATGACTGACTCACAGAGTTCACGCCTTGCCCAGGGTGTACTGAACGCCTGTGGTGTGCAGGCTCTGCCCTGCGGGGGACCCAGACATAGCCCCCTCTTGGGAGCTTCGAGTCCAGTTGCGTTTGGTGAGGGGCAGTACCAGACTCGGAGTGGGGTACCAGCCTCAGGCTGAGGGACAGGGGAGGGGCCGCTGGGCCTTGCCCTTGAGCATCTTCACGGTCCCTGGCCACAGAAGCTGCATCCCAAGGACTTTCCGTTTGTAAATGGGAACCCCAGCTGCTGCCTCCCCGGTCAGCCCACTTGGGCCTTGGAGAAGCACCCCACGCTTCCTAGGGAGCCAGCCATTCGGTCAAGTGGGTGGCACGTGTGTCTGGAGAGCATGCAGGGCCCGGGTGGGGGACTGCTGTCTGGTGAAGAAGCTGTGCTCTGTGCTGGCTGTGACATCCCCTTGGGCAGGGCCAGTCTCCCAGGGGGATGGCAAAGGTGATTCCAGCCCTCCTGGCTTTGAGGCCACTGGGACTCCTGGGGGTGGCGGTGGATGCAGTTTGGGTCTGGGCGGCCCCTGTCTGCGCGGCACCTGCTGGCTGACTGCCCGCAGCCCCACCCCACATCTCATGTCCGTTTCCCACCTGCCCTCCCGCCCTGCGGGCATTCGAGTTGAGCAGCTCACCTCTGATGAAGAGCAGCTGCCCTTCCTCTCACACTGTCTCCTCAAGTGGGGGTTCTGGGACGTGAAGCGGCCCTTGGGGCTCAGGCTGGAAGAGTGGGCCTTACCCCTGGACCTCCCCCCAGGACTTCCTGCTGCTGCGGTACAAGGTGGTGATCATCGACGAGGCCCACGAGAGGAGCGTGTACACCGACATCCTCATCGGCCTCCTGTCCCGCATTGTGGCTCTCCGGGCCAAGGTAGCGCAGGAGGCGGGTGCTGGGGACCCCCGGGCCCTGGGCCCCCCCAGCTCTGTCAGAGGCTTGGGCTCCCTTCACCTGTTCCCCGTTGTACCCTGGGCTGCTGCCATGAGCAGGTCCCCCGAGCACAAGGTCTCCCTGGGCCGTGAATCTTGGAACAGCCCCTGTGTGATCCCCTCCCCACCGCCCCGGCGCCAGCCTCATAAACTGGTGTCCTTCTCCCCATCCGAAGCAAGAGGCTCAGGAGAAGTGTTGATGCCTGGCCAGGCGCAGTGGGGCTGGTTGATGAGGCCTCTGGGATCAGTAGAGCGGGTGGGCCTGCCCAGCCAAGGGTCAGGCTCCCGGAGCTCTGAGAGGGGCTCCCCAGGGCCTCTTTCTCCATCTCCCTGCCCCAACCTGACACAGGGGCCTGCTGAGTTGGTGGGTGCCACCCTGGGGCGGGGCTCCGTGCAGTAGGCCTGTCCCACCCTCCCGGCGGGGAGAGGGGCCTGCGCTCCACATGTGCCGTGAGCCTGGCCACATTCAAGGCCCTGAAAATCGACAGTGAACAAGACGCTGTCTTGTTCTAACAGTTCCTGCCCTCCTGGGGCCTCCACTTCAGCAAAGGTGGCAGGCAGGACGCAGACTCAGAGTATGTGAGCCAGTGACAGACAAAGCCGGGGGCAGTGGAGGGAGGATGCAGGGCTAGTGAGGGCCTCACCCAAAAGGTGACCTCTGAGCTCAAGTGGAGGGCTGAATGAGGGAGGGAGTGAGCGGCGTGCATCGCAGAGCGAGGAGAAGTCTGACTGGAGGAGAGCAGTGCAAAGGTCCTGGGGCGGGCATCTGCCTGGTGCCTTTTCTCTTTTGGTAACAAGCTTTATTGGACTGTGATTCACATTTCATATCATTCGTCCTTTCAGATGTACAATTCAGTGGTTTTTAGTCCATTCACAGAGTGTGCAGCCATCACCACAGTTTTACATTTTGTCACTCATCAATCCAAAAATAAACCCTAGGCCGGGTGCGGTGGCTCACGCCTGTAATCCCAGCACTGTGGGATGCTGAGGCGGGTGGATCACTTGAGGTCAGGAGTTCAAGACCAGCCTGGCCAACATGGGGAAACCCTGTCTCTACTGAAAAACCAAAAAATTAGCCAGGTCTGGTGGCGCATGCCTGTAATCTCAGCTACTCGGGAGGCTGAGGCAGGAGAATCACTTGAACCCAGTGGGTGGAGCTTGCAGTGAGCCGAGATCGCGCCGCGATCCAGCCTTGGTGAGAGAGTGAGACTTCATCTGAAAAATAAAAACAAAAAGAAACCCTGTGCCTTTTACGGTTTTTGGTGGTGGTGGTTTTTGTTTTTGTTTTTTTTCGAGGCAGGGTCTCATTGTCACTGAGGCTGGAGTGCAGTGGTGCAATCACAGCTCACTACAACCCCGACCTTCTGGGCCTAAGGAATCCTTTTGCCTCAGCCTCCCAAGAAGCTGCACCATGGTCACTCTGTGTGTAACCATTTGCAAATGATTTCCCACAGCGGCTGCAGAATTCCATGGTGCTTCCCCCCAGCAGTGTCAGAGCTTCCAGTTTCTCCACATCCTGCCTACACTTGTCCTGTTCCATTTCTGTTATTCTAGACATCCCTGTGGGTGGACAGTGACATCTCACTGTGGTCTTGGTTGATGTCTTTGGAGGCATCAGGGAGTCTGGGGTGGCCAAGCAAGAGGGTGAGGTGGGGTCAGGAAGGCACGGGGCTGAGGCAGACAGGGACGGTCACTGTGGGGCAAGAGAGGGGCCTATGCTGGGTGTCATGCCTCCCACAGAGGTGCTCTGGCCACTCCTTAGCTTCTGGGTTTGGGGTTTCATAGCAGCAAAGGCAGCAAGGGCTTGAGGCAGAGCTCACCATGAGGCCATTAGGCGTTGCTGAGCGGCCTGGGGACCAGGGAGCTCTTGGGAGCTCTCTCCCACCCCCAATAGACCCCAGAGAATCAGGCAGCTCTTCCCTGAGCCTCCAGCACAGATACTCGGTGAATCTTGGTGTCAGGTGGGAGCTGGGTTGGGTGGGTTCCCGTCTCAGCCCGCCTGCCTCATATTCCACCATCAAAGCCTGACTCTGAAAGACCCCCTGGAACAAGCCACCACCCTGGGAGCGGCAGGTCCCGCTATTGACTCACTTTCTCCAAGGAGCCTTTGGCATCCAGAAAGGGGCAGAGGGTGGGGGCTGGAAATGGGGTGGGCAGCAGGGCACCCCCATGACGATTTTCCAGGCTTCAGACCCAGCTGTGGTCCTGGGGCCCTGGTCACCGAGCCTGTCCTCCCGCAGAGGAACCTGCCACTCAAGCTGCTCATCATGTCTGCCACGCTGCGGGTGGAGGACTTCACCCAGAACCCGCGGCTCTTCGCCAAGCCGCCCCCAGTCATCAAGGTAACGCGGGGTCCCATGTCCTCTTTGTGCTCGGATGGCACAAGGATGCCCTGGTGTCGGGAGCCTCCTGAGGGACCTCACTTGGTCACGTGGGGGATTGACAGCAGCTTGGAGGGGGTGTTAGAAACCTTGATTCGGAATAATGGGGAAAGGGAAGGCAGCCCTGGGCCGAAGCCCGTGCCCCCCCACTCCCCATGCCTTCCTGGGCGTCCCACAGGTGGAATCCAGGCAGTTCCCAGTGACTGTGCATTTCAACAAGCGGACACCGCTGGAAGACTACAGTGGCGAGTGCTTCCGGAAGGTCTGCAAGATCCACCGGATGCTGCCTGCAGGTGAGGCCCTGGCCGGGTCAGGGGAAGGAAGCCTCCCTTCCTAAACCCTCGCTGAAGGCACGAGTGTGGGAGGGCCCATCTCCGAGTGGCTCAGAAAAGTCCCTTGTCCCTGCCAGGCCTCGGCTTCCTCACTTATTCCAGAGTGTTCATGACACCTGTCCTGCCTTATTCCACTCAAAATACTATGAGGCTTCAGCAGCTACCAGATGGTAGAGTTTGCCATCTGTCCCCATCTGATAAGCAGAAAAACCCACAGGGCCCGGGCCAGTGCTGGCAGGTGACCATAGACACTGCAGGGGAACAGGCACATCCCCCCAAGAGTCACGGATACCCTTCACAGTTCTGCCTTGTCCCCATCATATCTGCTCCATTACCCACCTCATGTTACTGAAATGGATGTGACCTTTCTTTTTTTTTTTTTTTTTTTTTTGAGACGGAGTCTTGCTCTGTCACCCAAGCTGGAGTGCAGTGGCGCGATCTCGGCTCACTGTAAGCTCCGCCTCCCGGGTTCACACCATTCTCCTGCCTCAGCCTCTCCGAGTAGCTGGGACTACAGGCGCCCGCCACCACGCCCGGCTAACTTTTTGTATTTTTAGTAGAGACGGGGTTTCACCGTGGTCTCGATCTCCTGACCTCGTGATCCGCCCGCCTCGGCCTCCCAAAGTGCTGGGATTACAAGTGTGAGCCACCGCGCCTGGCCTGGATGTGACCTTTCTGTGTGAATAGATTGTGATTGCTTCCAGCCAGACTTTTTTTTTTTTTTTCTGAGACGGAGTTTCGCTCTTGTTGCCCAGGCTGGAGTGCAATGGCGCGATCTCGGCTCACTGCAACCTCCGCCTCCCAGGTTCAAGCGATTCTCCTGCCTCAGCCTCCCTAGTAGCTGGGATTACAGGCACGTGCCACCACGCCCAGCTAGTTTTGTATTTTTAGTAGAGACGGGGTTTCACCATGTTGGCCAGGCTGGTCTCAAACTCCTGACCTCAGGTGATCCACCCGCCTCGGCCTCCCAAAGTGCTGGGATTACAGGCATGAGCCACCGTGCCCGGCCCAGACTTTTTTTTTTGAGACGGAGTTTTACTCTTGTTGCCCAGGCTGGAGTACAGTGGCAGATCTTGGCTCACTGCAACCTCCGCCTCCCGGGTTCAAGCGATTCTCCTGCCTCAGCCTCCCAGGTAGCTGGGATTACAGGTCCCACACTGGTCGCACACTGCCACGTCCAGCTAATTTTTTGTATTTTAGTAGGGATGGGGTTTCATCATGTTGGCCAGGCTGGTCTCGAACTCCTGACCTCAGGTGAGCTGCCTGCCTCAGCCTCCCAAAATGCTGGAATTACAGGTGTGAGCCACTGCACCCAGCCTAGCCAGAGACTCTTGTGTGCCAAATTCCGGCCCAAGGCTGGCTTTCTTCATGTTAGGGAGGCAAGGAGCTGTGGGGGTGCTTCCCAACAAGCTTGACCTCGTCCTTCAAGGAAGCCGAGGTCGCTGCTTCATGATGCTCTGTCCTTGCTCTGCTTACGGCCTTTTGGGGCTCCCATCCATTCTCTGGGAGACTGAGGCTGGCAGGAGGTGAGGCGGGAGCTTGGGCAGTGAGCCTTCCTACAGCCTCGGGTCTCAGGGCAGCTGTGGCGCTGGCGCTGTCCTGGGTGTGGTGTGCAGGGTTCTGCGTGAGCATGCTTCTCAGGGCTTTTGGGTCTGTTCCTGGGAGTGGTGCTGCTGGGCTGTGCGGTCGCCGTGTTTGTTGAACTCCCTGGCGGCAGGTCCTTCAGTCTGGCGGTGCTGCCTCCTGCTCATCTCTGTCTGTGTACTCCTGTCCTCCCCCATTATTCCTGGAACCTTGCCTCTCAGAGCATGGCTTGGCAGGTGCTCCTTGCTAAGCAAATGTTTGTTGAGTGACTGATGGATAACAGAGGGGCCCATTCTTTCCACAGGTGGCATCCTGGTGTTCCTGACAGGGCAGGCTGAGGTGCATGCGCTGTGCCGCAGGCTCAGGAAGGCTTTCCCACCCTCCAGAGCCCGGCCACAAGGTAAAGAGGACGCCCGGACCAGCGCTCTGCCCTGAGCCGCTGGGCTTGGCCTCGTGCTCCCTGGCTGGGGTGCAGCTCCCGCCTTTGAGCTTCCTTCTGGAAGCATCAGCACCTTTGCCGTGCCCCACCTCACCCCCGAATAAATGTCCACCACTGAGTGGCCGTGCCTTGAACAACAAAGAGCAGTGTGCTGGCGACCATGCCGGCCACAGACGCCTTTCTCCCCAACCTGCCCCTCTCCCAGAAAAGGACAACGATCAGAAAGACTCGGCGGAGGAAATGCGGAAGTTTAAGAAGTCAAGGGCCAGGGCCAAGAAGGCGCGGGCCGAGGTACGTTGGAGGCTGGCAGGAACTCCTGGAGAGTCAGGCTGCGTTGTCCAGGATGGGGGCTGCCAGCCCCATGTGGCTGCTTAGGTTTAAGTGTAATTGGAATAAAATGAAATTAAAAATCCAGTTCCTGGTTGGGCACAGTGGCTCATGCCTATAATTCCAGGACTTTGGGAGGCCAAGGTGGGAGGATCACTTGAGGTCTAGAGTTTGAGACCAGCCTGGGCAACATGGTGAGACCATGTCTCTACAAAAAATTTTTTAGATTAATTCAGTGCAGTGGCACATGCCTGTGGTCCCAGCTGCTCAGAGGCTGAGGCGGGAAAACCATCTGAGCCCAGGAGGTCAAGGCTGCAGTGAGCTGTGATGGTCCCACTGCACTCTAGCCTGGGCAACAGAGCGAGACTCTGTCTCAGGAAGGGAAAAGAAGGCCGGGCGTGGTGGCTATGCCTGTGATCCCAGCACTTTGGGAGACCGAGGCAGGTGGATCACCTGAGGTCAAGAGTTCAAGTCCAGCCTGACCAACATGGTGAAACCCTGTCTCTACTAAAAATACAAAATTAGCCAGGCACGGTGGCGTGCACCTGTACTCCCAGCTACTCTGGGATGGCTGGGCTGGGAGGGGCTTTACTCTAGCCTCTGCGTGAAGGCGCCGTGGGTCTTGTGGTCCGTGACAGTAGCGTAAGCACTCAGCCGTCTCTGACTTGCCTGTTGCACTACTGATGTGTCAGGCAGCGATCCAGGTTCCTCACGTGTGTTCACACAACCCTCCCACCAGCCTGAGAGACAACGTCTATGATATCCCCAATGTTTAGGTGGGGAAACTCAGGCAGGAAGAGAGAATTATGTGGCCTGCCCCGGGTTGCACGGCCCATGGGTGTGGACTGGGGCTTCTATGCGAGGGCACCTGTCTTCCTGCACGTGCCGCGTCCTCACACCCAGGATCCCTGCAGCCCAGGTGTCTACGTCTTGTTCGCCGTAGGTGCTGCCCCAGATCAACTTGGATCATTACTCGGTGTTACCGGCAGGCGAAGGCGATGAGGACAGGGAGGCAGAAGTGGATGAGGAAGAGGGGGCCCTGGACTCCGACCTCGATCTGGACCTAGGGGATGGCGGGCAAGATGGAGGTGTGGCCCTAGCACCGCTTCCTGCTCACGTTCATTAGCTCTGCCCTGAGGATGTGCCCAGAGCGTTTGTGGGCTCCCCGGGGACCGGGATTCTAGCAGCTTTGTCCCCGATGCTTCCTGAGTTCTTGAAACTGCCCGGCACGAGGAGGCCTCGAACATTTGCCGAGTTGAATGTAATGGGGGCTGCCAACCCCTTTGCTGAGGGACGCAGACCTCCAGGGTCCGGGGGTATTGCCCAGTTCCGTGTGCTTGCAGGGGCCCCCTGAATGTAGGCGGACCCAGTGCCCTGCTGTGCCCAGCCAGGGGCTGAGTGGGGCAGCAGAGAGTACCCCAGTATGGGCTCAGCCTGATCCCACCAATGCTGCCAGGAAACGAGGAGTGGAGTCAGGCCCCCGGGATCCATGCCAGGGGTTTGGAGGAGGAGATTGTGCAGCACAGGGATTCAGATCCGGTTCAGGGCAGTAGAGATGAGATCCCCTGGGAATGTCAGCAGTCCCCCCAGGCTTGGCCTGGCTGGTCCCAAGGGGAGCCTCCGCAGCAGGGCAAAGAACGGAGCTCTGGTGGAGCAGCCTGGGGGTGCAGGGCCCCTGTGGCCGGCTCCTGCCTGCAGGCATCTGTCCCGGCCCGGGTGCCAGTGGCCTCTGCTTTCCCTCCAGGCGAGCAGCCCGACGCCTCCCTCCCGCTTCACGTGCTCCCGCTGTACTCTCTGCTGGCCCCAGAGAAGCAAGCACAGGTAACCGTGCTGGGCCAGTGCCCAGCTTTTGGGGCACTTTTAAGGGCATTGCAGTGGGGTTGGTCAAGCCCTTGGTGGTCCTCTCCGTCTGCTGTTTGATCAGCATCCCCAGAGTTTTGAGGAATACTGGGGTAGTTTTGGAGAATAGGGAACCCTCCCCCAAGGCACTGGGTCCCAGATGGGATGGCTTGTCCTTGCTACCTCTCCCGCACACCAGCCTGGCTGGCTTTGTCCTTGAGCCTCCATTCCATGATTTCTTTCCCGATTCTGGTGTTTTCCTGCCATCCCTTCCCCAAATCCTAGGTCTTTAAGCCTCCACCGGAGGGGATTCGGTTGTGTGTTGTGGCCACCAATGTGGCCGAGACGTCTCTTACCATCCCTGGCATCAAGTACGTGGTGGACTGTGGGAAGGTCAAGAAGCGCTACTATGACCGCGTCACTGGTGTATCCTCCTTCCGTGTCACCTGGGTCTCCCAGGCATCAGCTGACCAGCGAGCGGGCAGAGCAGGACGGACAGAGCCCGGCCACTGCTACAGGTGGGTCACCCAGGCTCCTCCTCAGGGACGTTGGTGCCGCCTTGCAATAGCCACTGAGGAACAAGGGAAGGACGCTGACCCCGCCTCCATCTGTAGTGCGTCCCGTGTCCTGCTGGGCCCCTGTGACTTTGGGGTGCTCCCCAGCCGTTTTGCTGGCTTTCAGATACTCACACTATTTCTTTTTTTTTTTTTTGAGATGGAGTTTTACTCTTGTCACCCAGGCTGGAGTGCAATGGCGTGATCTCGACTCACTGCAACCTCCACCTCCTACGTTCAAGCAATTCTCCTGCCTTAGCCTCCCAAGTAGCTGGGATTACAGGTGCGCGCCACCACACCCAGCTAATTTTTGTATTTTTATTATATTTATTTATTTATTTTAATTTTTGTATTTTTAGTGAAGACGGGGTTTCACTGTGTTGGCCAGGATGGTCTCGATCTCCTGACCTCGTGATCTGCCTGCCTTGGCCTCCCAAAGTGTTGGGATCACAGACATGAGCCACCGTGCCCGGCCACTGTTTCTTTATTTTGTTACTGAGGTCAGGTCCAGCTCTTGAGTGCTGTTTGTTTGTTAACAGTTTGATCAGGATATAATTCACATACCATAAAGTGCATAATTTTAAAGCGTACAATCCAGGAGTTTTTAGGACAGTCACAGAGTTGTGCAACCATCACCACAATCAATGTCAGAACTTCCCATCAACCCAAAAAGAAACCCCATGGCCATTGCAGTCACCCCCGTTTCTTCCCCGCCCCAGCCTGTGACAAGCATCAGTCCACTAGTTTTTGTCTCTAGGGATGTGCCTATTGTGGACAGTTCAGATAAATGCAATAAAGTCATACAAAGTGTGGCCCCTCGTGTCTGGCCTCTGCCGCTCAGCACGGTGAGTTTTCGAGGCTCACTCTGGGTGGCAGGTGTCAGCACCCCATTCCTGCCCGTGGCTGAATGATATCGCACCATATGGATGTGCCGAGTTTTGTTTGTCTGTTCATCAGCTGGTGGACGTTTGGTTGTTTTCACCTCTTGGCTATTGTGGATAGTGCTGCTCTGAACACTCAGGTGCAAGGATTTGTCTGGCTCCGTTTTCATTGCTCTTGCAGTGGAACCTAAGAGAACCGCTGGGCCGTATGGTAACTCTTGGTTTAACTTACCGAGGAACCACCAAACTGTTTTCCACAGCAGCTGCCCCATTTTACATGCCTACCAACAGTGAATGAGGTTTTCAGTTTCTTCACATCCTCACCAGCACTTTTTTATTTTTATTTTTTGAGATGGGGTTTCACTGTGTCACCCAGGCTGGAGTGCAGTGGTGCAATCTCAGCTCACTGCAACCTCTGCCTCCCGGGTTCAAGCAATTCTCCTGCCTCAGCCTTCCAAGTAGCTGGAATGATAGGCATGCACCACCATGTCTGTATAATTTTTTTGTTTGTTTGTTTTGTTTTTGAGACTGAGTCTCTCTGTTGTCGGCCTGGGCTAGAATTCAATGGCTCAGTCTCAGCTCACTGCAACCTCCGCTTCCAGGATTCCAGCAATTCTCCTGCCTCAGCCTCCCAAGTAGCTGAGATTACAGGTGACCACCACCACGCCCAGCTTATTTTTGTATTTTTAGTAGAGATGGGGGTTCACCATGTTGGCCAGGCTGGTCTCGAACTCCTGACCTCAGGTGATCCACCTGCCTCGTCCTCCCAAAGTGGTAGGATTGCAGGCATGAGCCACAGTGCCCGGCCAATTTTTTAGATTTTTAGTAGAGACGGCGTTTCACCATGTTGGCCAGGCTGGTCTTGAACACCTGCCTCGGCCTCCCAAAGTGCTGGGATTATAGGCATGAACCACCGCGCATGGCCAGCACCAACACTTATTTTTAATATTTTTGTTTTGCTGGGGGTTTTTTTGAGAGACAAAGTCTCACTCTGTTGCTCAGGCTGGAGTTCAGTGGCCCAAGTATAGCTCACTGCAGCCTCCGCCTCCTGGGCTCAAGCAGTCTTCCCGCCTCAGCCTCCCAAGTAGCTGGGAGTAGAGACACATGGCACTGTGCCTGGCTTCAGGTGTTTTTTTTGTTTTGTTTTGTTTTAATGTGTGACTATGTCCTGTCACACACAGCCCTGCCCTGGTCCTGAGAACGGGTGCCCCTACCTCCCCCGCCCTCACTTTCTTTTTAATATGAAAGCTTCAGTATTTTTGAGCCTAGCTCTCCTGGTGGGTGTGAAGTGGTATCACATTGTGGCTTTGGTTATATGTTTCCCTAATGACTAATGATGGACTCTTTTCATGTGCTTATTGGCCCTTTATGCATCTTCCTAGGGAACTGCCTATTCAGATCTTTTGTTCATTTTTAATTAGGTTATTTGTCCTTTTATTGTTGATCTGTAAGAGTTCTTTAGGCCAGGCGCTGTGGCTCATGCCTGTAATCCCAGCACTTTGGGAGGCTGAGGTGGGCAGATCACAAGGTCAGGAGTTCAAGACCAGCCTGGCCAACATAGTGAACCCCTGTCTCTACTAAAAATACAAAAATTAGCTGGGCATGGTGGCATGCACTTGTAATCCCAGCTACTTGGGAGGCTGAGGCAGGAGAATCACTTGAACCTGGGAGGCAGAGGTTGCAGTGAGCCAAGATCACTCCCCTGCACTCCAGCTTGGGTGACAGAGCGAGACTTCGTCTCAAAAAAAAAAAAAGTTCTTTATATAACCTGGATATTAGGTCCTAATCAGATGTGTCATTGACAAATATTTTCTCCTAATCCGTGTGCTGTAATTGTGTGTATGAGTGTGTGTGTGCGTGTATGTAAAAAATAGCTTTATTGCTGTTCCTTTCGTCAGGGCTACATGTTAATTACAAAAGTAGAAAATTTACAAAGAAAACCAGTAAGAAGTAACTGTAGTTAAAGTGTAGAGTGCTATGCACCATCCCCTGTTTTAAGTGGAATGATACCTTTTCTTTTGGTTTTGAGATGGAGTCTTGCTCTGTCGCCCAGGCTGGAGTACAGTGGCGCCATCTGGCTCACCGCAACCTTTGCGTCCTGGGTTCAAGTGATTCTCCTGCCTCAGCCTCCCGATTCACGCGACCGCGCCTCGCTAGTTTTTGTATTTTTAGTAGAGATGGGGTTTCCCCATGTTGGCCAGGCTGGTCTCGAACTCCTAACCTCAAGTGATCCGCCCGCCCCAGCCTTCCAAAGTGCTGGGATTACAGGCGTGTGCCACCACACCCAGCCTGTGGAATAATATCTAATTAATTTTCACCAATTCCTTACGAGGCAGCTGCAATTTGAGCTGCATTTCACAGGTGAGGAGAACGAGGCAGGAAGAGGTGAAACAGTGTGCCTGCTGTCAGGTCAAGATCCAGTCCCAGTGGCGTGGCTGAGTTTTGTGTTTGTTGTCCCGGTTTCTCTCTGTCCAGGCTGTATTCATCTGTGGTTTTTGGTGTGAGTTTTGTGTTTGTTGTCCCGGTTTCTCTCTGTCCAGGCTGTATTCATCTGCGGTTTTTGGTGTGAGTTTTGTGTTTGTTGTCCCGGTTTCTCTCTGTCCAGGCTGTATTCATCTGCGGTTTTTGGTGACTTCGAGCAGTTTCCTCCTCCAGAAATCACCCGGAGGCCTGTTGAAGACTTAATCCTTCAAATGAAGGCTCTCAACGTTGAAAAGGTCAGTGGCTGCCCCCAGCCCCGCTCTCAGCCACCCCAGTGGGCCACCTCCCTTTCCCTGAGGCAGGGAGCCCAGAGCTGGGTCTGCTGGTGCCTGGCCTGCAGCACAACAGTGCATCAGCAGGTGCTCCCAGGGCTTCTGGGCTCCTGTGACCGCTGCCTCCCCAGTGCTGCATCCCCCGTGGGCACCCAGGGGATGGCTGCCTGGAATAGAGGCAGCAGGGTCCTGCACGCTGTTTGTGTACTATCCGTCTGTGGGGCATGCAGAATGTGCTGCCAGCTCTTCCTGGCTGCAGCCTTCTCCGACCCAGTCCTCCAGTGGAGGGGGGGGATCCCTCTAGGGTCACCCTCCCTCCCTCTCCTCCAGGGCAGGCTGAGCCAGGCAGTGCCCCGTGCCATGCTGCATGCTGTCCTGTGGGCATTCAGATCCCCATTTAACCGATGAGGAAACAGAGGCAGGGAAGTGAAGGTTTTTGTCCGTGGACACACATCTAATAAGTGACAGAACTCACATGGTCTCCTAGTGCCTTTTAAACATCTGTGCCCACTGATTTTTCTGGATGTTAATATGTTCAAAATTATAAAAACTTCAGATACTTGAGATCATCAGGGAGAAGGTGAAGCCTGTCCCACTGTCCACCATTTGTGACCTGTGTCCCAGTTATGTTTCCAAACACAGAACATCCTGTACTTTATTACTGTGGTTTTCTGAATATTGTGTGATATTTTACATGCTGCTTTGGGCTTGATTTCTTCACCTAATAAAAATCATGGGTGCTGGCTGGGCATGGTGGCTCACACCTGTAATCCCAGCACTTTGGGAGGCCGAGGCATGTGGATTAGTTGAGGTCAGGAATTCGAGACCAGCCTGGCTAACATGGCAAAACCCCGTCTCTACTACAAATACAAAAAAAAAAATTAGCCAGGGAGGATGGGCACGGTGGCTCACGCCTGTAATCCCAGCACTTTGGAAGGCCGAGGCAGGTGGATCACAAAGTCAGGAGGTCAAGACCAGCCTGGCCAACAAGGTGAAACCCCATCTCCAGTAAAGATACAAAAAATTAGCTGGGTGTGGTGGCACACGCCTGTAATCCCAGCTACTTGGGAGGCTGAGGCAGGATAATCGCTTGAATCTGGGAGGCGGAGGTTGCAGTGCACTGAGATTGCGCCATTGCACTCCAGCCTGAAAAAAAAAAAAAAGCCAGGATGGTGACAGGTCCTATAATCCAGTACTTGGAGGTGAGGCAAGAGAATCATTGAACTGGAACAGGGTAGTCCGGGTGCATTGGCTCACAGCACTTTGGGAGGCTGAGGCGGGCGGATCACAACATCAGGAGTTCGAGACCAGCCTGGCCAATATGGTGAAACTACGTCGCTACTAAAAATATAAAAATTAGCCAGGTGCGGTGGTGGGCACCTGTAGTTCCAGCTACTCGGGAGGCTGAGGCAGGAGAATTCTCGAACCCGAGAGGCAGAGGTTGCAGTGAGCCGAGATCATGCTGTTGCACTCCAGCCTGGGTGACATAGCAAGACTCCATCTCACAAAAAAAAAAAAAATCATGGATGCCAAATATGTGCTGGGCGCTCTGCACATGTGACCTCAGGTTATCCTCCCAGCCACTCTAGGAGGGAGTTACTAGTGTTATCACCCCATTTCCCAGATGAGGAGCCTGAGGCACTGAGACAGGCCTGACTGTGGGTCACATGGATAAAAAGTGTCAGGGCTGGGCTGGGAGCTCAGTGTGGCTGGGAGCACTGTCAGGAGTGCCTCCCACAAGTGACATCAAGTCCACTCTGTAGGAACTCCGCAGTGGCTTCCCCGGGCTCTTGAGTCAGCTCCAGAGCAGGCCCCCACCTGCCTTCCCCCAGACCTGGGTTACTAGCATTGCCTCCCTACCTGCGTGCCTGCTGCAGGCTCACCGCCCCGCCTCTAGCTTTATTGAGATAGAGTTCAGACACCACACAGTCACCCATTGAAAGTGTGCGGGTCAGTAGTTTCCAGCGTGTTCATAAAGTTGTGCAAACATCACCACCATGGCCATTTTCATCACCCCAGAAAGAAAGCATGTGCCCGTTATCTGTCACCACCTCCCAGCTCCCTGGCCCCTGTGCCCACTCCTCTCCATGGATTTGCCAGTTTGGGACATTTCATGCAGATGGAATCCTACAACATGTGGCCTTTGTGCCCGGCGTCTTTCCCTGAGTGTGTTGTTCTCAAGTTCCATCCATGGCGTAGTGCGTGTTGCTGCTTCATTCCTTTTCGCGGCTGAATCGTAGTCCATTTTATGGATGGATCACGTTTTGTTCATCCACTCCTCCATTCAGAGACTCATGGGTTGCTTCCATCTTTTGGCTGTTGTGATAAATTTATTCACATTATTATTATTATTATTATTTTGAGATGGGGTCTCACTCTATCACCCAGGCTGGAGTGCAGTGGTGTGATCTCAGCTCACTGAAACCCCCACCTCCCAGGTTCAAGTGATTCTCCTGTCTCAGCCTCCCAAGTAGCTGGGACTGCAGACGAGTGCCACCACACTCGGCTAATTTTTGTATTTTTAGTAGAGATGAGGGTTTCACCATATTGGTCAGGCTGGTCTCAAACTCCTGACCTCAGGTGATCTGCCCACCTCAGCCTCCCAAAGTGCTGGGATTACAGGCATGAGCCACCGCACTGGGCCAATTTATTCATATTATGCCTCACTAACTACCTGTGGCCCCTCCTGGTCAAATGACGCTCAGTCCTTAGGAGGATAATAGTCTGTTAAAAAACAAAAAAAGCACCCAGCGGGGGCAAAGCACAGCCCTCAGTGCCTAGCCAGTGCTTGGGACGTGTTTTTGAGTGAATGGATGATGTGAGTGAGTGAAGGAGGCTTTGGGGTTCCATTGGGACCTGGCCTTTGAGAGTGCCCCAGGCCCCTGTGTCCCCACTGGCATGAGCTGAGCCCGGAGAGAGGGGGTGGAGGGAGTGCCTGCCACAGAGGGAGCAAGAGCACCGGACTTGCTTCTTGGCATTCACCCTGTCCCTGCCACGTCTCCTTGTGTCCCAGGTCATCAACTTCCCCTTCCCGACGCCCCCCTCCGTGGAAGCCCTTCTTGCCGCCGAGGAGCTGTTGATTGCGCTGGGTGCCCTGCAACCACCCCAGAAAGCAGAAAGGTAGGGCCAAGAGATGCAGAGCCCAGTTCCTGCCCCGTTCAGGGCCCTCTCCCTTTTGCTGGGCCTGAGCTGCCTCAAGCGTGGGGCCTCCCAGCTCTGGCTCCAGAGATCCTCTCAGAGCACTGCCACCACCACCTCCATCTCCAGGGTGAAGCAACTGCAGAAGAACCGGCTGAGTTGCCCCATCACTGCGCTGGGCCGGACAATGGCCACGTTCCCTGTGGCACCCCGCTACGCCAAGATGCTGGCGCTGAGCCGGCAACACGGCTGCCTGCCCTATGCCATCACCATCGTGGCCAGCATGACGGTGCGGGAGCTGTTTGAGGAGCTGGACAGGTGCGAGGTTAGCGGCTGGGCACTCGGGGCCAAGCTCAGTCCCCACAGGGGCCCCGGGCTGAGAGCCGACCTGCACCCCAGCTTCCTAGGGAATCACCGGCGTGTTGGGTGGCCTCCTGCAAGACCCTCATTCTCTCTGAGCCCTTCTGTATTCTGATCTCTGCAGTGGCCGTGTTGGTCCCTGTCTGTTGCCCCTTATACGTCACATCAAATAGAGAGACTAGGAGGTGGGGGGGTCCCCCCGATCATCAGAGGGTCATAGATTCCAGAAAAAGGACACTTTGAGTGAAAACATTTAAAACATAGACCAAAATAGGGAAAAGCAGTACCCTTGAAAAGTGCCACTAAGGCGAGGCGCGGCGGCTCACGCCTGTAATCCCAGCACTTTGGGAGGCTGAGACTTGAGGTCAGGAGTTTGAGACTAGCCTGGACGTGGTAAAACCCCGTCTGTATAAAAAAATACAAAAATTAGCCAGGCATGGTGGTGCATACCTGTAGTCCCAGCTACTCGGGAGGCTGAGGTAGAAGAATCATTTGAACCCAGGAGGTAGAGGTTGCAGTGAGCTGAGATCGTGCCACTGCACTCCAGCCTGGGCAACAGAGTGAGGCCCTTCTCTAAAAAAAGAAAAGGAAAAGTGACACTAAGACTGTGAAAGTATGTTGAAAGTATGTTTAGTGCATTGTGTATTTAACAAAATTTACTTATAGATTATGACTACATGCTAATTCTTAGAATGAACAATTATTTAATAATTTCCTGGCATCCTGTTGCATAGATCTGCCTTTGGCAGCTTGATGATAAAAGGGGTCATTTCTGCAGAAATGTCTGGAAGCAACTTGAGTTTCTCAAGGGCTTCGTAAGTCTTCAGCGTTCACGTCATTACTCCTGAAACAGCCTTTCACGCCATCAGTTTTGACCATCTCTCCCTCAGCTGTGAGCCAGGCTTCGGCTGCCACCATCTCTCATCCACTGTGAATGGTACGGGCAGGCCCACAATGTCACTTCATTGACTCTGTGAGCCTCTGCATCTTGTGCAAAGCTTGCTGCTTCCCTTAGGGTCAAGCTGCCTGTGTTTGGACCATCTTGTCAGATGACAAAGCAGACACTAGTTGGGAAGGCAGTTAGGTGGACACTGGGGAATCTTTTGAGATTTGGATGGTTTTTCTTTGTTTATCCTCCTCCACTTCCCCTCCCCAGTCCCACCCACCCTAACCAGGAACTTTGTTTAGGCCACGTCACTGCATGGGCCATTCCATATCGCAGCCACTAACCACACGTGGCCTGAACCTGTGAAATGTGGCAGTTACGGCAACAAACTGACTTAAAACCTTACTTATTTTTAATAGTTTAAATTTAAATAGCCACATGTGGCTAGTGGCCACCGTATTGGCCAGTGCAGTTCCAGACCTTTCCCTGTGCTCTGCACGGACAGAGTTTTAATTTGAGGAAATGAGATCAGATGGTCCTGCAGCTTGCCTTTTCTGTGTCCTGTATCTTTTCAGGGTCAGTGCATCTGAACTTCAAAAGAAGCTTTAGCCAGGCATGGTAGCTCACACCTGTAATCCCAGCACTTGGGAGGTCGAGGCAGGCAGATCACTTAAGAGGTCAGGAGTTTGAGACCAGCCTGGCCAACATGGTGAAACCCTGTCTCTACTAAAAATCAAAAAGCGGGCATGGTGATGGACACCTGTAATCCCAGCTATTCGTCAGAATCCCTTGGGGGAGAATAATAGGGTTGTCTGGAGAAAACAGAAAGTGGTGTCAGTTTCAGTCGGGGTCTGAAGGCCCAAGAACCAGGAGCATCAACGGCAGGGAAGACCCAGCTTACGCAGTCAGCAGAGCCCGAAGTCACACCTCCTCTGCCTACTTGGGCCCTCAGTGGATCGGATGTGGCCCACACCCACACTGGGGAGGGCAGTAGCTTTATGCCAGTCACCAATTCAAAGACACACCCAGAAATAAGGCTTAACTAGCTATCTGGGCATCCCTTTGCCCAGTCAAGTGGATATAAAATTAACCATCACATGTAAGGTCTTGAAAACCGAGGTGTCTTGGCCTCTGCCCAGATCCCCTGATCAGCATCTCTAAGACTCCCGCGTGATGCTGGTGTCAAGGCTCTGTAGCGTGGTGACTGAGAGCTCAGGTATGGTTCAAATCTCCCTCTGCCATTCTGAGCTGTGTGACCTTAGGCAAGTGACTGTACCGCTCTGAGCTTCATTTTCTCCATCTGGAAAATGGGGATGATGATGATGATGATAATTGGATTGTTGGTAGAATTAAATGAGTTAACACAAGCAAAGTGCTTTGAGCTGTGCCTGACACGTATGTAAGTGTTAGTATTATTTTCAGGTTTGGAAACCACTGGCATCATTCATTTATCCAGTCCACCCTTGGTGGCTATTTAAGCAGTTTGCAGAGTTTTTTATTACTTAAAAATGGTGCAGTGGCCGGGCACGGTGGCTCACGCCTATAATCCCAGCACTTTGGGAAGCCGAGACTGGCAGATCACAAGGTCAGGAGATCGAGACCATCGTGGCTAACACGGTGAAACCCTGTCTCTACTAAAAAACATACAAAAAATTAGCCAGGTGTGGTGGTGGGCGCCTGTAGTTCTAGCTACTTGGGAGGCTGAGGCAGGAGAATGGTGTGAACCCGGAAGGTGGAACTTGCAGTGAGCCAATATCACGCCACTGCACTCCAGCCTGGGCGACTGAGCGAGACTCCATCTCAAAAAAACAAAAACAAAAATGGTGCAGCGGTGGCTGCCAATGGTGAATTCTGAGCTGGACCTTAATACCTTAATTACATTCATCAGTGACCCCACAAGGCCTCTGAGCCTGTCCTGATGAATAAAGGAGCTCCCCCAGCTGAGGCTCTGAGTGCAGCTGAGACCCCAGCCCAGACGTATGTACATGTATTTGCAGACCAGCGGCCAGTGACGAGGAGCTTGCCAGGCTGAAGAGCAAGCGGGCCCGGGTGGCCCAGATGAAGAGGACCTGGGCAGGGCAGGGGGCTTCTCTGAAGCTCGGCGACCTCATGGTGCTGCTGGGTTTGTGCCCTGCCCGGTGGAGGGTGGCGGGAGGGTCACCCAGGTCTGAGATGGGTCAGAGAGAGAGCATGCCCCCTCTTCGTCCCCCAGGTGCTGTGGGAGCCTGCGAGTACGCCGGCTGCACACCCCAGTTTTGCGAAGCCAACGGGCTGCGGTACAAAGCCATGATGGAGATCCGGCGCCTGCGGGGCCAGCTGACCACCGCAGGTACGGCCCCGCTTCGGCACGCCGCTGCACCCAGCGGGCAACCTGACCTGGACACTTGAAATGTTTAAAAAAGTGATCCATAGAGTCCATGTTTGCAAACTTGCTACGTACCAAAATGTATTTATAACCCTAAATCAATACTTGGGGAGCTTTTCCAGGCACGAGGGAATGTGCACGCGAGCAGGGCACTAACAGATTAGAGCTGCCAGCCTGTGCCCTCCCCCACCAGGTCGTCACTCTGTTTCACCTTTTCCCTGGCGATACCCTCTGCCATTTTCCATCACCACTGTGGCCTGGACCCCTCTTCCCTCCCACATGTCCCCCAGACCCTTCTCATGCAGAAGGATGAGGCCTTGCCCTGGACTCTACCTCAGCTCAGCAGCACAAATACTTCCTGCCACCAACACCCAGGGAAGCTTGAGAGGAAGGAAATGTCCTCCAACATATGGCCAGAGGACCATGCGTAGAGAGGGCAGCGTGGACACTGGGTCTCTTCTGGGCAGGCCACGTTCTTGTACCCAAGGCTAGTGGGGAATTTGCCTTCCATTTCAGCAGATCCCAGGGTTTGATGCCAGAATTGATGGCTCTCTTCCAGCCGATCCTTCTCCCAGCGCCAGGTACATGGTGGTGGCCCTGTCACCATGCTGTGTGTCCTTCCGGCTGTGGCTTTCCAGAGCAGCCCCATTCCAGGTGCAGCAGCTTAGAATTGCAGTCAGCCTCCAGACAGCGCTGGTTGCAGTGGCTTGGTGACATTAGACCTTTATTGTTGCAAGGAAGAGAAGTCACTGAGTCAGCAGCCCAGGGCGTTTCTCTGCTGCCATCCTCCTGCCATTCACTGCGCCTTCCATCCTAAGGTCACCTCATGGGCTGAGGAGGTAGTTGGAGGCTTAGTCGCCTCTGCCTTCCAGGCAGGAGAAGGGAAGGACGAGGCCAGGGCACCCACCGCTGTCCTGTTCCTGTATTGAACGTTCCCAGGAATTCCAGCCGCAACTTCCTTCACATGGACCAGAACTGAGTCTGAGGCCACCTGCGTGTTAAGGGAGGGCCGTCTCCTAGCAGAATGCTCTGCTGCCCAGGCAGAATGTGGGGCTTTGTCCCAAGGGAGAAGGAGGGGATGAGGGGCGGCTGCAGTCCTGCCTGCTGGGGGCTTTGGGTCCTGCTGGTGGCCTCTGGGGAGGGGCTGAGACAAGCAGGTGGCTGAGGCTAGAGCACTAAGTGTGGTTGGGACTTTCTAGGAGGTCAGGGCAGAGCTGGCTCTGGGCCTCGCCACCACTGACCTCACTCTTGGTTCTCCCCTCAGTCAATTCCGTGTGCCCCGAGGCTGAGCTCTTCGTGGATCCCAAGATGCAGCCGCCCACCGAGAGCCAGGTGACCTACCTGCGACAGATTGTGACGGCCGGCCTGGGGGACCACCTGGCTCGTAGGGTCCAGAGCGAGGAGCTGCTGGAGGACAAGTGGAGGAATGCCTACAAGGTGGGGCCCCCCACCGCCTCCCTGCCCGGGTAGCTTGGGGCACCTGGCGAGGGGCAGGCGGGCTGGGCCTTCAGGGTTTGGGGAGGCCTGTTCCCTCTCAGCTGTGGGTCCCCACTGAGGAACAAGTGGGGCTTGCAGTACAACCACATCTTCCTTGGTTAGTTTCTCACTCCCAACTTTTTTTTTTAATAACAGTTTAGTGGAGATAGAATTCACACAGCATTTAAACTCTTTTTGGGTTGTCTTTTTTAGAAACAGGGTCTCGCCCTGTTGCCCAGGATAGAGTGCAGTGGCACAATCATAGCTCACTACAGCCTTGAATTCCCAGGCACAAACAACCTTCTCGCCACAGCCTCCTGAGTAGTTGGGACTACAGGGGCACACCACCACCTCCGACTAATTTTGTTGTTGTTGTTTTCTTTTTTGAGACAGAGCCTCACTCTGTTGCCCAGATTAGAGTGTAGTGGCACGAACTCAGCTCACTGCAACCTCCACCTCCTGGGTTCCAGCAATTTTCCTGCCTCAGCCTCCCAAGTAGCTAGGATTACAGGCATGTGCCACCACGCCCAGCTAAGTTTTGTATTTTTAGTAGAGATGGGGTTTCACCATTTTGGCCAGGCTGGTCTTGATCTCCTGGCCTCAAGTGATCTGCCCACTTTGGCCTCCCAAAACGCTGGGCTTACAGGCAGTGTTACCTAGGCTGGTCTTGAATTCCTGTCCTCTAGCAGTCCTTCCACCTTGGCCTCCCAAAGTGTTAGGATTACAGGTGGGACCCACTGCATCTGGCCTGCATTTAACCCCATTTAAATGTTCAATTCAGTGGTTTTTAGTATTTTCACAGAGTTTTGCAACCATTATCATAGTTAACTTTAGAACATTTTTATTACCCAACAAAGAAACACCACATCTGTAAGCTGTGAGTCCCCAGTTCCCCGTCACCCCTGTTTTCATAATCCTGCTTTCCATCTGTGGATCTGCCTGTTCTGGACATTTGGCATGAGTGGAATCAACATACATGGCTTTTCATGTCTGCCCTCTTTCACTTAGTGTGATGCTTTCAAGCCCCATCCACGCCATGGCAGGCGTCGGTGCTTCCTTTTTTTTTTTTTTTTTTGAGAAGGAGTTTTGCTCTTGTTGCCTAAGCCAGAGTGCAATGGCGTGATCTCAGCTCACTGCAACCTCCACCTCCTGGGTTCAAGCAATTCTCCTGCCTCAGCCTCCCGAGTAGCTGGGATTACAGGTGTGCGCCACCATGCCCAGTTAATTTTTTGTATTTTTAGTAGAAATGGGGTTTCACCAACATGGTGAAACCAGCCAGGCTGGTCTCGAACTCTTGACCTCAGATGATCTGCCCGCCTCGGCCTCCCAAAGTGTTGGGATTACAGGTGTGAGCCACCGCACCCGGCACTTCCTTCCTTTTCACAGCTGGATCAGACTCCGGCGTGTGGATGGGCCGCATTTCCCGGCAGATGGAACACTCTCCCACTTTTGTGGCTGGAGTGGATAATCAGATTCTCCTGGGCTGAAAGTATGCAGAGCCCCTGGGCGTGGGTTCTTCCCTGACCACATCATTCTCCATTCTCTGCAGACCCCTCTCCTCGACGACCCTGTCTTCATCCACCCCAGCTCCGTCCTTTTCAAAGAGCTCCCCGAGTTTGTGGTCTACCAGGAAATCGTGGAGACCACTAAGATGTACATGAAAGGTGCCCAGGCCTGCGGACAGCCCCTTGTCCCCCGATGGTGGCTCTAATGGGGGTGTGGCTGGGACCCTGGGGCAGAGGGATGGGAGCCCCTCCCATGGAGGGTGCCGCTGTAACCCCAGCTTCCTCCCCCGGCCCCCAGGCGTCTCTAGCGTGGAGGTCCAGTGGATCCCGGCCCTGCTGCCCTCTTACTGCCAGTTTGACAAGCCCCTGGAGGAGCCAGCCCCTGCCTACTGCCCCGAGCGGGGGCGGGTGTTGTGTCACCGGGCCAGCGTGTTCTGTGAGTTGGGGCAGTGTCCTGGGCAACCTGAGCCTCCTGCAGCCGTGGGCTTCTTGGACACTTGGTCCTGTCCCCTGCCCCGGGACGTGTATGTCTCGGGTGGGGCAGGGATGGGACTCGGGAGGGCAGCTGCAGGCGGGTCCCTGTCTCACTGGCTCCCACCCTCTAGATCGCGTGGGCTGGCCGCTCCCCGCCATCGAGGTGGATTTTCCAGAGGGCATTGACCGCTACAAGCACTTTGCCCGATTCCTGCTGGAAGGGCAGGTAGGTGGCACAGCAGCTCCAGACCCTCATCTCGGGTACCGTGGGCAGCAGAAGCCCGGGCCTCACCCCTTCCTGTGGTCTCTCATCAGGTCTTCCGCAAGCTGGCCTCATACCAGAGCTGTCTGCTGTCCAGCCCCAGCACCATGCTGAAGACGTGGGCCAGGTACTGCCTTCGGTGGGAGCCTTGCAGTGGGCAGGAGGGGTCCGAGGCCTGAATGACCTCCCCAGGGCTGCCGGGACAAAGCACCACACACAGGGAGGCTTAAAACATTAGAAGTCTGTGCTCAGGTCTGAAGGCTCTGTAGGGCCACGCTCTGTGCAGCGGCTCTCGGGGAGGGTCCATCTTGCCTCTGCCGGCCTCCTGGGCTTGTGGCCACATCACTCCAGTCTCTGCCTCCATCTTCACGTGGCCATCTCTCTGTGTGTCTCTAGTCTCCCTCCCTGTGTTCTCTCCTTATAAGGACACCAGTCATTGGATTCAGGGCCCACCCTCCTCCAGGATGACCTCTCCTTAACTCATGACATTTGCAGTGACCCTTTTTCCATATAAGGTCACACGCTGATGTTCTGGTGGACATGAATCTGGGATAGGGGAGACACTGGGCAGCTCCCACAGAGCCACCAGGTGTCAGTGGGAGGCATCCTGCCCTCTTGGCCCTGGGGACTTCCTCCCAGCTGAGCAGACCCCTGCCCCATCCCGCCCACCACCTCTGCTTCAGGGCTCACCCTTGCCCTCTGCCACCTGCTTCTGCTCTCCTCCTGCCTGTGGTCCAGACCCACAGACACCTCCCCCTTCCTGGGGCTGGTGGGGCCTTTGGTGCAGGGCCTTGGGGCACTGGAGGCAGGCCTGAAGGTGCAGGCAGGTGCCAGGGACTCGAGATGGGGCGTGGGGCACAGCACCCACTACTGGGCTGTCAGGAGCCGCGTCAGTCACCCAGCTCAGTTTTCCAGTGCGGCCCCGTCCCAGGCACGTTCTCGGGGCTGGGATACAGACACGATCTCTGTCCCACAGCGGCGTTGCTCGGCCCCAGAGGGACAGAGCAGGACATGAGTGAGGCCTTGGTGGGCAGGGGGTGGAGTACGACTGGGCTGGTCAGGGAGAGCCTCACTGGGCAGATTCAAAGGATCCAGGGCTGCAGCTGGGCACAAATCTGGAGGAAGGTTCTAGATGAGACAAGTTGCATGCACAGAGCAGCCTTGGTGGGCAAGGAATGTGGACCAGAGGCAGCCAGGGTGGATGGGAGGAGGTGGGATCTAGAGCCATCCGTCCCGGGATGATTAGGGGAAGGGGACCCTTTGCCTTTTCTTTTATTATTATTATTCATTTTTTTAGAAGGCCTGTCTAGAGAATCATGTTTTTTTGCTTTTGAGTTTTGTTTGTTTGAGACAGAGTTTTGTTCTTGTTGCCCAGGCTGGACTGCAATGGCGTGATCTCGGCTCACTGCAGCCTCTGCCTCCTGGGTTCAAGTGATTCTCCTGCCTCAGCCTCCTGAGTAGCTGGGATTACAGGGGACCGCCACCATGCCCGGCAAATATTTTTGGATTTTTAGTAGCGCTAGGGTTTCACCATGTTAGCCAGGCTGGTCTCGAACTCATAGCCTCAGGTGATCCACCTGCCTCGGCTTCCCAAAGTGCTGGGATTACAGGCGTGAGCCACCACGCCCAGCCAGTTTGTTTGTTTTTGAGACAAGTTCTTGCCCTGTCGCCCAGGCTGGAGTGCAGTGGTGCAATCATGGCTCACTGCAGCCTCCAACCCCCGGGCTCAAGGGATCCTCCTACTTCAGCCTCCCAAGTAACTGGGGCTACAGGTGCATGTCACCATGCCCAGGAGCTCTTCACCCTCCTGGGTGGGGCTACAGGTGCATGTCACCATGCCCAGGAGCTCTTCACCCTCCTGGGTGGGGCTGGTGGGGTGGTGATGCCTGCCCTGCTTTCGGGCCCCCAGCAGCAGCCCGTCTGTGCCCTGGCTGCCTGCCGCCAACCTGCATCCCTGCCCCACAGGCTGCAGCCCCGTACGGAGAGCCTTCTGCGAGCCCTGGTTGCAGAGAAGGCTGACTGCCATGAAGCCTTGCTGGCTGCTTGGAAGAAAAACCCCAAATGTGAGTTTGACCAGGGCCAGGGGGCGGGAGTGGACGGGATGGGGTCACCGAGGCAGGGGCTTTGTGCTTTGTGCATGGTCAGTCCTGGCTTGGCAGGATCTGGCCCCACAGCTGCTGGCCAGCTTTTTGCCACCTGAGGAGAGTCCCTGGGCCCAGGGTCATCCTGACGCTGTCCTCCTTCCCTCCCCTGCAGACCTGCTGGCTGAGTACTGTGAGTGGCTTCCACAGGCCATGCACCCCGATATCGAGAAAGCCTGGCCCCCCACCACTGTCCACTGACCAGACACCTGGCTGCAGGGCCGAGGACTGGTTTGGGGACTGGAGGGCTGGCAGCAGCCTGTCACCCTGCGACTGTGACCACCTGGCATGGGCTTCATGGCCTGCTCTCAGGAAGCGGGTCAAGCCCTGGGAACCCTCGTCCATGAGAGCTCGATCCTGTATGAAGCGTGCTGCCGCCCATGCCATCTGGCCCGGGGGTGACTTTTTGAACTGTTTATTATATGGTGGATGATGATTTCATCTCACGTGCTGGACGCTGTTCTGTTCAGTGTGCTCTTTGGACTACATTAGTCCCCTGTGGAGCAAAAGGGCTGGAGGTCTCTGCAGTCCCTTCCCCGCCCGCCCTGCCAGAAGGCCGAGGAGACACGTGGAGGGCCTCTTCCTGCAATTCTTCCCTCTCTAGAGTCAGGCAAGGCCGCCCAACCCTGGCCTCACAGCCGTCCCAGATGTTAGGTGAGCCACCGAGCTCTGTGTTGACCTTGAGGGGCCTGGCTGGGGCCCCCCAAGCTCCATGCCTTCTTGGGAGGGTGGCCGCCAGCACCTTTCCTGTGTTACGGCAATAGAGAGTGGGCATCTCGTCTGCCTGTGGTCAGCTCTCAGACGGCAGGGAGCGGAGCTGACCTTGGCTGTGCTTGGTCACTGCTGCCATGCCGCAGAGGATGGGCCTAGCTGGGCTGGGGCCACACGACTATTATGTCGGCTTTGAATGGGGACTGCAGAGCCCTCAGTTTGTCTCCCTTGTTCCTCTGTGGCCGAGGTGGGAAGGGGAGGGTGGGGTAGGTCCCCCAGCAAGAAAGAGGGACAGGAGCGCCCCAGGCAGGACCAAGCAGTCCGGAGGCCCCTGCCCTTCTGTCCTCCATGGTGAGGGCACAGACGTCTCCCCAGAGCCCAGCGCTGGCAGGATGGATTCCGCTCCTGGCTTTGCTTCTGCGGCTTCAGTGGAGACAGTTATGGAATAAAATGTTCCTTGCACCCAGATCGTGTTGTGGAATGCACTTGGGGAAGGACACCCAGGTGGCCAGTGTGCCGTCCCAGGACATGGCCTGGTGGCCGACCTGCCTTCCCAGCACTGCTGTCTGCTTTAAGGAGGCCTCTCCTCACTGGGTTTACTTACCTCCCTGGCTGCTCTCAAAGCCCGAGCAGTCCCTCTCCCCACCTGCCCTGTAGCCGAGATGGCAGCCTGGCCCTTCTCACTCTACGTTCCTCCCCAGGAGCCCAAGGCAGGGCCGTGAGCCAGGGCGGCCTGCAGAAGCATTTTGCTCGACCTGCCCGGTGATTGAGGAAGACTTGAATTCCTCACTAACATGTAGAATTGGGCTGTTTCCCACTCGAAAGTACTGACCTCCAGCTTTGCTAAAATCCCACCGCACATGGGCTGGCAATTCTGAGATGAAAGCAGAAGCCATCGTTCCCACCAGTGTCTCAGGTGCCAGGGCAGCCTCCTCGGGGACGTCCCTGCCTCCTCATTGCACTCCACAACCACGGCAGAGCATCTACGGTTGTAATTAGGCAATTCTTCCTAAAAAATGTTATGTAATTAACATATGATGAAATTCCCCATTTTAAGGTATACAGTTGCTTTTAGTATATCACAGTTGCACTACCGTTACCATGACCTGATTCCAGAGCGTTTTTATAGCTCTAAAAAGATACCCTGTACCCATCAGCAGTCTGCCCCCATTTCTCCCAGTTCCCCGGCTCCAGGCCCCACGAATCCACTTTCTGTCTTTGGATTTGCCTGTTCTGGACATTTATCTCCTGTTGCTTTTTTTTTTTTTTTTTTGGTTTTTTTTTTGTTTGTTTTTTTTGAGATGGAGTCTCGCTCTGTTACCAGGCTGGACTGCAGTGGCGCAATCTCGGCTCACTGCAACCTCCGTCTCCCGGGTTCAAGCGATTCTTCTGCTTCAGCCTCCCAAGTAGCCAGGACTATAGGCACATGCCACCACACCCAGCTAATTTTTGTATTTTTAGTAGAGACGGGGTTTCACCGTGTTGGCCAGGATGGTCTCGAGCTCTTGGCCTCGTGATCCACCCGCCTCCGCCTCCCAAAGTGCTGGGATTACAGGTATGAGCCACTGCGCCTGGCTTGTTTCTTGTTTTTGTCAAGAGGATCTTATTCTGTCATTCAGGCTGGAGTGCAGTGGTGCGATTCTTCTTCACTGCAGCCTCCATCTCCTGGGTTCAAGCCTCCTACCTCCCAAATAGCTGGGACTACAGGCACACTCCACCATACTGGGCTAAAATTTTCAGTAGAGACAGCTCTTGCTATGTTGCCCAGGCTGGTCTTGAGCTCCTGAAGTACTTCATTCCTTCCTGTGGCTGGATAATACCCCATTGTATGGGTAGACCACATTTTTATTTGTTTCCATCTTTAGGCTATTGTGAATAGAGCTGCTGTCAACATTTATGTACAGGTTTTTGTGTGGATGTATATTTTCCATTCTCTTGGGTATATACCTAGGAGTAAAAAAAACCAGCACCATTGCCTGGCCAATGTCATTTAGCTTTTCTTTTTCTTTTTTTTTGAGACAAAGTCTCAAAAAAAAAAAAAAAAACTTTCATCCAATTTGAATTAATTTCTGTGTATATGGTGTGGTCAGGTGGTCAACATTCTTTTGCATGTGGCTCTCAGTAGTCCCATCGCCATTTGTCAAAGAGGCAGTTCTTTCCCCCACTGAATGGTCTTGCGACCCTAAAAGACCTTCCCTACTGTCTCTAAAAGAGACATTATCTGTCACCCAGGCTGGAGTGCAGTGGCACAATCATAGCTCACTGCAACCTCGACCACCCAGGATCAAGCAATCCTCCCACCTCAGCCTCCTGAGGAGCTAGGACTAGAGGCGCATGCCATCGCACCGAGCTAATTTTAAAATTTGTGGTAGAAAGGGTTTCACTATATTGCCCAAGCTGGTCTTTTGTGGAGACGAAGTCTCAACTCTCACCCAGCTGGATTGCAGTGGCACTATCTCAGCCCCCGGGTTCAAGTGATTCTCCTGCCTTAGCCTCCTGAGTAGCTGGGACTACTGGCACCCACCACCATGCCCAGCTAATTTTTGGTAGAGACGGGGTTTCACCGTGTTGCCCAGGGTGGTCTTGAACTCCTGAGCTCAGGCAATCCACCTGCCTCCGCCTTCCAAAGTGCTAGGATTACAGGTGTGAGCCATTGTGTCCAGCCCCTGGATGGTCTTGAACTCCTTGGCTCAAGCAATCCTCCTGCATTGGCCTCCCAAAGTGCGGGAATTGCAGGTGTGAGCCACTGTACCTGGCCTGTCCCATCCTTTTTATCAGCTGCAGAACATTCCACAGTATGTAGCGCTACCATTGTTTTTAAAATCAGTCCCAGCAATGGGTACTTCCTAACGTTGCTATAATGAGCAAAGATGTGTTGAGCATCTTTATAGACAAGTCATTTCATACCTGGGTGTATATCCACAAGACAAATGCCAAGAAGTAGGATTGCCAGGTCGAGAGACGTGGGGATTCTTCCTTTGGAAAAATGGTTAGGTGGCCGAGCGTGGTGGCTTACACCTGTAATCCCAGCATTTTGGGAGGCTAAGGCGGGTGGATCATTTGAGGTCAAGAGTTCGAGGCCAGCCTGACCAACATGGTGAATCCCTGTATCTACTAAAAATACAAAAAGGCCAGGCGTGGTGGCGGGTGCCTGTAATCCCAGCTACTCAGGAGGCTGAGGCAGATCCAGCCTGGCGACAGAGCGAGATTCCATCTCAAAAAAAAAAAAAAAGAAAGAAATGGATGAACACTTCCGCAGACGAGCACTGCCTTTTTCTTGCTTTCCTGGATGACAAGAGTGAAACTCCATCTCAAAAAAAAGAAAAAGGAGAAATGGTTAGGTTGTCCTCCGTGGAAATTGTGTCCCAGATCAGATCACATCACCAGCCTGCTTTATTTTTTGTTTGTTTGTTTTCTTTTTCTTTTTTTTTTTTTTTGAGACAGAGTTTCGCTCTTGTTGCCCAGGCTGGAATGCAATGACGTGATCTCAGCTCACTGCAACCTCCACCTCCCGGGTTCAAGCGATTCTCCTGCCTCAGCCTCTCGAGTAGCTGGGATTATAGGTGAGTGCCACCACACCCAGCTAGTTTTTTGTATTTTTAGTAGAAACAGGGTTTCACCATGTTAGCCAGGCTTGTCTCGAACTCCTAACCTCAGGTGATATGCCTGCCTGGGCCTCCTAAAGTGCTGGGATTACAGGCGTGAACTACCATGCGCGGCCACTGCCCTGCTTTAAAGCCCTATGAAGAGTCCCCATTACCCAAGGGATCAAGGCCAACTCGAACGTGGCCTCTGAGACTGGACCTGCACAGACACTCCACTCACACCACACCCGAGGGCCAACCTGCTCTCCTTCCACCTTCGCCGAAGCAGCCCTGTTGGCCTTTGCAGGTGCCGTTCCCTCTCCCAGGGTGCTCTGAGCCTAACTCCTGCTCCCTCTGGCTTCTCATCTTCAGAGGCAAGCCCCTCTAGACGCCTCCTCAGGGAGGGCGGCCTGCCTGCCACCCACTCTGGACAGCAAGCCCAGTGACAGCAGATCTTCTGTCTTGCTTTACCGTCCTGGGTCCCCAAAACATGGGAGGGCAAATGTTAAAAAGTAAATTGCAATGAATATTTGTAAGAACACTGGAAAAAGCTTTCAAAATTAAAGAAGGCCAGGCATGGTGGCTCATGCCTATAATCCCAGCACTTTGGGAGGCGGAGGCAGGCGGATCGCTTGAAGCCAGGAGTTCAAGACCAGCCTGGCCAACGTGGTGAAACCCCGTCACTACTAAAAATACAAAAATTAGCCAGTGTGGTGGCAGGTGCCTGTAATCCCAGCTACTTGGGAGGCTGGCAGAAGAATCACTTGAACCCGGAAGACGGATGTTGTAGTGAGCCAAGATCGTGCCACTGCATTCCAGCCTGGGCGACAGAGTGAGACCCTGTCTCTCTCAAAAAACAAAGCAAAACAAACAAAAACAAAGTTGAACAAACTTCCCAGAAACTATAAAGGAAAGGGGAGACATTTTACCTTATTGAAATCTTACATTGACATGGTAAATTGTATAAACAAAGTTAGAAGATGAAAGAATAGATGAAAAATACTGCAAAACATGATAAACAGCGTCATACTATTGGATGAGCTATTAAAATTTAGTGAGAAAAACACAACGGGCAAAGGCCATGAAGAAATTAGTTGCTACATCCAGGCCGGGCACGGTGGTTCATGCATGCCTGTAATCCCAACACTTTGGGAGGCCGAGGCTGGCGGATCACGAGGTCAGACAAGATCAGGAGTTCGAGACCAGCCTGGCCAACATGGTGAAACCCCCGTCTCTACTAAAAATGCAAAAATTATCCAGGCGTGGTGGCGAGCGCCTGTAATCCCAGCTACTCGGGAAGCTGAGGCAGGAGAATCACTTGAAACCAGAAGGCAGAGGTTGCACTGAGCCGAGATCGTGCCACTGCACTCCCTCCAGCCTGGGCAACAAGAGCAAAACTCCATCTCAAAAAAAAAAAGGGCCAGGCGCGGTGGCTCACGCTTGTAATCCCAGCACTTTAGGAGGCCGAGGCAGGCGGATCACGAGGTCAGGAGATCGAGACCACGGTGAAACCCCGTCTCTACTAAAAAAACACAAAAAAATTAGCCGGGCGTGGTGGCGGGCGTCTGTAGTCCCAGCTACTCGGAGAGGCTGAGGCAGGAGAATGGCGTGAACCCGGGAGGCAGAGCTTGCAGTGAGCCGAGATTGCGCCACTGCACTCCAGCCTAGGCGACAGAGCAAGACTCCGTCTCAAAAAAAAAAAAAAAAAAAAAAAAAACAACAACTGCATCTAAGGTCGAGTGCAGTGGCTCACACCTGTAATCCCAGCACTTTGGGAGGCCGAGGCAAATAAATCACCTGAGGCCAGGAGTTCGAGACCAACCTGGGCAACATGGCCAAACACCGTCTTGAATAAAAAAATACAAAAATTAGCCAGGCATGGTGGCTTGCACCGGTAATACCAGCTACTCGAGGGCCTGAGGGATGAGAATCATTTGAACCCAGGAAGTGGAGGTTGTGGAGATTTGATATTGCGCCACTGCACTCCAGCCTGGATGACCGAGTGAGATTCCCACCTGGAAAGGGAAAAAACAAAAACCTGCATCTGCGTGGCTAGTAGATACCTGAAAACATGCACACCCTAGAAAGTGGGCAGGAAAAAAGCAAAGAAATAATTCAGTTCTACTTCCTACCCAACAGATTGGAAAAATTAAGAATCATGGCCACAGCCAGTGCTGAGAATATAAGGAAAAGTACACCTTCATACATTGTTATTGAATATGTAAGTTGTCACAGCCTTTAGAAAAAATCCAGCAATATTTATTGTTTTTATTTATTTTTTCTGAGACAGAGTCTTGCTCTGTTGCCCAGGCTGGGATGTAGTGGTGCGATCTCTGCTCACTGCAACCTCTGCCTCCTGGGTTCAAGTGATTCTCCTGCCTCAGCCTCCCGAGTAGCTGAGACTACAAGTGTGTGCCACCACACCCAGCTAATTTTTTATATTTTTAGTAGGGATGAACTTTCACCATGTTGGCCAGGCTGGTCTCAAACTCCTGACCTCAGGTGATCTGCCCACCTCGCCCTTCCAAAGGGCTGGGATTACAAGTGTGAGCCACCATGCCTGGCCCAAAATCTACCAATATTTAAAATAAACCAGGCATGGTGGTTTATGCGTGTAATCCCAGCACTTTGGAAGGCTGAGGTGAGAGGATCACTTGAGGTCAGATGTTCGAGACCAGCCTGGACAACACAGCGAGACCCTTGTCTCTACAAAAAAAAAAGAAAAATATTTGCTGGAGCTGGTAAAGTATACCTGTAGTCTCAGCTGCTGGGGAGGCTGGGAGGTCGCTTGAGCCAAGTATTTCGAGGCTGCAGTGAGCTATGATCGCACCACTGCATTCCAGCCTGGGCGACAGAGAAGTACGTTTTTAAAAGTATCCATGCTCTTTGACCCTGCATTGCTCCCTCTGGAAATCTGTCCCATCGAGGTACCGGCGCCAGAAGGCAAGGAAAAAGCATGTACCAGATCACTGACTACAACACTAAAGTGAGACGAAACAAAATTACCCGAATCACTAGGAGGAATGGTAATAAAGCGTGCTACCCCTCCGTTAGGAAATACTATGCAACCACGTCCAGAATTTGCCCTGAACTCCATCATGCTCGCACCTCGTCTGCGGCACCCCTGGAAGAAGTCTCCAGCAGCTTCCTGGGCGGTGGCTGCACCTCCTTCCCAATCTCCCCACATCCACCCATGCCCAGGGTGTATTCTCCGCCTGGCAGCCAGAGGGAGCCTTTTCAAACCTGAATCTGGTCGCGTTCCCCTGCGTCAGGCCTTGCAGTGTCTTGGAAGATAAAAGTTCATCCTCATTCACTAAGCTCCAGGGCATGGCTTTCTTCCTGCCCCTTCAACACAGAGCGCCCTTCCTCCAGCCCCAGGACCTTGGCAACTGCCGTTTCCTTCGCTCGACGCACCGTTTCTGCAGAGGTGTCCCCTGGCAGCTAATCTAAAGCAACCCCCACTCATGCACCCCTGAGTTTCCATCTCATCGCTATTATTGTCTTCATAAAACGTATCGCTACTTGCTTATTGTTAAGTCTCCGGGACTAGACTATAAAGTCCAGGAAGGCTGAGAAAGCTTGCCTGGCCTGTCTTATCCAGGGATACCAGGGGACGTATACTTTACCCGGCACACAGTAGGTGCTCAGTGCGTGCACAGAACCTGACATGAGGCCCTCAGGAGTTGATGGTCAGTTGCAGAACCTTTCTAAGGAATCCATGTTTTTCTATCTGCTTGATGAAACAAATAACTGGGAGAATTCGTTTCAAATGGCAGATTGCCGGCCCCGTCACCGACCTACTGAACGCGAATCTCCTGTGGAGGCGCCCAGGGCGTTTGTGATTGGAGGCAGGGAAATGTGCTGGCGCAGCCCCTTCCAAGGGAGCTTTCTTTGCAGGCAGGTTGATGAGGGTTGCCTGGGTCCTCTTCCCAGTTTTTCTAAACCGTGTGACTGTAATTTGCCCGAAAAAGGGGGGGAAAAAAAAAAAAAAGCCTGGAGATGCCGGGGATTGAACCCGGGGCCTCATACATGCAAAGCATGCGCTCTACCACTGAGCTACATCCCCTCGCTCGTGTGGCAATCTTTTCTAGGGATGATGATACAGGAAGTGCCCTTTTCTCTGCTAGTTCAGATGCCTTAGCTTAGGAACGTGCAGTGCCTCCAGCCACTCAAAGGGGCCTCTGCCCGCCCTGGGAAAGCCTGGCGGCCAGGGCGCCAGGCGCCGAGCCTGGATGGCCCAGAAAGGGTAGGAATGACAGCGGGAGAACGGTACGGACATAAGAAAGAAGCTGCAGAAAACCCAGTATGGCTTGTCCTCGTTAGTATAGTGGTGAGTATCCCCGCCTGTCACGCGGGAGACCGGGGTTCGATTCCCCGACGGGGAGGGCAACTAAACCAACGTTTTGAAATACAGAGGGGCGACCTTGCTGACGGTGCTTTTCAGTGTTCCAAAATATACTGAGTAGGTAGATATACGAGGACGTGCACGTCGCAGGTGTGCCTGCAACACTGTGAATTAGGGCCTTTACGAGGCTTCCTTTCCCTCCAAGGAGAGCTGGGGGCAAGAAAAAAGAGGGTGCTCAGCAGTGTGCACAATAGGTTCATTTTTATGTCAAAAAATTATAGATACGCACACAAATGTGTGAGTATATTAATGCTTCTGATTGGCATCACGGTAACAACAGCAGCAGGAGCAGCAGCCAACAATATACAGTTCTTAACATGTGCGGGGCGGTACTGGTAAGCAAGCGCTTCAGTGTTCACGCATTACATCCTCAAGCATCCTACCAACGAGCCGTTTCCTCCACATCAAACTGATGAAATACAGGCACAGACAGAGGCTCCGTGGCCCGCCCGAGCTCACATCAGTCACGATCAACTGTAGACTTAGGGGGCCTTTGGGGAGAAGGACGCGGGTGGTGGGTGGGAGGAATGACTCTTTGACTTTCCATTTCTGTACCTTTCTGGACTTTTGGAATTCTATTTTTTCTCCTTTCTTTTCTTTCCTCTCTTATTCGATTTTTATCAAAATGATACGTCTAATTTTTAAAAGTCAGATACAACTACTGTTGAAAATAAATACTTATTCCCCGATGTCGCAGAGAAGAATTAGCAATTAGACAAAAAGTTTCCTCAGCAAGGAGATTTTTACCTTCTCAGAAAGGGTGGTGCCCGTCCAATTCTGCCACTAGCATACATAAAGTAAAAAAGACATAAGAATATTTATTCCGGCCGGGCGCTGTGGCTCACGCTTGTAATCCCAGCACTTTGGGAGGCCGAGGCGGGCGGATCACGAGGTCAGGAGTGGTCTCTATAAAATACAAAAATTCCGGGGTGGTGGGGGGCTGTGTCCAGTCTAGAGGTGAGGCAGAGAATGGGGCAAAAAAAAAGAATATTTATTCCTTACGCATGAGGTCCCTATTGCTGTGTTTTGACTTCATTGGGTGCAGCCAGACCTCACAATTTAAACTAAAACCCAATTAGCTAACAGTTCAAAACTTTTTAAAATAGGTAAAGGCAGTGAGGAACAAAAGAAAAAAGGATGTTCCTTACGAAAGGACTTAGAAAAGTAATAATATTCCTAAATAAGGGAGGAGTGTAGGCTGCAAGCTGGGACATGCCTGGGCACGTCCAGCACGAATATTTTGACAAAGGTACAAGGACATAGAATGTACTACGTGCCTGTGAGCATGTTTAACATAGATACCGAAGTCAGAGTGTGCTTATTCTGTTACATTTGCTACCTAAGGCTTAACAGGGAGTTATTACTATAAAATAAGAAACTTGAAGAAAGTTAGTTTTGAGAAAAGATGTCAATAATATTTATGATTTAAAGGGGAAGCTTTGAAGAGGAACTTTTGCTTTCTACAATTCCTTCCCTTTTAATTTTTATAATTTTTCCTTTTTAAACTGTTTTAGCATGTTTTGGCTTAATTGTTCTACTTGAGCTTTTAAGAGGAGAAGTCCCTTAGAATAAGGTGGAGGAGAGTTAAGATAGGTTTTAGTAGTTTTGGTAAGAACTGTCGTTATTAATTTTGTCATTAGCTTCTGGAGGCATGGTGTAATATAACATCCGAGAAGGAGAAGTATACATATTACGGTAGTAAAAGAAGTGAGAATTGAGGTTATAGTTTCCTTCCGTTGACTAAACCATCGTCCTAGCCAATTTGAAATAGGGTTATTAATTCTACTTAGCGCTTTAGATAAAGCAGTGAGACCTTGTAAGCTTCTGGTTATACTTCTGTTAGGAGTCGTGTTATTTGGGATGAAGGTTGTACACAACGTTGGGTTTTAATTATAACACAAACACCACCTTTCTCAGCTAATACTACATTTAAAGCCATTTTATTTTCCTAGGCCATTTTACTAGTGGATCCTAACTGTTCTGCTATTCTTTTAATAGCATCTTTAAGTATAGTTAATAAATTGTTGTTGATAGTAATAAATATAGTTTATCCAATTTACATTCTTATTAATTGTTATTTGTGGGAGAAGGGATTTGAACCTCACAGCTATCTGATTTCTAGCTTTGAATTTATCTGATATACCTCGTGGAATGTCAGTTGTATCTATATAAACATGCGGCTCAAAGGACATAAGAGAGGCTTCTCTTGTTTTACGATGTCGTGTGTTTTTGTTTGTTTGTTTTTCTGGTTGATGAAATGCCAGGGTAAAAGAGCACAAGTACCGCTCCAATTATTTGGCAAAGTGTCCAGTAAAGGTTCTCCACAATACCACCATACACCCACTCGGGGATGAATAAGTGCTGACTGATGGGTCAGCTCTTGGAAGTGCCTGACCTCACTGCATTCTGTTAAGTTTTTTTTTTTTTTTTTTTTCTTTTTTTGAGAGGGAGTCTAGCACTGTCGCCCAGGCTGGAGTGCAGTGGCACGATCTCAGCTCACTGCAAGCTCCGCCTCCCAGGTTCACGCCATTCTCCTGGCTGGGCCTCCCTAGCAGCTGGGACTACAGGCGCCTGCCACCACGCCCGGCTAATTTTTTTGTATTTTTACTACAGACGGGGTTTCACCCCGTTAGCCAGGATGGTCTCGATCTCATGACCTCGTTATGCGCCCGCCTCAGCCTCCCAAAGTGCTGGGATTACAGGCGTCAGCCACTGCGCCCGGCCGTTTCCTTGACTTTTAAAAGAAAAATTAGGTTGGTGTCCTGGAATATGGACAATGGCTATTTCTTCCGGTAATTGAAGATTATTAAGAACATGAACCACTAGTGTTTCACGAGCAAGTTCCTTACCTTTACTGTTAATTAGTTCTCGCTCAGCCTAAATTTTTCCAAATGTATGAGATACCCTGAAGGCATATTTAGAGTCAGTATAGATAGTTCCTACCTGGTTCTGTAAATATTTTAGGGCCTAAGTGCGAATAACTTGCAAGCTTGAGCAGACCAACTATTTGGTAATCTTCCTGATTTTACTTTTTTTAAGGTCTCTTTATCAATTACAGCATATCCATTATGTTGTGTCCTTTCAGTCATCTAGGAGGAGCCAGGGTGGTCTCAAACTCCTGAGCTCAAGCAATGCCCCCGCCTTAGCCTCCCAAAGTGCTAGGATTACAGGTGTGAGCCACCTCGCCCAGCCTAATATCTTTATTATAGAAATAATTTTTTAAATCACTAAGAAAAATTCAAAAATATCAATAGGTCACAATCAACAGGTAATGAATTTACAGAAGATGAAAAATGATTCATTAATAAAACTTACAGAAAAGCTTGGCTCTTAGAAGTATTTAAATAAATGGAAGTAAAACACAAGTTACTACTTTCAACCCATGATGTTGTGAAAGTTGTCAGAATCAAAATGAAGTCATGGATGTTAAGTAAGTAACTAAATAAATAAATAAACCCTGACAAATAGAACCAGGGAAGGCCATGAAGAGAGGGTTCCCATGCTTGCAGGCCTGATAAAAGACTCTAGAAAAACCACAACCTTGCACAACAGCCTTCGCGACTTACACAAAAAAGACTACTGCAAGGACATCTGCCAAGCAGCTGCCTGTCCAGCCTCAGACTACAGTCACCTCTGTTATTGATCTTTGTAGACAACCATAATTATGTCAGAACAATTATGTAATCCTCCTCCTTTTTTTCCTTTAAAAACATTTGTCTTCCTGCCGGGCGCAGTGGCTCACGCCTGTAATCGCAGCACTTTGGGAGGCCGAGGTGGGAGGATCACGAGGTCAGGAGTTCGAGACCAGCCTGGCCAACATGGTGAAGCCCCATCTCAACTAAACATACAAACATTAGCTGGGCGTGGTGGCGGTCGCCTGTAGTCCCAGCTGCTAGGGAGGCTGAGGCAGGAGAATTGCTTGAATTAGGAGGCGGAGGTTACAGTGAGCTGAGATTGCACCACTGCACTACCAGCCTGGGTGATAGGAAGAGACTCCATCTCAAAACAAACAAACTTTTTGGCTTCTTTCTGCCTCCGCTACCACCATGGCGCCCATGAAAAAGCTTGTGGTAAAGGGGGGCCAAAAAAAAAAGAAGCAGGTTCCAAAGTTCACTCTTGATGGCACCCACCCCATAGAAGATGGAATCATGGATGCTGCCAACTTTGAGCAGTTTTTCCAAGAAAGGATCAAAATGAACGGAAAAGCTGGGAACCTTGGTGGAGGAGTGGTGACCATTGAAAGGAGCAAGAGCAAGACCAACACGACATCCAAGCTGCCCTTTTCCAAAAGGTATTTGAAATATCTCACCAAAAAATATCTGAAGAAGAATAATCTACATGATTGGTTGTGCGTAGTTGCTAACAGCAAAGAGAGTTATGAATTACGTTACTTCCAAATTAGCCAGGACAAAGAAGAGGAGGAAAATGAGGATTACATTTCATTTATCGGCCAGGCACGGTGGCTCACACCTGTAATCCCAGCACTTTGGGAGGCCGAGGCGGTCGGATCACGAGGTCAGGAGATCGAGACCATCCTGGCTCACACGGTGAAACCCCCTCTCTACTAAAAATACAAAAAATTAACCGGGCGCGGTAGCAGGTACCTGTAGTCCCAGCTACTCGGGAGGCTGAGGCAGGAGAATGGCGTGAACCCGGGAGGCGGAGCTTGCAGTGAGCCGAGATCATGCCACTGTACTCCAGCCTGGGCGACAGAGTGAGACTTCGTCTCAAAAAAAAAAAAAAAAATTCATTTATCTGGAATATTTTGTATGAGTTCTTGAATAAAACTTGGGAGCCAGAAGAAAACAACAACAAAAAACAACAAACAAACAAAAACCCTTTGTCTTTTCCTCCCTGAATGTGCACATAGTTTACTATGGCACACATATTCCCACTGCAATGCTGTATTTCCGAATAAGTATCTTTTCTTTTAGAGAGCCTCTCTCTCTTTGCTATTTAGGTTGACAATATTAATAAAATTTATTTTGCTTTTTTTGTTTTTATAACCAAAATTCTTTTTTTTTTTTTTTTTTGAGACGGAGTCTCGCTCTATCACCCAGGCTGGAGTGCAGTGGCGCAGTCTCGGCTCACTGCAAGCTCCGCCTCGCAGGTTCACGCCATTCTCCTGCCTCAGCCTCTGCGAGTAGCTGGGACTACAGGCGCCCGCCACCACGCCCGGCTAATTTTTTATATTTTTAGTAGAGACGGGGTTTCACTGTGGTCTCGATCTCCTGACCTCGTGATCCGCCCGCCTCGGCCTCCCAAAGTGCTGGGATTACAAGCGTGAGCCACCGCGCCCGGCCTATAACCAAAATTCTAAAGGCAGAAAGCAGATTGTGGTTGCAAGGGGTTGGAGAAAGGAGAAAATGGGGAGTGATTGCTAACGGGTATGGGGTTTCCTTTGGGGTGATGAAAATCTTTAGAATGAGGGCTGGGCGTGGTGGCTCACGCCTGTAATCCCAGCACTTTGGGAGGCCGAAGCAGGTGGATCACAAGGTCAGAAGTTCGAGACCAATCTGGCCAACAGGGTGAAACCCCTGTCTCTACTAAAGATACAAAAAATTAGCCAGATGTAGTGGCGTGCGCCTGTAATCCCAGCTACTCGGGAGGCTAAGGCAGGAGAATTGCTTGAACCCGGGAGGCGGAGGTTGCACTGAGCCAAGATCGCGCCACCGTTGCACTCCAGCTTGGGTAACAAGTTGAGACTCCATCAAAAAAAAAAAAAAAAAAAAGAATGTTTGGAATGAGATAGAGATGGGGGTTGCACAACAGTGCGAATGTACTAAATGCCACTGAATTGCTCACTATAAAAGAGTTGGCTTTGGTCAGGGGCAGTGGCTCACACCTGTAATCCCAGCACTTTGGGAGGCCCAGGTGGGCGGATCACCTGAGGTCGGTAGCTCGAGACCGGCCTGGCCAACATGGAGAAACCCCCTCTCTACTAAAAATAAAAATACAAAATTAGCCGGGCGTGGTTGCGCATCCCTGTAATCCCAGCTACTTGGGAGGCTGAGGCAGGAGAATCGCTTGAACCAGGAGACAGAGATCGCTGTGAGCCGAGATCGCGCCATTGCACTCCAGCCTGGACAAGAGCAAAACTCCGTCTCAAAAAAAAAAAAAACAAAAAACACAAATATATAAAAATAAAATAAAATGGTTGGTTTGGGCCGGGCGCAGTGACTCACGCCTATAATTCCAACACTTGGTAAGGCTGAAGCGGGCAGATCACTTGAAGTAAGGAGTTCAAGACCAGCCTGGCCTCTACTAAAAAGCTCGTCTCTACTAAAAATTAAAAAATTGGCCAGACATGGTGGCCAGTGCCTGTAATCTCAGCTACTCGGAAGTCTGAGGCAGGAGAATCGCTTGAACCTGGGAGGCGGAGGCTGCAGTGAGCTGAGACTATGCCACTGCACTCCAGTCTAGGCGACAGAGAGACTCCATCTCAAAAAAAGAAAATAAATAAAATAATTGGTTTTGGCCAGGCGCATTGGTTCATGCCTGTAATTGCTGCACTTTGGGAAGCCAAGGCGAGAGGATTGCTTGAGGCCAGGAGTTTGAGATATAAGTGAGAAGCCGATCTCTAAAGCTGGTTTTATGTTATGTGAGTTTCACCTCAGTACAAAACAAACAAAAACATTTACTTTTAAAAATGACCGGCCAGGAGTAGTGGCTCACACCTGTAATCAATCCCAGGAGGCCGAGGCGATCAGATCACCTGAGGTCAGGACTCTGAGACCATCCTGGCCAACATGAAACCCTGTCTCTACTAAAAATAAAAATAAAAAAATTAGCTAGGTGGAAATTAGCTGGGTGGCCTGCAGTCTCTGCTACTCAGGAGGCTGAGGCAGGAGAATCACTTGAACCTGGGAGGCGGAGGTTGCAGTGAGCCGAGATCACACCACTGCACTCCAGCCTGGTGACAGAGCGAGACTCCGTCTCAAAAAAAAAAAAAAAAAAGGCCGGGCGCGGTAGCTCACGCCTGTAATCCCAGCACTTTGGGAGGCCGAGGCGGGCGGATCACGAGGTCAGGAAATCGAGACCATCCTGGCCAACACAGTGAAACCCCGTCTCTACTAAAAAATACAAAAAATTAGCCGGGCGAGATGGCGGGCGCCTGTAGTCCCAGCTACTCTGGAGGCTGAGGCAGGAGAATGGCGTGAACCCCGGGGGGCAGAGTGTGCAGTGAGCCGAGATCGCGCCACTGCACTCCAGCCTGGGCGACAGCAAGACTCTGCCTCAAAAAAAAAAAAAAAAAGACTAAGCCTAAGCCTTGTTTGGAGAAGATAGGAATGGGAAGGATGGAGCTATAAATGGCTTCAGCCTTTTCAGAAACTGCTTCCAGATCCTGTTATCCCACACTCGACTTCATAATCTACATAAGGAATTTTGCCTTTAGTGAACAAATCTTAAACACAAAAGGAAAAACCTATGCAGAAACAACCTAAATAGCCACAGATCAGAAGATAGTTAAATGAATTGCTCTATATCAGGTGATGAATAGCACGTGCCAATTTAAACTGATATGATTTTTTTTTTTTGAGACAGATTCTCGCTCTGTCTCCCAGGCTGGAGTGCAGTGGCGTGATCTCGGCTCACTGCAGCCCCCTCCTCCCAGGTTCACACCATTCTCCTGCCTCAGCCTCCCGAGTAGCTGGGACTACAGGCACCTGCCATCACGTCTGGCTAATTTTTTTGGGTTTTTTAGTAGAGACGGCTTTCACTGTGTTAGCCAGGATGGTCTCGACCTCCTGACCTCGTGATCTGCCCGCCTCAGCCTCCCAAAGTGCTGGGATTACAGGCCTGAGCCACCGGGCCCGGCCCAACTGATGTGAATTATTTTAAAATGCCTCTAAATGGTGTCGGGCATAGTGGCTCAAGCCTGTAATCCCAGCACTTTCGGAGCCGTAGGCGGGGGGAGGAGGCGGGGGGGAGGAGGGGGGAGGGGGGGGGGGGGGGGGGGGGGGGGGGGGGATCACCTGAGGTCAGGTGTTCAAGACCAGGCTGGTCAACGTGATGAAACCCCATCTCTACTAAAAATACAAATACAAAAATTAGCCTGGCGTGCCGATGGGCAGCTGTAATCCCAGCTACTCGGGTGGCTGCGGCAGGAGAATTGCTTGAAACCGGAAGGCGGAGGTTGTGGTGAGTGGAGATCGTGCCACTGCACTCTAGCCTGGGCGACAAGAGGGAAACTCCATCTCAAAAATAAAAATAAAGCCTCTAAATGTTTAATTTTTTCTTAACACATGGAATTGATTGCAAACTAATTTGTCTCATGGGGTGAAAAAACATTTATCTTTTTTTTTTTTTTTTTTTTTTTGAGATGGAGTTTCACTCTTGTTGCCCAGGCTGGAGTGCAATGGCGTGATCTCCTGCCTCAGCCTCCTGATGGCTGGGATTACAGGCATGTGCCGCTACGCCTGGCTAATTTTGTATTTTTAGTAGAGAGGCGGGGCTTCTCCATATTGGTCAGGCTATCTCGAACTCTCGACCTCAGTTAATCCACCCCATCTCAGCCTCCCAAAGTGCTGGGATTACAGGCGTGAGCCACCACACCCAGCCCCAAAAGATTTATCTTAAGTTCAGTAATTCCTTCCATTTCATTTCTGATTTCTTATTCTCTTGTGAAACTAAAATTGATGTTTCTGCCTTTTGTTAAAAATAAAGCAGGGTGCGGTGGCTCACGCCTATAATCCCAGCACTTTGGGAGGCCGAGGCGGGCAGATCATGAGGCCAGGAGTTCCAGACCAGCCTGACCAACATAGTGAAACCCGTCTGTACTAAAAATACAAAAAATTAGCCGGGCATGATGGCAAGCACCTGTAATCCCAGCTACTCAGGAGGCTGAGGCAAGAGAATCACTTGAACCCAGGAAGTGGAGGTTGCAGTGAGCCAAGATCATGCCATTGCACTCCAGCCCAGCTGACAGTGTGAGACTCCATCCCAAAAAAAAGATTAAAAATAAAATATAGAATGTGATTCCATTTTAATACAATCAGTCTGTCAATCTCTCATGCTCTCTATATCTATCCACTGGAGAGAGGCTTAGAATGGTGTTCCATTACTATCCACGAGGGATGTTTCTAAGAAGAAGGATATGGATGCTTATTAGTTCACATCTTCACACTTTTCTATGATTCTTGATACTGAGCTTTTTTTTTTTTTTTTTAAATGGAGTCTTGCTCTGTCACCAGGCTGGAGTGCAGTGGTGCGATCTCGGCTCACTGCAACCTCCGCCTCCCGGGTTCAAGCGATTCTCCTGCCTCAGCCACCGGAGTAGCTGGGACTACAGGCGCAGCCACCACGCCCAGCTAATTTTTTTGTATTTTTAGTAGAGACGGGGTTTCACCATGTTGGCCAGGAGGGTATTGATCTCCTGACCTCATGATCTGCCCACCTCGGTCTCCCAAAGTGCTAGGACTACCTGCGTGTGCCACCACACCTGACTAATTTTTGTATTAGAGACAGGGGTCTCACTATGTTGCCCAGGCTGGTCTTGAACTCCTGGGCTCAAGTGATCCACCCACTTTGGCCTCTCAAAGTGCTGGGATTACAGGTGTGAGCCACCACACCCAGCCTCATATTTCGCTTAAAAAAAAAATCAATTCATGAAAATGAAATATGTGTGCTGGGCATGGTGGCTCACACCTGTAATCCCAGCACTTTGGGAGGCTGAGGCGGGCAGGTCACCTGAGGTGAGGAGTTTGAGACCAGCCTGGCCAACATAGTGAAACCCCGTCTCTACTAAAAATACAAAAATTAGCCAGATGTGGTGATGTGCACCTGTAGTCCCAGCTACTCAGGAGGATGAGGCAAGAGAACTTGAATCCAGAAGGTGGAGGTTGCAGTAAGCCAAGATCCTGCTACTGCACTCCAGCCTAGAAGACAGAGCGAGACTCCATCTCAAAAAAATAAAATTAAAAAAAAAGAAATATGTGATGATTGGTAATTGTAGCGGGATGAATAGTGACCCCCTACAAGATATATCTGCCCAGAGCCTCAAAAGGTGACCTTACTTGGAATCCAAGGGTCTTTAAAGAGGTAATTAAGGGAAAGAGCTCAAATGAGTTGATCCTGGATTAGGGTGGATCCTAAATCCCATGACATGTGTCCTTATAGGAGACAGCAAAGGAAAAAGCCGGCCATTTGTGGTAGCTGACACCTGTAATCCCAGAACTTTTGGAGGCTGAGGTGGGAGGATGGCTTGAGCCTGGGAGTTGGAGACCAGCCTGGGCAGCATATTGAGACCCCCATTTCTACAAAAAATTTAACAACAACAACAACAAAAATAAAGAAAGAAAAAGGGAAAGTACACAGAAGCATGGAGAGGAAAGCCATGTGAAAAAGTGGGCAGAGAGTGCAATGATGAAACTACACGACAAAGGACACCGAGGCCACCACCAGAAGCTGGGGGTGGGGGGTGGTATGGGACAGTTTCTTCCCCAGAGCCTCCAGAAGGAACAAGCACTGCTGACCCCTTGATTTTGGACTCTGGTCTTCAGAACTGTGAGAGAATAAATTTCTGTTGTTTTAAGCCACTCAGTTTGTGGTGATCTGTTACTGCAGCATTAGAAGCCATTAAGTAATTAAGTAATTAAGACCTGGCAACTTGTTTATCCAACAAATATTCATTGACAGCCTCCTATATGCAAAGCACTGAGCTGATACATTATTTTTTTTGTTTGTTTGTTTGTTTGTTTTTTTTGTTTTGAGACGGAGTCTTGCTCTGTCGCCCAGGCTGGAGTGCAGTGGCGCGATCTCGGCTCACTGCAAGCTCTGCCTCCTGGGTTCACGCCATTCTCCTGCCTCAGCCTTTCCGAGTAGCTGGGACTACAGGCGCCCGCCACCACGCCCGGCTAATTTTTTGTATTTTTTAGTAGAGACGGGGTTTCACCGTGGTCTCGATCTCCTGACCTCGTGATCCGCCCGCCTTGGCCTCCCAAAGTGCTGGGATTACAAGCGTGAGCCACCGCGCCCGGCCAGAGCTGATACATTATTAAGTGAGAAGAATAGGGCATTGGTTGTATGAACTGAATCATTTGAGAAAAAACTATGGGGAACAAAACAAAGTGAGTAAGTCATTTTTTAAAATATTAACAATTGCCATGAGACTTCAGTTTTCCCTTCTCAATTTCTTTAGCAATACACATTTTCGGAACACACACCTTGGCTTGGGATTGCTGTAGACTGAAGATCCGGATGGCCACCAAAGCCCACTCCTTCTCTCACAGGCTCAGAGCCGGATGGGCTGCATTGCTGGCCTGTCTGGAGCTGGATCTAGCCAGACCTGATACCCATGTCAGAAATGAATACACAATGCTAGGCCCCCCCAAAGGCCATTTGCCATGCTCTTGCGGGAGGATCTTCAAAAGGAACTCTATTCTTGACAGGCAGGGAGCGAAGAATTTCAGAACAGATACAATGTGAAATCTTTCCACTCTTTCAGAAAATCCAGCCACAGTGAGTAGGGTGGAAGGTGTATTAGTCTCCTCAGGCTGCCATAACAAAATACCATAGGCTGGGGGACTTGAGATACAGAAACGTATTTTCTCACTTTTCTGGAGGCTGAAAGTCCAAGATCTAGGTGCTGGCAGGCTTGGTTTCTTCTGAGGCCTCTCTTCTGGGCTTGCGAATGGCTGCCTCCCTGCTGGGTCCTCACATGGCCATTCCCCTGCATGTGTGTCTGTGTCCTAATCCTAATCTCCTCCTCTTACGAGGACAACAGTCACATTGGATTAGGGCTTCCTCTAATGACCTAATTTTAACTTAATCACATATTTAAAGGCCCTATCTCCAAATACGGTGACATTCTGAGGAATTGGGTGTTAGGGCTTCAACATACAGATTTTGGAGGGATAGAATTCAGCCCATGACACCAGGTTTAAGGACTCTCAAGGGGACTCCGGTTTGCTCCAGGAAGTTCAGGAAATTGGCTGACCCAGTGCATCCATTTGGAAGTGTAGTGGGCATCTCAAAACGTAACATGCCTGTGACTGAAGTCTTGATTTCCTTACTCACTCTGAGGCACCTGCCCTCGGGCAAGAGCATCACCATCCATCCAGTAGCCCAGACAGCCGCTGGGTGTCATCCTTCACCCCTTTCTTTCCCCGTTCCCTATATGAAATCCATCAACAAGTCCTCCCACCCTCCTTCTGAAGCCAGTCTCAAATTCGTCCCTTCGTCAATACCTCCAACTGCCTCCTCACTGGACTTCCTGCTGCCACTCTGGCTGGCCAGTCCATTCTCCCCCCAGCAGCAGGGGTGACTCTGCAGATGGAAATCATCTCACTCCCCCATGGCTTTCCAAGTTCCAGGGCACCCAGGCTCATCTCCTAGGCCTCCAAAGATGGCGAGATCTGGTCTCTGCCCCACATTCAGACCTTGCCCCCTCCCCTCACTCCTCTTCCCCTCCACCTCTTCCATCATGACTTCTTTCTGTCCCTCTGACAAGCCAACCTGGCTTCAACCTCAGGACCTTTGTACTAGCTGTTCCCTCCGTCTGTGATGCTCTTCCTCCAGGTCTTCCCGTGGCTCTTCAGTCTTCTGGTCTTCTCAGATCTTCCCTTCTCTTGCTGCCCCCACAGTGCAGGTATTTTATTTTTCTTCTTAGCATTTACTATTATGTGGACTTATTTTGTTATTGTATTTGGCTTTTTTTTTTTTTTTTAATAGAGATAGGGAGCTCACTATTTTGCCCAGACTGGTCTCGAACTCCTACCCACAAGCGAGTCTGCTTTCGCCTGGGCCTCCCAAAGCTCTGAGATTACTAGCTTGAGCCCCCGCACCTGGCCTGTTAACTGTATTTGTTGATGGGCCGAGCACCTAATGACGGTCATTAGGTGCTCGGCGAATGCTTATTGAATGACTTCAGGTCATGAGGGACTTCCTGATTCTCTCCCGGACAACACCCGCACCGTCCAACCGCCCACTTCCCAAAGCGAAGAGCCCAGTCTGGATGCCAACCTGTTGACGTCTTCCTGCTTGGAAGCTGAGCAGGTGCTCACAAGCATGGAGGCAACACTCGGAGGCCGGATCTGAGTCACTCCCTGCCCGAGGAACGCTGCGTTCCGGCCGACGCGTCCTCCCGCAGGCCCTGGCGGGGTCAACATCCCTGCCACACCTCGCGCTGCTTGCGGAGCTGCGCGCAGGGGATGACCTTTTTCCTTTGCGCGGAGAAAGGAGCTTGAGAAACCCGAGCTCTGAGCCAGGTGGGATTCATTCATTCACGCATGCATTCATTCATTTAGTCAGTCAATCAGTCAACAAATATTTGTCAAGCCCCTACAATGTGCTAGGCACTGTTCTGGGTACTGAGGGACACAGCGGTGCCCGAGGTAGACAAGGTTCCTGCTCCTCTTGTGTTTGTCATGCTGGCTGGGGAGACAGACAAGGAAAATGATAAAGTTAACAATAAATAGTAAGGGCTGGGCCTTGGTGGGAGATGTGATCAGAGAAGGCTTCTCAGAGGTCGTGGCCTTGACAGACGAAGAGGCCACCGCACGCAATCCCTGCTGAACCTGCATTCCCAGCGTTGGTGCCAAAGACCCGAGGCGGCAAAACGACCAGGAGGATAAAAGAGCATCTCGTCCCCAACGGCTGCCGAAATAGCTCAGTTGGGAGAGCGTTAGACTGAAGATCTAAAGGTCCCTGGTTCGATCCCGGGTTTCGGCAGTTTCCCTTTTTTTTCTTTCTCCCTTTCTGGAGGTGCACAGACGAAGCCGATTCCTTCCAATTGATCAAAGGCTTTTACTTTCTGTATTTAAGAAAGCCCTGAGCAGTGTCCGCAAGGAGCCAGAGGGAAAGGAAACTCCCCCGCCACTCCCCGTTTGGGTACATCAAATAAGGTCAAGTTTTTCCCGTCTCCACCTCCTTCATGTCTCAAATGCACATTTGTTGATGCCTGTTTGTTCATTTTTGCTTTCTGTTTTTTAATGTCTGCTTTCTGAACTCTCGCGGCAAAATCAAAGACCGAGCAGGAAATGATCGCCTTAAAATGGCATGAAGTCAAGTCGGACCTGTTGTTTTGTGGGAAATACAAGATATTTAATTCTTTGGAAGTTGTTTAGGGAAAGCTGCATTTACCGTAAGATAGCCACTTGAAGCAGTCACTTTACGGGCGGTCCTCGTTAGTATAGTGGTGAGTATCCCCGCCTGTCACGCGGGAGACCGGGGTTCGATTCCCCGACGGGGAGGCCAACTGTGTTTTTCCCAGTCTTTCGTATTTTTCCTTACTCTTCCTATAAAGAATAAAACCAGCAGGTAAATGAGACTCTGGTTCTGTGGTTGTCTCTGGCCTTGCTGCGTGTCACACAGTTACAGGAAAGCAAGAAAAAGGCGGTGCTCGCATGCGGAAGTGTTCGTCTCTTTTTTTTTTCTTTTTGAGACCATTTTTTTTTTTTTTTTTTTTTTTTTTTTTCTGAGACACAGTCTCTCTCTGTCTCCCAGGCTGGAGTGCAGTGACCCGATCTCAGCTCACTGCAACCTCCGCCTTCCGTGTTCAAGCGATTCTCCCGCCTCAGCCTCCCAAGCAGCTGGGACTGCAGGCGTCCGCCACCACGCCCGGGTAATTTTTGTATTTTTAGTAGAGACGGGGTTTCACCATATTGGCCAGGCTGGTCTCGAACTCCTGACCTTGTGATCTGCCCGCCTCGGCCTCCCAAAGTGCTGGGATTACAGGCGTGAGCCATTGCACCGGCCTAGAGACCATTTCTTTTCTTTTTTTTTTTTTTTTTCCGAGATGGAGTTTTGCTCTGTCACCAGGCTGGAGTACAGTTGTGTGATCTCAGCTCACTGCAAACTCCACCTCCTGGGTTCAAGCGATTCTCCTTCCTCAGCCTTCTGAGTAGCTGGGATTACAGGCACGCGCCACCAGGCCCAGGTAATTTTTGTATATTTGGTAGAGATGGGGGTTTCACCGTTTTGACCAGGCTGGTCTCGAACTCCTGACCTCGGGTGATCTGCCTGCCTCGGCTTCCCAAAGTGCTGGGATTACAGGCCTGAGCCACCGTGCCTGGCCGTGTTCATCCATTTCTTGCACCCCTCCTGCAAACTGTTTGGTTTATGTAATGGTTTCTCAGAACAAGATTATCAACTTCCGAGGCCAGGAACTGCTCCTTCTGCTTCCGTTTTAGGATTTGCTCCAGCCCCGAGGGAGGGCCCTTGGAAAATGTTGATAGATTTGAGACGTTTTCTTGTCTTTAGGCAGTTGCAGACTCAGCTTCCTGAATACAGCTATCACCTTTCCCGGGCACTTATCTTTTGCTGAGTTAACTTTCCATATTCATTTTACAAATATTTGCTGAGTACCTATTATGTGCCAGCCACGGTTCTAGGCAGCAAGACAGAGAAGGTGCTGCCATGTTGAGATTACCACCTAGTGAAGGACCTGGCATTGAACAAATAGGATAAAATGGGTAAATGCCATGAAGAAAAACCAGGCAAACCAGAGGCGTGGAATACGGAGTGAGTGGGATTCATAGGCCCCTTTAGAGAGGTGGTCAGGGATGCCTTTCTGCGGAGGTGGCATTTGAACCAGGACCAGGAAAATGAGAAAGAGCCAACCATAAGAAGAGCTGGAGGCCGGGCACGGTGGCTCACGCCTGTAATCCCAGCACTTTGAGAGGCCGAGGTGGGTGGATCACCTGAGGTCAGGAGTTTGAGACTAGCCTGACCAACATGGAGAAATCCCGTCTCTACTAAAAAATACAAAATTAGCTGGGTGTGGTGGCGCATGCCTGTAATCCCAGCTACTCAGGAGGCTGAGGCAGCAGAATCGCTTGAACCCGGGAGGCAGAGGTTGCAGTGAGCCGAGATCGCGCCATTGCACTCCAGCCTGGGCAACAAGAGCAAAACTCCGTCTCAAAAGAAGGAGGTGAAGTCAGAGCAGCCCTCAGAGGCCGGATTACATCGTACCTTGAAGGGATATGGAGGGCAGGAGGTATGGGTTTGATTCTGAGAGTTTCATGCAGAGAGAAACATTCAGGTTTGTTTGAGCGTGCCCTCTGGCAGCCAGGTGGTTGGGCACAAGAGGAAGCAGGGGCACCTGCGGACTGAGAACAACCTGTGGGCTTGCTCCTCAACCACATCCAAAACGATGCCACCTATGGCGCCATCCGGCTCTTCTGCTGCCAGGGTCTCTGTCCCGTGGCTCCCACTTAGGCTGGGGAAATGAGGTCAGAGGACGGTTTACACGGTGGTCCCCATTCCTCACCTCCCCATTGCCCTCCTGCTCTCCCCCATCTCCCCAAAACAGGTCAGCAAAGCATCACGCCGGGCTGAATAGAAGAGGCAACTGCCCTCCAGCAGAGTTCTATGATAATAACACATTTATAAAAGCCAGACCCATATTTCACAGTCCCTGCCTTCTATTTATTTATTTATTTGAGACGGAGTTTTGCTCTTGTTGCCTAGGCTGGAGTGCAGTGGTGCACTCTCGGCTAACTGCAACCTCCGCCTCCTGGGTTCAAGTGATTCTCCTGCCTCAGTCTCCTGAGTAGCTGGGATTACAGGTCTGCGCCACCATGCCCAGCTAATTTTTTGTATTTTTAATGGAGACGGGGTTTCCTCATGTTGGCCAGGCTGGTCTCGAACCCCTGACTTCAGGTGATCCACCCACCTCGGCCTTCCAAAGTGCAGGGATTACAGCTGTGAGTCAGTGTGCCTGGCCTTATTTATTTATTTAATTTTGAGAGAGGGTCTTGTTCTGTCGCCCAGGCTGGAGTGTAGTGGTGCAATCTCAGCTCAATGCAGTCTTGACCTCCCATACTCAAGAGATCCTCCTGCCTCAGCCTCCTGAGTGGGGGTGGGATGGGGTGTCTCACTGTGTTGCCCAGGCAGGTCTTGAACACCTGGGCTCAAGCAATCCTCCCACCTAGGCCTCCTAAAGCACTGGGATTACGGACCTGAGCCACTGCACCCAGCCCAGAGTCTGTGCTTTCTATCAGACACTATTATACATGTTTTATGTGTAACTCATTAAATTGTCATAACAACCAGATGAGGTAGATACATTGAAATCTCTTTCACAGATGAGGCCCAGAAGTTAGGTGATGCAATCACAGCTGCTGTGTCCGGCACTTCTTGCCCCCAGGCTACTAACTTTTCTGACAATTGTGCATGGCCTTTGGCTAGGCAGAGTTTCAGGTGCCAGCAGCTGTCAGGGAACTATGGAGAACCAGGTGGCAGGACATTTTTGATGCAAGGTTTCCTTGTCACAATAAGTGTCTATTTCCAGCCAAGAAATCTCAAGGCTGATGGAAAAAGGTACAGCCTTCAGTTTTCTGCCCTCTCCTAGCTTCTCACCCATTCTTTCCCCCAAGGAACGGCTTTTTGATGACCTGAAGGACACCAAACATTGTGACTTCTCTCCCCTGGTGTGCTTAAGAAACCCTCTGAAAGAGATGCAAATTCACAGTTAAAGAATGGCTCTTAGGGCCAGGCACGGTGGCTCACGCCTGTAATCCCAGCACTTTGGGAGGCCAGGGCGGGCGGGCGGGCGGGGCGCGGGGGGCGGGGGCGGATCACGAGGTCAGGAGTTTGAGACCAGCCTGACCAACATGTTGAAACCCCGTCCCTACTAAAAATACAAAAATTAGCCGGGCGTAGTGGTGCACGCCTGTAATCCCAGCTACTCATGAGCCTCAGGCAGAATTGTTTGAACCCGGGACGCGGTGGCTGCAGTGAGCCAAGATCCTGCCACTGCACTCTAGCCTGGGCGACATAGCGAGACTCGGTCTCAAAAAAACAAACAAACAAAAAAACAAAACAAACAAAAAGAATGGCTGTTTTTGGTGGGCAATTGTAAAGAGACTCCTTCCTCCAAGCCGAAGCCTTCATTCTGGAAAGTGGATCTGTTTCTTTTCAGTTTGCTCATTTTTATATGCAGACGGGTTTTTTTGTTTGTTTGTTTGTTTGTTTGTTTTTTAGATGCTCTCTCTGTCTCCCAGGCTGGAGTGCTGTGGGATGATCTTGGCTTACTGCAACCACTGCCTCCTGGGCTCCAAAAATCCTCTCGCCTTAGCCTCCCGAGTAGCTGGGACTACAAGCGCTCGCCACCACATCCGGCTAATTTTTTTGCATTTTTGGTAGAGACAGGGTTCATGCCATGTTAGCCAGGCTGGTCTCAGACTCCTGGCCTCAAGTGATCCGCTGACCTCAGCCTCTCAAAGTGCTGGGATTACAGGCATGAGCCATGGCGCACAGCCATAATAGTTCTTTTGGGAGGAAAAAATGTCTTCCAGCTGATATGCAAACCTCAAAGTCACTGAAGGTTGGTATGGTTTTAAAGGATGAGAAATCAGAGGTTTCTGGGTGAAGGTACAATCAAGCCAATGCCCTTATTTATTGGAAAGAAACTCGATTTTCCTTCTCTTCTCTTCTGTCTGTGAAGAGGAACATTTAAGAATGGGTCAGTTTACATTTGTTCCTTGGTTCTGGTATCCGCTAGAATTTTAGTTGCAAGCTTATGAAAAGCTAACCTACTTGGGAAACATAAAACAATTTTTTGTTGTTGTTGTGGTTTTGCTAAACTCTAACACTCACTTAAACACACAAAAGTTTAATTTAGAAAATATCCTTGGCTGGGCGCAGTGGCTCACACCTGTAATCCCAGCACTTTGGGAGGCTGAAGCAGGTGGATCACCTGAGGTCAGGAGTTCGAGACCAGCCTGGCCAACATGCTGAAACCCCCATCTGTACTAAAAATACAGAAATTGGCAGGCGTGGTGGTGCCCACCTGTAGTCCCAGCTACTCGGGAGGCTGAGGCAGGAGAATCGCTTGAACCCAGGAGGCGGAGGTTGCAGTGAGCCCAGATCATGCCACTGCACTCCAGCCTGAGCGACAGAGCGAAACTCTGTCTCAAAACAAACCAACCAACCAAAAACTAAAAGCCTCTCGCACTCCCGTGTGTATTGCAGCTTTATTCACAAGTGCCTAGATGTGTCCGTCAACAGATACATGGATAGAGAAAATGTGTACATACGCAATAGAATACTATCCGACCTTAAACAAATACAAAACAAAATGAAATCCTGTCATTTTTCCTCTATGAAACAAAAAAAAAAAACATGGTTAAGTTTGGGGGACATTACATAAAGTGAAATAAGCCGGGCACAGAAAGATAAATACTGCATGATCTCACTCACATGCGGAAGCTGAAATAGTTGGTCTCACAGAAAGAATAGTGGTTACTGCAGGCAGTGAAGGTGGGGGGAGGTGGGAATAGCCAAAGGGGGGTTACTGGATACAAAAGTACAGCTACATAGGAGGAATAAGTTCCAGTGTCCCTATAGGGTGAATACAACAACTTATTGTACGTTTTCAAATAGCTGGAAGCGTGGATTTTTAATGTCTCCCAACACAAAGAAATGATACATGTTTGAAGGGATGGATGTGGTCATTGCCCTGATTTGAACATTACAAATTGTGTACATAGATCACAACATCATACCACACCTCATAAAAGAGCACAATTGCTATGTGTCAAAACAATAATAAAAGCCAAAAATAAAAATGAAACACGTGGAAACAGGAAAAACACTTTAAGAATAGAGTATAGGCCAGGCGCGGTGGCTCACGCTTGTAATCCCAGCACTTTGGGAGGCCGAGGCAGGCGGATCACGAGGTCAGGAGATCGAGACCACGGTGAAACCCCGTCTCTACTAAAAATACAAAAAATTAGCCGGGCGTGGTGGCGGGCGCCTGTAGTCCCAGCTACTCGGAGAGGCTGAGGCAGGAGAATGGCGTGAACCCGGGAGGCGGAGCTTGCAGTGAGCCGAGATCGCGCCACTGCACTCCAGCCTGGGCGACAGAGCGAGACTCCGTCTCAAAAAAAAAAATAAATAAAAATAAAAAATAAAAATAAAAAGAATAGAGTATAGCAAGGACTTCCATAAACCAACCATAGAAGAGGGAGGGGGATGTAGCTCAGTGGTAGAGCGCATGCTTTGCATGTATGAGGCCCCGGGTTCGATCCCCGGCATCTCCATTGCAGTTTTGCTGATTTCTCTATTCATTTTGGTCCGTGGTTCTTTACCATTAAAGTGCCATGGATGTAATTATTGTAAGTATTATGATTCCAAGCACTACTTGGAGCTCAGATTTTCACACCAGGCATGATCTTCCCTTTCTGAAATCTCTAATGTTTCAAATGCACATGAGTTAGAAGAGGCTGATGGGAGTAATCAGCAGAAAAGTGTTAAGGCAAAACCTGACTCGATGATTGAAACCACAGCAAAAGTGAGCAGGATGATCATTTGGGGAGTGTATACCACATCTCGTGCCACTGTGATTGCACTGCACTGGCCTCGAGGGCTGTTGACGCATTCTTGGCCATTAGGGGGCAAGTGTGTAAGTTGCTGGAAGGTCTGGGCCCCCCGTTTGCCATCTCACTCCTCCTCTGCACTGCCACTAACCACCTCATTTGCATGGGAGGAACCCAAAAGCAAACTCGCATCCCAGCGGGGCTTTGCTCTCTGCTTCCTCAGCAACACGTCTCCATGGCTGTAATGAACGTGCAATTTACATTTATATTCATACACTGTGTTCCGGGGTGAGCAGGCCTATGCAAACCCACCCCAAAGGCCAAGGGAGCTGAGAGGCCAAAGGGGCTGACAAACCCAGTTTCTCAGGAAAAAACATTTATTAGGGACTTACCAACAGAAGCCACAGTCTCCGGGTGGTCATCAGAGGATATAAGGTTTGCTGCGCCATAACCCCCGATCCAGGGCTTCTATACCATAGGGAAGGAATATGTAGGACAATTGAAGCCGACCCCTCAAGCAAGACAAGAATGTTATGTGAATCTGCATAAGGGAAGGATTTATGATCTAGGTTGTTCTGATCTAAGGGCAGAATTTATGGTAACAGTAAAGTAGAAATCTTAGAGACCTTCCTGGAAGAGGCATTAATCAGAAGTTATCTTGGTGGATTAGCATCCAAGATGGAGTTGCTTTCACCTCCACTGTGTTTCTGTATTTTATCACTGAAAGCAAAAGATGGTGGCTCAGGCCTGTAATCCCAGCACTTTGGGAGGCATGAGGCAGGAGATTGCTTGAGGCCAGGAGTTTGAAAGCAGCCTGTACAACAAAGGGAGACCTTGGCTCGGAAAGGAAAGGAAGGGAAGGGGAAGGGGAAGGGGAAGGGAAAGGGGAAGGGGAAGGGGAAGGGAGGGGAGATTGATTTACTTGCATGAATGATCTTTAGGCAAAAATAAATACATAAAAATAAATAATATTTTTAAAAGTTTAACCAGGTCCCAGCTCTCTAAATAATACTAAGAATGAAAGAAGGGATTCGGCTGTGTTCTGTGGTACAGTTCTTTGCAATTATAATGAATTCCTCACATGTCAGTCCCTTTCTTTCATTTGACTTGACTTCATGTTTTAAATGGTAAAAGCGTCTAATCCTAGATCTAGAGCTTTCATTTTTGAGATGAGGCAACTGAAACTTGCGAAGTGACTCACCAGTTAGGTGATGATGCATTGGTGACAGCTTGTTTCTAATGAGCTTCAGGAAAGGTTATTTCTCCCTAAATGTCAACAAGGTTTTAGGGGAAAAAACATTGAAGATAATTTCTGAAGTCATCAGGCCTAACACAAAACTTACATGCTTCTGTAACTGCCCAACAGTTTCTCCTTGCCCACTGCCTAGACAGAGCCCATTTATTAAGACAAGGAAATTGTGATCCGCCCACCTCAGCCTCCCGAAGTGCTGGGATTACAGGCGTGAGCCACCTCGCCCTGCCATAATAGAGAACGTTTAATTCACACACAGCTGGCAGTGTGGGAGACGGGAGTTTTACTATTACTCAAATCAGTCTCCCTGAAAACTCAGGGACTGGAGTTTTGAAGGATAATTTGGTGGGTAGGGAGGTCGGGAAATTGGGAGTGCCGGTTGGTTGGGTCGGAGATAAAATCACAGGGAGTCGAAGCTGTCCCTTTGCCCTGAGTCAGTTCCTAGGTGGGAGCCACAAGACCAGATGAGCCAGTCTATCAATCTGGGTGGCGTCAGTTGGCCCACTGAGTGCAGAGTATGCAAAATATCTCAAGCACTGGCTTTAGGTTTTACAATAGTGATGTTATCCTCAGGAGCAATTTGGGCATGGACAGAATCTTGCAGTCTCCAGCTGCGTGACTCCTAAACCATAATTTCTAATCTTGTGGCCAATTTGTTAGTCCTGCAAAGCAGTCTAGTGCGCGGGCAGGAAGGGGGCTTGTTTTAGGAAAAGGCTGTTATCACCTTTGTTTCAAAATTAAACTGTAAACTAAGCTCCTCCAAACTCAGTTCAGCCTACACCTAGGAATGAGCAAAGACAGTTTGGAGGTTAGACGCAAGATGGAGTCAGGGAGGTCAGATCTCTTTCACTGTAATAATTTTCTGTTATGACTTTTGCAAAGGCAGTTTCACTTCTGTTTTACTTTGTTTCTTGTTTATTTATTTATTTATTTATCTTGAGACAGGGTCTGTTTCTGTTGCCCAGGCTGGAGAGCTGTAGCGCAATCACAGCTCACTACAGCCTCAAACTCCTGGGCTCAAGTGATCCTCCCACCTCACCCTCCTGAGCAGCTGAAACTACAGGCATGCACCACCGCCTGGCTAATTTTTGTTTGTTTTGGTAGACACAGGGTTTCACCATGTAGCTCAGGCTGGTCTTTAACTCCTGGGCTGAAGTGACCCTCTCACGTTGGCCTCCCAAAATGCTGGGATTACACATGTAGGCCACCATGCCTGGCTATTTTTTTCAATATTTTTTATTTTTATTTTTTATTTCTTACTATGACCCCCACTTATATGACATTACTTTGTACCTTATAATTAAATATTTCAGCCAGGCACATTAGCTCATGTCTGTATTCCCAGCCCTGTGGGAGGCCAGGGTAGGAGGATCACTTGAGGCCAGGAGTTCAAGACCACCCTGGGCAACATGGTGAAACCCCCATCTCTTATTTTATTTTTTGGAAACAGAGTCTCACTCTGTCACCCAGGCTGGAGTGCAGTGGCACGATCTCGACTCACTGCAACCTCTGCCTCCAGGGCTCAAGTGATTCTCCTGCCTCAGCCTCTGGAGTAGCTGGGATTACAGGTGTGAGCTACCACGCCTGACAATTTTTGTATTTTTAGTAGAGATGGAGTTTCAGCACGTTGGCCAGGTTGGTCTTGAACACCTGACCTCAGGTGATCCACCGGCCTCAGCCTCCCAAAGTGCGAAACCCTCCTCTCTACAAAAAATGCAAAAATTAGGTGTGGTGGCGCATACCTATAGTCCTACCTACACAGGAGGCTGAGGTGGGAGGGTCACCTGAGTGGGAACGTCCAGGTTGCAGAGTGAGCCGTGATCATACCACTGCATGACAGAGCGAGACACTGTTTCAAAAAACAAAGAAACAAAGCCAAATATTTCTACTAGTGCATGACAAGAAAAAAAAATACCGCAGGGAGTTGTTATTGTTAAAGGCTGGTGTTAGGAATTGGAGCTTCCTAGAAATACTCCTTGAAAAAAGTGCTTTTTCAACCATTAAATTTTATTTTACCCTTAAACAAAGCTTATTATATGAGGTCACATGAGTAGTCAAATTCATAGAGACAGAAAGCAGAATGGTGGATGCCAGGGGCTGGTGGGAGGGAGAAATGGGGAGTTAGTTTTTCATGGGGACAGAGTTTGTTTTGCAAGACGAAAAGAGTTCCAGAAATGGATTGGTGGTGATGGCTGATGCACAACACTGAATGTACTTCATGCTACAGAAATGTACACTTAAGAATGGTAAATTTTATGTGTATTTTACCACAATTTTAAGACAAAACCAAACAACGACACAAACAAAGCCCAAATAGGTTAAATAACTTCCTAATGTTCCTAAACTAGGCAAATTTGGAGACTAGCTCTTAAGTCCCGTTTTGACTGCTGAGATGAATGGGTTATTTTTAAGCTGGAGCGGTTTGTGTTCCACCACAGCTATACAGCACAAGTAGAAACAGGAAGAAGAACACATTCCCTAGGGTTTCTTTTTCCCTTCCTGTTTGCCAGGCCTCTAACCTGCAGGCGTCCTTGACAACCTTTTATGGTTATATAAGCGATGCCAAAGCAAGACAAACCCTTCCCACCGCCTCTCTGATTCCACCCTTTTTCTTGGGGGAAACAGGTTTGTTGACCCTCACTCATGCTCTCAGACACTTTCATGGGGCTGGATTAAGTCACATACAAGGTGGTGACTTTCAGAAGGGGGAACTGAATCCTTAGGGGGAGGGGAGAAAGGCAGGCGGAGGAGCAGGCGCTGATCCACCCCCACCCTCCCCAGCTGCAGCCCAGCACCCCGGCCCTTTGTGAGCTCAGCTCATCACATGCTCCCTTCCGCCTGCCACTCCCGCCCTGTTGCTGGGCCTCGTCTCTTCTCCATTGGTGCCAGCTCTGAAGCAATCTTTTCTGGGGCGCCTGCAAAGGACGGATCTGTGGGTGGAACGAACTGAAAACGGATCCAGTGACTCATCCCGATTCTCGCACATTCTAGCACATCGCATTCTAGGTCAGCATGGTTTAGGTTTTAAGAGCGTGACTTGATACCTGACTCCTGAGTCCAAGTGGGACATTTAGACTTTGGGAACCCTTTCGGAAAATAGAAAAGCAGTTGTTGCAACAACAAGAATCCTTTGTAGGACAGGGTTTCTTAATTTCAGCACTATTAACATTTGGGTCTGATAATTCTTTGTTGTGGGGGACTGACCCTCATAGAACGTTCAGCGGCATCCCTGGTGCCTACCAACAGTGCTAGTATTAGTATTAGCACCCCCTAACCTCCCCTGAGCTGTGACAACCAAGGATAACTCCAGATATTGCCAAATGTCCCCTGAAGGGCAAATCACTCCTTGTTGTGAACCATTGTTCTAGAGAAACATCAGACAACTGTGTTTTGGGAGGCCATTTTCTTTTCCCTTCCCTGTCACCTCATTGACCTTGGAGAAAGGTTTATTTCTGTTTGCTTCAATAACCATTTAAGGCAGGGAATGCTGGGGTGTTTTCAATAATTTTTTTCTGCTAGAGACAACATTGGTTTCTCTTTGTAGCTAACCTTTGGCCCATTACCCACCCTACCCTCATCCCCTCTTCTTTCTTTTTCCTCCTCCTGTCCTCCTCTCCCTCCCCTGCCTCTGCAGTCAGGGCTGTTTTTTCTCTGTACCTTTTGGACTCTGAAAAAGGCTATGTCACAAAGCTGGTGACTCAGCCTTTAAACAACATGAATCACAAGGCTTGCAGCAGAGTAACAGCCAAAAGCAACCAGGGCGTGGTTGAAAGCCAGGCCTGGTCACCTCAGAAAGAATCTCAGCTTTTTAATCCTTTCAAAACTTCTTCCCGAAATCTAGGGGAAAAACAAAAAACAAAAACTTTGCAGAAATGTGTATTGGAAATCACTGGAGTATCCTGCCAATCCTGGAAAATGACACTTTTATTATTCGTTTTAATTTCCCAGTAACACATGAATTCATTCTCTTTAAAATGTTAAAAATTAGAGATGTCAAAGTCTGTTTTGAACAATGCACAGATCTTGGATTCTCATAAATACATACAAACATGGGTTACCATAGAAAATATATAGCAGGTTCATTTTGCTTTGATGCATATTTTAAGTGTGCCGTTTAAATAATGTAATGTTCATAACTTAAAACAAGAATGCAGCCTTTTCCTAATGGCAAAATATTTTTCAGTTCATAGCCTCTTTTTCTCTTTTTTTGAAGCTTTCAAGGGTAGAAATCAAAATAGCCTCCCTACCTCCAATACATTTGTAGCAACAGGGACTATTTGTAGAAGAGTCCAGAAGGAACAGTGGCTGGGAAATTGAGGGCATAAGGGAGACTTTTCACTGTACACTTCAAAAAGACACATTTAAAAAATCTCACCACGTTCGTATATTTTAAAACACTTTTAAAATATACTGAAGAAATGACACGTAGGGATCACAAAATAGGTTGTGGTAAAAATTTAAAAAGCTGGCTGGTGATTCTTTTCTCCCCACTTCTTTTATCAAAATAGAATTGCCCTGTAGAATTACATTTCATATTTGACACCCTACCCTGCACTGAAATAGGGCTGGGATTCTATTCCTGTCTTTTAAAATCTCCAGTTTAAATGGGTCCGATTATTGAATGGATCCTGATTACAATAATCGTACCCATTGAAACCAGAGAAATTTCCATGCCTCCCTGTTGGCACCAAGCAGGACCTTTCCATACCCGGCCCTCAGAATATAGAGGAAGGTTAAAGAACAGTCTAGAAGGATGTCGTTCGCTCAGCCTTGGGTTCCAACTAAAATAAAACTGTGTGGGGTCACCGCCTCTGTTTTCCAAATTTAACCTGGACACCCAGCTCCTCTGCAGGGTCTCCCCTCGAAAGTTCTCGAGCGTTCCCCAGCTTAGGGCCACGCCCGCCCTGAGATCTGCCGAGTCATTGTTCTTGTCCCGCGGCCCGCAGCGGGGGATGGGCGCGGCCCCGGGAGCCCCCGCGACCGGCCTGGGAGGCTCAAGGAGGTTGAGGGGGGCTGAGAAAAGGAAGCCCCGTCATTACCTCAAATGTGACCCCAAAGTAAAGACCCGTCGTCTCGCAGGGTGGGCCAGGGCGGGTCACGAGGGAGGGGAGGGAGACCTCGACTCTGCAGAAGGCGCTCGGTCCGCGCCCCACGTCCGCCGAACGCGGGGCTCGCGACCCGAGGGGACCGCGGGGGTGAGGCGAGGGGCCGCGGGGCCGCAGCTAAGGAACGCGGGCCGCCCACCCGCTCCGGGTGCAGCGGACTCCAGGCCGGGTTTTGGCGCCTCCCGCGGGCGCCCCCCTCCTCACGGCGAACGCTGTCACGTCTGTCGCAGGGCGCAGCGAGCGTCCTGATCCTTCCGCCCGGACGCTCAGGACGGCGGCCCGCTGCCCACAAGACTCGGCCTTAGAACCCCAGTATTAGTAGGAGGACATTTTAGGACGGGAGTTGGGTGACTCTAGGGCACTGGTTTTCTTTCCAGAGAGCGAAACAGGAGAGGAAAAGTAGTCCCTTCTCGGCTATTCTGCGGAGGGATCTCCTTGAGGCGGTGAACGCCGATGACTATATAAGGACGCGCCGGGTGTGGCGCAGCTAGTTCCGTCGCAGCAGGGATTTGAGTCTCGGTTGTTGTTTGTTGGTCGCTGTGATCGCCGCTTGGTGAGTAGAGGGCTGCTGGGCTGGCTCGGGCTTTCGTGGCCGTTGGGCCTCTCGGTGTGATGGAGGCGTGTCGAGAGACCGCCGAGGGCTCTAGTCTGGGTCCGCGAACAAGGTGGCCCTGAGCTGGGGGTTGCGGGGAGCGCAGCAAAATGGCGGCTGTTCCCGAGTCTTGAATGGAAGACGCTTGTGAGGCGGGCTGTGAGGTCGTTGAAACAAGGTGGGGGGCATGGTGGGCGGCAAGAACCCAGGGCCTTAAGGCCTTCGCTAATGCGGGAAAGCTCTTATTCGGGTGAGATGGGCTGGGGCACCATTTGGGGAGCCTGACGTGAATGAAGTCTGTCACTGACTGGAGAACTGGGTTTGTCGTCTGCTGCGGGGGCGGCAGTTATGGCGGTGCCGCTTGGCAGTTCACCCGTACCTCCGGGAGCGCGCGCCTTCGTCGTGTCGTGACGTCACCCGTTCCGTTGGCTCATAATGTAGGGTGGGGCCACCTGCCGGTAGGTGTGCAGTGCAGTAGGCTTTTCTCTGTCGCAGGACGCAGGGTTTGGGCCTAGGGTAGGCCTTCCTGAATCGACAGGCGCCGGACCTCTGGTGAGGGGAGGGATACGCGAGACGTCAGTTTTTTTGGTTAGTTTTGTGTACCTATCTTAAGAAGCGGAAGCTTGGGTTTTGAACTATGCGCTCGGGGTTGGCGAGTGTATTTTGTGAAGTTTCTTAGGCACTTTTTAAAATGTAATCGTTTGGGTCACTATAACGTGGAACTTTCAGTATTAGGAAGACTAGTAAATTGTCTGCTAAATCCTGGCGGTTTTTGGCTTTTTTTGTTAGACAATGCAGATCTTTGTGAAGACTCTGACTGGTAAGACCATCACCCTCGAGGTTGAACCCAGTGACACCATCACCTGGTTCTCCGTCTCAGAGGTGGGATGCAGATCTTCGTGAAGACCCTGACTGGTAAGACCATCACCCTCGAGGTCGAGCCCAGTGACACCATTGAGAATGTCAAGGCAAAGATCCAAGACAAGGAAGGCATCCCTCCTGACCAGCAGAGGCTGATCTTTGCTGGGAAACAGCTGGAAGATGGTCGCACCCTGTCTGACTACAACATCCAGAAGGAGTCCACTCTGCACTTGGTCCTGCGCTTGAGGGGGGGTGTCTAAGTTTCCCCTTTAAGGTTTCAACAAATTTCATTGCACTTTCAATAAAGTTGTTGCATTCCCAATTGGTGGTTTTTTTTTTTTTTTTAAGTTAAGGTTATTTTGCATTAGACTGGGTGAAGGGATATCAAGGTTTTCGGTCTACAAACGTTCCTGTGGTAACGGTGAAGTGTCAGTGAGGAGGGTGGCCTTAATAGTATGAACTGTAGAAGGTAGGTGCAAATAAAAGCCAGCTTCAAGACCAGCTTGGCCAGCATGGTGAAACCCCATGTCTACTGAAAATACAAAAAAGGAGGTGTGGCAGTGAGTGCCTGTGATTCCAGCTACATGGGAGGCTGAGGCAGGAGAATCCTTTGAACCTACGAAGTGGAGGTTGCAGTGATCTGAGATACTGCCACTACTCCAGCTGGGGGGACAGCAAGCCTCAAAAAAAAGGTTACTGGGAGATGGAAGTATTTTACATATGTAGATTTACCTCTTAAGTTAACTTTAAAAATATTGGTTTGTGGGTGACGGGTGAGGTGGTAGAATGGGAGAATTACTGGAACACCAGGAAAGAGGAAGGAATTTTAAAAGGTGGGAGTGATGGGGTAACTGAAAGGATACTTTACATAGGTCTATATAAATGCACATTGAGTTGCATAGACAGTCATGGGATCAAATTTTAAGGGGATGTGGCAGGTAAAGGCATAGCTACCAAGGTGTAGAAAAGGAATTAATGGTTAGAGAATGAGCTATTCCTTGAAACAATTCTTGCTGATAAAATGCCACATTTTACGTGTCTACAGGTGGAGGATTGGCACATAACCTAACCAGTGGGGGAAACAGTTGACCTCTGGATTTGTCAAAGTGTATAGTGGCATTTGCCCAATCAAATGGTCCTGGTAAGGTGTTAATGTCGACTAGAACCAAAGGTGGAAGTTGCAGGGAAACTGGTTTAGTACAAGGGTGGACACCAGGCAGTCATCCAGAGGCCCATTAAAGCCCTTGGAATGTTTTTCCCAAGGAGAATCACTCCCTCCTCTCTCCCCTAAAGTTTTAGGGGATTCATGAACAACTTCTGCTGTGGAATAATTTCATGTTGTCCCTAGCAATTGTAAAGCAGCTAAGGGTGGCTTAAACCAGTTTTAGCTTTAGGGTTAGGGTTACTGGACTAAAATTTGAGAAATTCGTAAATCTTAAGGAAATCCATTGTGAGTTTTCATTATGAGTGCATCCAATGTATAATTTCCATGACCCTCCCATGCAAGTGAGCACGTGAATCAGGAAATGTTACAAGAACCTAACAAACTTAACCACTACTAGGCAGGCGATCACTTCCAGTCAGTATGCAAGTTTCTGTGTAATTTTAGTGCCCATTAAAATCTGGATGACCTTAGTGTAAGGAAAAAATACCTTGAATAGTGTCTTAAAGATGTACGCTTGGTGTCAGGAATTGCAACGTTGACAAATCAGTGTCGGGTGCTTTTTGAAAACTTAAAAGCTGCATCAAGTCAAGTGCAAGAAAGGCCATGGCTGCTAAAGCTGTTGCAGATGTGGGATGTGGGAACTGGGTCATCATGGTGTTAACAGCATTTGTGCAGAGCCAGCAGGATCTTGGCGTGACCAAACGTGAGTCTATTTAATAAAGGTGCGTGAATGTTGTAGAGGTGAGGATGCTCACTTGAAAACTCACTGAAGAACACTTGGCCCCTTGAACTAAAGTGCTTCTATCAAGTTCAATGAGAAATTACCAATTACAAGCATAGGCACTAGGAAAGTTTTGAAAAGCAGTATAGAGCAACATAAGCACATTCATAAAATTAGTGATGTAGAAAGTGAAATTCCCATGTATGGTCACTCCCAGAGGAAAAAAAAACATTTATTTACCTTTTTTAAAAATAGGGGATTTCAGGCCGGGTGCGGTGGCTCACGCCTGTAATCCCAGCACTTTGTGGGGCCCAGGTGGGCAGGTCACCTGAGGTCAGGAGTTCGAGACCATCCTGGCCAACATGGCAAAATCCCATCTCTACCAAATACACAAAATATACAAAAAAATAGCTGGGTGTGTTGGCAGGCACCTGTAATCCCACCTACTCGGGAGGCTGAGGCAGGAGAATCGCTTGAACCCGGGGTGTGGAGGTTGCAGTGAGCCGAGATTGTGTCACTGCATTCCAGCCTGGGCAACGAGCAGGACTCCATCTCAGGAAAAAAAAAAGGGGATTTCACTTGTTGCCTAGGTTGGTCTCAAACTCCTGGCCTCAAGTGATTCTCCTCCCTCTGCCTCCCAAAGTGCTGAGATTACAGGTGTGAGGCACCACACCAGGTCTCTTACTGTTTGTAATTAAACACATATTTTGTGTGTTTGTGTGCAGGTTTATAAAGTCAAAGGTGATAGTAACCCATTTAAGTTCCTACTCAATTTTACTTTCCAGGGATAACTACTTTTTCTTTTTGAGATGGAGTCTCACTCTGTCGCCCAGGCTGGACTGCAGTGGCGCGATCTCGGCTCACTGCAAGCTCCGCCTCCCTGGTTCACGCTATTCTCCTGCCTCAGCCTCCCCTGTTAATTTTTTGTATTTTTAATAGAGTCGGGGTTTCACTGTGTTAGCCAGGATGGTCTCAATCTCCTGACCTTGTGATCTGCCTGCCTCAGCCTCCCAAAGTGCTGGGATTACAGGTGTGAGCAACCGCGCCCAGCTGGGATAACTACTTTTTACAGGTTGATATTCTTTTAGACTTTCCCCCTGTGTAAAAATATACTGTATTTGTTACATACATATGTATGTACATACAGACACAAATTGGACCATTCTCAGTATAATGATTCTCAGGGTTTTTTTTTTTTTTTTTTTTTGAGGTGGGGAACTAGGTAATTACGGACATCTCTCCATACTAGCACATCTAGTTCTACCTCATTCTTTTTAATATTTTTGGTAGTATTCCATTGTATGAATGCCCTATGATTTACTTAACCTGTCCATCAATATTTGTTTCCAGGTTTTTGCTATTATAATGCTGCTGCAAAGTACATCCTCGCACATCTTTATTTTGTCTATTCATATTTCCGTAAGATAGGTTACTAAAGTTGGAAGTGCCAAATTAACACTATCATACTATTTTGTTTTTTAATTTTCATTTTTTTAAAAATGTAAAATGTGGGATTTCAAGAGGAGAAACTTGAAGACAAGGAGCAAACTCTATTTTTATAACATCCTTTTAAAAGCTTGCTTTACATAAAGATTTTGAAAGAATAGCATAAATACAAGATTTCTATTTTAATTGGATTCTTAGGGCTAATAAAATAATCAGCCTTAGCACTTAATTTATTTATTTATTTTTGAGACAGTCTCTGTTATCCATTCTGGAGTGCAGTGGCGCGATCTTGGCTCACTGCAAGCTCCACCTCCCGGGTTCACGCCATTCTCCTGCCTCAGTCTCCTGAGTAGCTGGGACTACAGGTGCCCGCTGCCAAGCCCGGCTAATTTTTTTGTATTTTTGGTAGAGACGGGGTTTCACCGTGTTAGCCAGGATGCACTTGATCTCCTGACCTTGTGATCCGCCCACCTCAGCCTCCCAAAGTGTTAGGATTATAGGCTTGAGCCACTGCGCCCGGCCAGCACTTATTTTTATAATTATTCATGATTACTGTATTACTGTCCCATGATATTTCTCAATTTTTAAATTTTTCAAAAAAATTAATCCTTAATGTGCATATTTTTGAATTGTTAATATAACTTTTTGAGGTGATGGCTTCATGTGTTTCAACTACTTAAAAACTTTTAAACAGTATATAATAAAAAATCTTCCAGGCCACTCACACCTGTAATCCCAGCACTTTGGGAGGCTGAGGTGGGCAGATCACCTGAGGTCAGGAGTTCGAGACCAGCCTGGCCAATATATAGATATCTATATCTTTCACATATATATATTTTCATATATATATCTTTCATATATATATACATATATATGGGGAAACTTCATCTCTAATAAAAATACAAAAATTAGCTGGGTGTGGTGATGGCACACCTGTAGTCCCAGCTACTCGGGAGGCTGAGGCAGGAGAATCACTTGAACCTGGGAGGTGGAGGTTGCAGTGAGCTGAGATGGTGCCACTGCCCTCCAGCCTGAATGACAGAGCAAGACTCGGTCTCCAAAAAAAAACAAACAAAAAAATCTTCCATCCTTGTCTCCCATCCACCCCTTCCCCCCAGCATGTACTTTCAGAGTTTATGCATATACAGTGAGTACTGTATATACATAAATAATAAAGTATATATATAACATATGTATTTCCCTTTTACATGAAAGGTAGCACAATGGTCTGTACAGTCTGTCTGCACTGTGTTATTTCACTTTATATTTTTATAGTTTGACAGAGTTCTAACATTTCTTTCTTTTTTTTTTAACAGAGGCTTGTTCCTGATTGTTAAATTTTAAAGCATCCCAAAGTTTGGTTTCACACTTGAATGAATACTGTGTAAGGATTCACTTACATAGATGTGGTTGCATGAATCTTAAGAACAAAATAACGTTGTTTGTATTTATTTAAATCAGTGTTCCTTTTATGGTTTGCCTGAAAGCACAACAAAACCCTCACCAAGATATTACAATTATAGCCGGGCGCGGTGGCTCACGCTTGTAATCCCAGCACTTTGGGAGGCCGAGGCGGGTGGATCACGAGGTCAGGAGATCAAGACCACGGTGAAACCCCGTCTCTACTAAAAATACAAAAAATTAGCCGGGCGTGGTGGCGGGCGCCTGTAGTCCCAGCTACTCGGAGAGGCTGAGCCAGGAGAATGGCGTGAACCCGGGAGGCGGAGCTTGCAGTGAGCCGAGATCGCGCCACTGCACTCCAGCCTGGGTGACAGAACGAGACTCCCTCTCAAAAAAAAAAAAAAAAAAAGATTACAATTATGACTCCCATACAGGTATACTGTTTATAGATCGGCAAGCGCCTTTTAATTAAAGGAGTCAGCCAGCTTAGTGTGCAGTGTTTATTTCTGCCGGAAGAGGGAGCTTCAGGGACAGACTTTGGTTTAGTCATGAAGCCTGCAGCACTCCCAAGCGGTTGTGGTTGACCAAGCAATTTATGCTTTTACCTTTCTACTTCCAGAGGCTTGTTTACTTATCAGTAAGCATTAATTTACTGTCCCCTCAGATGCTGGTCTCGAACTCCTGACCTCAGGTGATCCGCCCTCCTCGGCTTTCCAAAGTGCTGGGATTATAGGCGTGAGCCACTATGCCAAGCCGGTTCTTTTCTTTTAATATATGACAATAGAATTTTGGCTTTTCCTTTGGGCCAAAACAATCATTAATTTTTTTTTTCTCAGAACAAGGGTTGTCTTTCCTCAAATGATGAATTAGAAAAATATTGAAAGTTGGAAATAACAGCACTCTCATGCTTGTTCTTAAACCATTTACTGGCAAAGGGAATGGGATGGCCAGTGATGGGTCAAGGTTGCCATCCCTGAAACAAGTGAATGTGAGGAGAATTTTTATTTATATTTTTAATTAAACATATTATTTAAAAATTTTTTTTAATTTTTTTTTTTTGACACGGAATCTCGCTCTATCACCTAGGCTGGAGTGCAGTGGCTCAGCTCACTGCAACCTCCACCTCCCAGGTTCAAGCGGTTCTCATGCTTCAACCTCCCGAGTAGCTGGGATTACAGGTGTGTGCCACCACACCTGGTCAATTTTTGTATTTTTAGTACAGATGAGGTTTCACCATATTGGCCAGACTGGTATTATTACTATTATTTTTTGAGACAGGGTCTCACTCTGTTGCTCAGGCCAGAGTGCAATGGCAAGATCATGGCTCACTGCAGCCTCAACTTCCCCAGGCTCGAGTGATCCTCCCACCTCGGCCTCCCAGGTAGCTGGGACTAATAGGCGTGCACCACCATGCCCAGCTAATTTTTGTATTTTTTGTAGAGACAGGGTTTCACCATGTTGCCCAGGCTGGTCCCAAAGTCCTAGACTCAAGTGATCCACCTGCCTCAGCCTCCGAAAGTGCTGGGATTACAGGTGTCAGCCACTGCGCCCGGCCCCTAACTTTTTACTATGCAGAAGAGAAGCATCAGGCCTATAAGCAGAACTGAAATTGAAATCTCATTGGTGCACCAACTAGAATTAGACTAAGTGGTAGTACACGGATCAGGAAACAGAAAAATCAAACTACAGAGGTTTAAACAAGGGGGTATTTAAACACCCTACACGAAAAATCAAACTACAGAGGTTTAAACAAGGGGGTGTAAATTTTCTCACATAAGAAATCTAGCTAGGGACGGTGGCTCATGCCTGTAATCTCAGCACTTTGGGAGGTCGAGGTGGGAAGACCACTTGAGGCCAGGAGTTTAAGACCATCCCTGGCAACATAACAAGACCCCTGTCTCTACAAAAAATAAAAAAATTAGCTGGGCTAATTTAAAAATAGATTCTATACTTTCAACAACAATAAAAAGAATGAGAGCCAGGCCTAGTGGTGCATGCCTGTAGTCCCAGCTACTTGGGAGGCTGAGGCAGGAGGGTTGCCCGGGATGTCAACGCTGCAGTGAGCTATAACTGCACCACTGCACTCCAGCCTGGGAGACAGAGTAAGGTGCCATCTCAAAAAAAAACAAAAAAAAAAAAGAAAAAGAAGAAGATGACGTCTGGATCTGGTCTGATGTCAGGGTGTGATTCTGTTGTTCTTTCCCTCATAGTTGCAAGATTATTGCCACAACTCCAGACATCACATCTGTATTCAAAGAAGAAGGAGGGAAGATTGGGGTCAGCCACATGAGTTTCTTTTTTTTTGCCTAGGTGAGTCTGTCTCATGGTCCTGAAGTCTGTCCCCAATTCCCTTTTTCTTTTTTTATTTTTTTTTGAGACGGAGTCTCGCTCTGTCACCCAGGCTGGAGTGCAGTGGCGCGATCTCGGCTCACTGCAAGCTCCGCCTCCCTGGTTCACGCCATTCTCCTGCCTCGGCCTCTCCAAGTAGCTGGGACTACAGGCGCCCACCACCACGCCCAGCTAATTTTTTGTATTTTTAGTAGAGACGGGGTTTCACCGTGGTCTTGATCTCCTGACCTTGTGATCCGCCCGCCTCAGCCTCCCAAAGTGCTGGGATTACAAGCGTGAGCCACCGCGCCTGGCCTAATTTTTTGTATTTTTAGTAGAGACGGGGTTTCACCGTGGTCTCAATCTCCTGACCTCGTGATCCACCCGCCTCGGCCTCCCAAAGTGCTGGGATTACAGGCGTGAGCCACTGCGCCCAGCCTCCTTTTTTTTTTTTTTTTTGACATGGTATCTCACTCTGTCACCCAGGCTGGAGTGCAGTGGTGCGATGTCAGCTCACTGCAACCTCCACCTCCCGGGTTCAAGCAATTCTCCTGCGACTTCTTTCTCCCAAGTAGCTGGGACATGCGCCACCATGCCCAGCTAATTTTTCTGTTTTGTGTAGAGATGGGGTTTCACTATGTTGCTCAGGCTGATCTCAAACTCCTGGGTTCAAATATCTGCCTGCCTCGGCCTCCCACAGTGCTGGCTGGGGTAATAGGCATGAACCACATCACCTAGCCAAGGCTATTTCCTTTTTTAAAATTTAAATAGGGGCCATGCTAAACTACTCTGTATCATTCCAATTTTAGCATATGTGCTGCCGAAGTGAGCACAGGTATTTTATTTATTATTGTTATTATTATTTTTTGAGACAGAGTCTTGCTCTGTCACCCAGGCTGGAGTGCTGTGGCGTGATCACAGCTCACTGTAGCCTCAACCTCCCGGGCTCAAGTGCTCCTCCTACCTTAGCCTTCCAAGTAGATGGGACTACAGGCACGCACCACCATGCCTGGCTAATTTTTGTATTTTTCATAGAGATGGAATAGCACTATGTTGTCCAGGCTGGTCTCAAACACCGGAGCTCAAGTGATTGGCACATCTCAGCCTCCCAAAGTGCTGGGATTACAGATGTGAGCCACTGCATCCGGCTGGCTATTTTTATCCATAGATTTTTGCCCTTGTGTGCATATATATCTGAAAGATAACTTCTCAAAGTGAACTTGCTGGGTGAAAGGCCATATGCATTTTACATTTAGACAGGCTTTGTCAAATTTCCCTCCAAAGAGGTTACACAAATTTACCCTTCTACCAACAGCAGTCAGCGGTGCCTGCTTCCTCACACCCTCACAACACAAGGAGCTTCTCACACTTTGCTTATTTATCTGCTAGGTGAATTACAGTATCTCATGACAGTTTCTTTTTTTTTTTTGAGATGGAGTTTCACTCTTGTTACCCAGGCGGGAGTGCAATGGCGTGATCTTGGCTCACTGCAACCTCTGCCTCCTGGGTTCAAGTGATTCTCCTGCCTCAGCCTCCCGAGTAGCTGGGATTACAGGCATGTGCCACTACGCCCAGCTAATTTTGTATTTTTAGTAGAGATGGGGTTTCTCCATGTTGGTCAGGCTGGTCTCAAACTCCTAACCTCAGGTGATCCACCCGACTCGGCCTCCCAAAGTGCTAGGATTACAGGTATGAGCCACCGCGCCCGGTGATAGTTTTACCTTAAAAATTATTCTGTGTTCCCTCACACAATAAGGACCTCATTGATTATTTCACTTGACAAAGTCACTTTCCATGTGGAAAACACTTCTTGAAGCCCTTGGGATCTCAGCTGGGGACGTGGAGACTTTGCCCTCCAGGAGGGCATCTAATGTTTGTAATGATTGCCTCATCTGTCGTTTGCACTGAGCTTGTGTTGCTAATTATTAGCTATGGTGGATGCAGAGAAAAAGACGGAATGGGATATGGAATGGCAGAAGCTATGACAAACTGCAAGAGTGCCTGGTTGTCACTGTTTAAAAAATTATAATGTTTCTCAAAGGTAATTTTGTTATAAAGTAATTGTGCAGTTTGTTCATTTAACTGTGCAGTTTGTTTATTTGTTCATTTAACAAATAAGGGACTGTGGAGACGGGGTCTTGCTATGTTGCCTGGGCTGGTCTGGAACTCCTGGGCTCAAGTGATCCTGCTGCCTCGGCCTCCCAAAGTGCTGGGATTACAGGTGTGAGCTACTGCACCCAGCCAGCAAGGCTGTCCTTTTTCACTCGCCCCAACCTCAGTGGCTGATGTACTGATTTTCTCCTGGAATCTAAGATTCATGCAGCCACAGAGGGACAACCCTGGTGACTTAGCTGAAGCGTGTAACATTGAAAATAATTATAGCTGGGTGCGGTGGCTCACACCTGTAATCCCAGCACTTTGGGAGGCCGAGGTGGGTGGATCACGAGGTCAGGAGTTTGAGACCAGTCTGCCCAACGTGGTGAAACCCCGTCGCTACTAAAAATACAAAAATTAGCTGGGCATGGTGGTGTGCATGGTGGTGGGCAAGAGAATCGCTTGAACCCGGGAGGCGGAGGTTGCAGTGAGCTGAGATCGCACCACTGCACTCCAGTCTGAGCGACAGAGCATGACTCTGTCACCAAAACGAAAAAAGAAAAAAAAGAAAAAAAAAAGAATTATGGTGTGCCCATGCTCACAGCCGAAATCAGAAAACAACCCTAAAAAACAACCCTAAAAGTCCACCAGTGTAGGCCAGGCACAGTGGCTCACGCCTGTAATCCCAGCTCTTTGCTCTGTCACCCAGGCTGGAGTTCAGTGGCATGATCTCGGCTCACTGCAACTTCCACCTCCCGGTTCAAGCGATTCTCCTGCCTTAGCCTCCCGAGTAGCTGGGATTACAGGCGCCTGCCACCACACCTGGCTAATTTTTGTATTTTTAGTAGAGACAGGGTTTCACCATGTTGGTCAGGCTGGTCTTGAACTCCTGACCTCAAGCAATCCACCAGCCTCAGGCTCCCAAAGTGCTGGGATTACAAGTATGAGCCACTGCGCCCAGCCAAGAACAGTTTTTATATTTTATTTTCACGTTGAAAATCAGTCACATTTGCTTCAGCCTCAAAGAGCGTGTTTATGTAAAATTAAATGAGTGCTGGCAGCAAACTGCACTTTTTTTTTTCTAAACAAGAAATGGGTTAATGGGTATGGAGTTGTAGTTTTGCAGGATGAAAATGGGGACCGGGTTTCAGTGTGGGAAGATGAAATCGTTCTGAAAGATGAATGGTGGCAATGGCTGCACAGCAATGTGAATGCCCTTAGTGTCACACATACAAATGGATAAAATGGTTAAAAACTATGTGCATGGTGGTAAGACATGGAAAAATGTTTAGAAAGCAGGCAGAAACAGGAAACAATTGTTGAGTCTTCCATTTGGGGGGCTTCTAAAATGTTCCCAGAAGGTGGAGCAGTGCCCCCTCCCAGCGTGGAGAGGTTTCTGTGCGTGCTCACGGGCACCACACTGAGTTAGGGGCTGGCAAGGGCCCTGGTGAAATGTTACTGAACGTAAATTGAGAGTCCATGGCCCAAAAGCCAGAGCATCTCTCAAGCGTATGCAGGCTGTCTTGGCACCCCAGTTCTCTCTAAGGCCGCCACAAAAAACACAAGGCAGCCACAAGGGGGAGTGGGGAGGTGACTCACTCCTAGCCGGGTGCTGGCGTCACCTAAGGGAAGTGGGCACGAAGCGTGGTACCCACAGGCGGCGCCACTGTTCCCCACTCCCTCCCTGCACCGCTCCATCTCCTCCGTCCTTTAAAAATTGTGGTAAAATACCCATAACATAGAACTCGCCATTAAAAAAAAATTCACCATTTTAACCATTTTGAAGTGTACACTTCAGTGACATTTAGGACATTCACAATGTTATGCAACCACCTCCTCCATCTAGTTCCAGAACATTCCTTCACCCCCAAAGGAAACCCCTGTACCCATTAGTAGTCACCTCCTATTTCCCCCTCTCCCCAGTCCCTGGTGAATACCAACCTCTTTTTCTTTTTTTTTCAGACAGGGTCTTGATCTGCCATCTGGGCTGGAGCGTAGTGGTGCAATCATAGCTCACTGCAGCCTCAAATTCCTGGCCTCAAATGATCCTCCTGCGTCAGCCTCCCAAAGCGCTGAGATAACAGGTGTGAGCCCCTCTGTGTTCTGTCTATGGATGTGCTTACTCTGGAGATTTCCTATAAATGGAATCTTGCACTGTGTGGCCTTTTATATCTGGCTTCTCTCACTTTTTTTTTTTTTTGAGACAGAGTCTTGCTCTGTCGTCCAGGCTGGAGTGCAGTGGTGTGATCTCAGCTCACTGCAGCCTCCGCCTCTTGGGTTCAAGTGATTCTCCTGCCTCAGCCTCCCGGGTAGCTGGGACTACAGGCGCCTGCCACCATGCCCAGTTAATTTTTTTGTATTTTTAGTAGAGACGGGGTTTCACCATGTTGGCCAGGATGGTCTCGAACTCCTGACCCCAGGTGATCTGCCCACCTCAGCCTCCCAAAGTGCTGGGATTACAGGCGTGAGCCATTGTGCCTGGCCCTGACTTCTCTCACTTAGGATCATGTTTTCAAGGTTCATCCATGGTGTAGTATGCATCAGTGTTTAAAAAAATTTTTTTTTGAGATGGGGGGGTCTCTCTATGTTGGCCAGGCTGGTCTTGAACTCTTGACCTCAAGTGATCCTCCTGCCTCAGACTCCCAAAGTGCTGAGATTAGAGGTGTAAGCCACCATGGCCAGCCAATATTTCATTTCTTTTTATGGCTGAATCATATTCCATGGTATGGACAGGCCACATTTTGTCATCCATTGATGGGTATTTGAGTTGTCTCCCAAATAGTTTTTTAAATGGTTAAAAATGAATGAGTATTATGTGATGTGTATTTTTGCTTTTTGCTGTTGTGAATACTGCTGCTTGAACATGCATAGACAGGTGTTTGTTTGAGGGCCTGTCTTCAGTTCTCTTGGATGTATGCCTAGGAGTGGAATTGCTGGGTCATATAGTGATGCTATGTATAACTTGATTCTTTTTCTTTTCGTTTTTTTGTTTCAATCAAGCAGACCCTGAACCAGAATAGGTTCAGAGAGACTCCCTGTATGTTTAACTTGTTGATGAACTGTCAAACTGTTTTCTTCCCCTTCCTTTCTGATTATGATGAGCAAAACTTCTCAATATGAGACTTTCAGCTCATCCTTGAATCTCTCTGCAAAGCAGCCAGGGATTCCCTTAAAACTTGCACACGACTCCTGCCCCATCCCTGCTTAAACCCCATCAACTGCTTCTTCCCAACGCACGCACGAAAAATGCAACTTCCTCTGCGAAGGCTACAAGGCCCTACAGGACCAGGGCCTCCCGATCCTTGCCCCCCTGACCACTCAGGTCTGAGGTCAAAGTCAGTTCTTTGGAGAGACTCCAAGATTGTCCTATCTGTTTTTCCTCCCACACCGTCTCTGTCTTCTACATGACCCTGGTTTTGTTTTTCATCACACTCATCACAGCCTGAGCAGAAGGAAGGATGATACCTCACTACAGACCACAAGGTCTAGCTGCCCTGGGCCCATCCCTGGTGCCACTCTCTGTCTCACGGTCTGTGCTCCAACTGCCAAACCAGCTCCTGCCACAGGCCCTTTGCACTTGCTGCCCACTCCTACCCAGAATGCTCTGCTCTCATGGGTGGTTTTTTCTCAATCATTTGGTTTTGATTCGGATTTTACCCATCAAAGAGGCCCTCTGTGGTAGGCTGAACAATGGCTCCTCCAAAGATGTCTGCACCCTAATTTTCTGGGACCTGTGACTGTGTTACTTTGGGATTAAATTAAAAGTGCCAAGATGGGGAGATGATCTGGGGCTTATCTGGTGGGTTGATGTAACCACAAGGGTCCTTATGAGAGGGACACAGGAGTCAGTCTTGGGGAAGAAGGTGACGTGGACACAGAGGCAGCAGCTGGAGTGATGCGCTTTGCGGGTGGAGGAGGGGCCATGAGCCAAGGAGTGCAGGCGACCTCTAGAAGCTGAAAAAGGTGAGGAAACGGATTGTCCCCTAGAGCTTCCAGAAGGGATGCAGCCCTGCAGACTCCTTGACTTTAGCCAGGTAAAACCGTTTTGGACTTCTGGCCTCCAGAAACGAAAGATAATGAGAAGATAATCAATTTGTGTTGTTTTAAGTCACTATGTTCATGATTTGTTACAGTGGCTAACAGAAAGCTCCTTGACCAACCCAGGCCCCACCCCAGGCAGAGTCTAAGCCACTCTTTTCTTTTTTTTTTTTTTTTTTTTTTTGAGACGGAGTCTTGCTCTGGTGCCCAGGCTGCAGGGCAGTGGCGCCATCTCAGCTTACTACAAGCTCTGCCTCCCGGGTTCATGCCATTCTCCTGCCTCAGCCTCCCAAGTAGCTGGGACTACAGGCATCCGCCACCACGCCCGGCTAATTTTTTGTATTTTTAGTAGAGACGGGGTTTCACCGTGTTAGCCAGGATGGTCTTGATCTCCTGACCTTGTGATCCGCCCGCCTTGGCCTCCCAAAGTGCTGGGATTGCAGGCGTGAGCAACCGCGCCCGGCCCTTAAGCGGCTTCTTTCTAAGCCGTTCCCTTATTGTCCTAATTTTATTGTCGCTTGAGTATCCTACAAATGGAAGCTCTAGTTCAGAGCATGTACATTTTTTTTTTTTTTTGAGATGGGGTCCCACTCTGTCACCCAGGCTGGAGTGCAGTGGTGCGATCACAGCTCACTGCAGCCTCGACCTCCCTGGGCTAAAGTGACTCTCCAGCCTCAGCCTCCCCAGTGGCTGGGACCACAAGCATGCACCATCACACCTGGCTAATTTTTAAATATTTTGTAGAAATGAGGGTCTCACCATGTTGCCCAGGCTGGTCTCAAACTCGTGGGCTCAAGCAATTCACCCACACATTAGCCTCCCAAAGTGTTGGGATTACAGGCGTGAGCCACTACACCCAGCAGTTTGCAAATTTTAAAGCTTTCTGACTCTGTTGCCAATCTGTCCTCCAGAAACATGTTGCCAATTCCCAGCCTTACCCACAGCAAGGGAGAGGTTGCTTCCCTCTGCTGTTGGCGTTGTGGCTACAGAAAACTGCTGCCTTCCCTGAGGGCACCGTTCCCTCCCTCCCCTTCCCTTGACCACCAGTTAAAGGATGTGCAGCCTCAGTCTCCAGGCTGGAGTGCTGGAGTGCAGTGGTGCGATCTCAGCTCACTGCAAGCTCCACCTCCCGGGTTCACGCCCATTCTCCTGCCTCAGCCTCTCCGAGTAGCTGGGATTACAGGCGCCCGCCACCACGCCTGGCTAATTTTTTATATTTTTAGTAGAGATGGCGTTTCACCGTGGTCTCGATCTCCTGACCTCGTGATCTGCCCGCCTCAGCCTCCCAAAGTGCTGGGATTACAAGCGTGAGCCACCACGCCCAGCCAACGTTTTCACGTACCGTTCCCTCTGCCTGCAAATCTTTTCCCAGCTTTGAGTGGCAGGCCTATTTTGTCATTTCCAGGTTAGTTTAACTCAGAGAGGCCTTCCCTGACCTCCCAACCTAAGGTTGCCATGCCTGATCCCATCTGTTTTACTTCTTTACTTAGCACTTTTGGCTCCCTGGTATTTACTTAAGTCTCCAGCATTCTCCACGAGCAGGGGCCTCGTCTGTCTCACTGCTGTATCCCGGTGCCCAGAACAGGGCTTGACAATAGTAGATGCTCAATAAATACGTGTAGACTAAATAATGAATAGATAATAATTTTTTTCTATCTTGGTGAGCTGTTTCTGTTACAGTTTTGAGTCTTGTTATCTTCCCAAAGCATCCTTCCTAACTTCAAACAATTCTTAATTAGTTCTCAAGATGGAGTAATAGGAATGGCATTTGGGTAGGAACATAAACAAGTTTTCAAATGTTAACAATAGCTGATTTTTTAAATACAAGAAGAGACAAAAAGGCCACATATTGTATGACTCCTTTTATGGGAAATATCCAGAACAGGCGGATGCACAGAGACAGAAAGCAGATGAGTGGCTGCCAGAGGCTGGAGGAGGGGGAATGAGGTGGGAGTGTTTCATGGGTACAGGGTTTTATTTTGGGGTGATAAAAATGTCTGGAACTAGGTAGAGGTGGTGGTTATACAACACTGTGAATGTAGTAAATGCCACTTTTTAATTAATTTTTTTGTTTTTGAGATGGAGTCTTGCTCTGTTGCCCAGGCTGGAGTGCAGTGACATGATCTGGGCTCACTGCAGCCTCTGCCTCCCAGGTGCAAGTGATTCTCCTGCCTCAGCCCTCCGAGTAGCTGGGACTACAGGCACCCGCCACCACGCCCAGCTAACTTTTGTATTTTTAGTACAGGTGGGTTTCACCATGTTGGCCAGGCTGGTGTCGAACTCCTGGGCTCAAGTGATCCTCCCACCTTGGCTTCCCAAAGTGCTAGGTGTGAGCCATTGTGCTCGGCTACTTTTTAATGTAATTTAATATATATATATATTTTTTTATTTTCTTGAGACAGGGTCTTGCTCTGTTGCACAGGCTGGAGTGCAGTGATGCCATCTCGGTTCACCGCAGTTTCAACCTGCTGGGCTCAAGTGAACCTCCTGCCTCAGCCTCACGAGTAGCTGGGACTACAGGTGCATACCACCATGCCTGGCTAATTTTTATATTTTTTTGGTACAGAGGGCATCTTGCTATGCTGCCCAGGCTGGTCTCAAACTCTTGGCCTCAAGTGATCCTCCCACCTTAGCCTCCCAAAGTGCTGGGATTACAGGCATGAACCACTGCACTCGGCCTACTTTTTTTTTTTTTGGAAGCAGCCCTCTGGATGGGTGAGGTGATATCTCACTGTGGTTTCAATTTGCATTTTTCTGGTTATGAGTGATGTTCATCTTTTCATTCGCTTATTGGCCATTTGTATATCATCTTTGGAGAAACGACTGTTCAAGTCTTTTGCCCCCTCCTGCTTTTTCTTTTTCTTTCTTTTTTTTTTTTTTTAATGAGTCAGGGTCTTGCTCTGTTGCCCAGGCTAGAGTGCAGTGGTGTGATCTTGGCTCACTGCAACTTCCATCTCAGCCTCCTGGGTAGCTGGGACCACAGGCACATGCCACCACACCCAGCTAATTTTCTTTGTATTTTTATAGCGATGGGGCTTTCACTATGTTGGCCAGGCTGGTCTCGAACTCCTGAGCTCAAGCGCTTCTCCCACCTCAGCCTCCCAAAGTGCTGGGATTAGAGGCGTGAGCCACCAGCCTGCCCCCAACACTTTGCTTTTTTTTTTTTTTTTTTTTGAGACAGGGCCTTGCTTTGTCATCTAGGCTGGGGTGCAGTGGTGTGATCACGGCTCATTGCAACTTCAGTCTCCCGGGCTCAAGCGATCCTCCTGCCTCAGCCTGTAGCTGGGACTATAGCACTCATCACCACATCTGGCTAATTTTTCCATTTTTTGGAAAGATGGATTCTTGCTATGATGCCCAGGCTGGTCTTGAACTCATATCAAGTGCTATGTCTACCTTGGCCTCCCAAAGTGCTGGGACTGTAGGCATGAACCATCACAATAAACTTTTTGCCCATTTTAAAAATTGGGTTATTTGTTGATGAGTTTTAGCATATTCATCCTTTGTTAGATACATGATTTGCAAATAATTTCTCCCATTGTGTGGAAGGAACTCTGTTGATTATGTTCTTTGATGCATAGTGGGGCTCTGCCTTTTTATGGAGAAATGTTAAAGAATTCACAACTTTTTTTTTTTTTTTGAAACAGAGTCTTGCTCTGTTGCCCAGGCTGGAGGGCAGTGGTGTGATCTTGGCTCACTGCAGCCTCTGCCTCCCAGGTTCGAGCAATTCTCCTGCCTCAGCCTCCCAAGTAGCTGAGACTACAGGTGTGTGCCACCACCCCCGGCTGATTTTTTGTAGTTTTGGTAGAGACAGGGTTTCGCCACGTTGGCCAGGCTGGTCTAGAACTCCTGACCTCGGTGATCCACCCACCTCAGTTTCCCAAAGTGCTGGGATTACAGAATTCATAAATGCTTTAAAACCATCCCTGACCAGGCGCGGTGGCTAATGCCTGTAATCCCAATACTTTGGGAGGCTGAAGCAGGAGGATCACTTGAGTCCAGGAGTTTGAATCTAGCCTGGGCAACATGGCAAGACTCTGTCTCTATAAAAAATTAAAAAAAAATAAGCCGGGTGTGCTAGCAAACACCTGTGGTCCCAGCTACCTGGGAGGCTGAGGTGGGAGGATCTCTTGAACCCAGGAGGCAGAGGTTGCATTGACACCCAAGATCACACCACTGCACTCCAGCCTGTGCAACAGAGCCAGACCCTATCTCAAGAGAGGGAGAGAGGGCTGGGCACGGTGGCTCATGCCTGTAATCTCAGCATTTTGGGAGGCTGAGGCGGGTGGATCACGAGGTCAGGAGTTCGAGACCAGCCTCGCCAACATAGTGAAACCCCGTCTCTACTAAAAATACAAAAAATTGGCCGGGCGTGGTGGCATATGCCTGTAGTCTCAGCTACTCAGGAGGCTGAGGCAGGAGAATTGCTTGAACCCGGGAGGCAGAGGTTGCAGTGAGCTGAGATCATGCCACTGCACTCCAGCCCAGGAGACAGAGCAAGACTCCACTTCAAAAAAATAAAAATAAAATAAAAATAAAAATAAAAAAAGAGGGAGAGAGTGGATCATGAGGTCAGGAGATTGAGACCATTCTGGCTAACACGGTGAAACTCTGTCTCTACTAAAAATACAAAAACTTAGCCAGGCGTGGTGGCGGGCGCCTGTAGTCCCAGCTACTTGGGAGGCTGAGGCAGGAGAATTGCTTGAACCCAGGAGGCGGAGCTTGCAGTGAGCCGAGATCGCGCCACTGCACTCCAGCCTGGGTGACAGAGCAAAACTCCTTCTCAAAAAAAAAATAGGGAGAGAGAGAGAGAGAGAGACAGAGAGAGAAAAGAAAGCCATCACTGTATATAAAAGGGGTTTTGGCAAAAAGTAAGTCTTGCTCTGCCTTGACGGCCCTCCCCAGAGGCAACCTCTATTATCAGTTTCTTGTATAGCTTTCCGGAGATTTTCTTTGAGTTTTCTAATGTAACATTTCCATAGACAATTGTGCAGTTTGTTTTTATGCAAAATGAACCTTGGCTATGAGTGGTCTCTCGGAGCCTCAGTATCCCCATGGTTAGACAAGGAAGTTGGAGTGGATAATTCCTAAAGACTGCCGGGAGGAACACAGCCCACATGCCAGGAAGAGCTCAGCCACACTTCCTGGCCCTCCTTTCATGAAGGTTTATGAAGGCTCTGTCTTGAATTTTTTTTTTTTTTGAGATGGAGTTTTGCTCTTTGTTGCCCAGGCTGGAGTGCGATGGCGTGATCTTGGCTCACCGCAACCTCTGCCTACCGGCTTCAAGTGATTCTCCTGCCTCAGCCTCCCAGGTAGCTGGGATTACAGGCATGCACCACCACGCCTGGCTAATTTTGTATTTTTAGTGGCGGTGCGGTTTCTCCATATTGGCCAGGCTGGTCTTGAACTCCTGACCTCAGGTGATCTGCCCACCTCAGCCTCCCAAAGTGCTGGGATTACAGGTGTGAGCCACTGCGGCCAGCTCCATCTTGATTCGAGAGGTTATTTCTTTTTGTTATTGTTATTCTTTTGATAGAGGGTCTTGCTCTGTCGCCCAGGCTGGATTGCAGTGATGTGATCATAGCTCACTGCAACCTCTACCTCCCGGGCTCAAGTGATCCTCCCACCTCAGCCTCCTGAGTAGCTGGGACTACAGGCATGCACCACCACACCCAGCTTATTTTTGTATTTTGTATTTTTTGTAGAGAAGGGGTCTCACTGTGTTGCCTAGGCTGGTCTCAAACTCCTGGGTTCAAGTGATCCTCCCGCCTCGACCTCCCAAAGTGCTGGGATTACAGGCATGCGCCACCATAACTGGCCGCAAAGAGGTTATTTTTTAAGGGAGAAAGCCATTTTCTCTGAACAGCATCAACGTCTGTTCTGTGGGAATACAAGAGTTCTTGTTTTGTTCCACTTAATAAGAACTCAGTTCCTCTTGTCAGCTTGATGCTGGGAAAAACTCTAATTTCAGTTCTTCATTTTTCAGAAATTCCAAAGAACATGGAAATGAGACCACAGGAAGAATCCAGAACTGCTGCCCATCATAAAAATTTTCTTTCTGCAATTTGTATCTACAGTGTGCCAGTTATTGATGAGGGTGAGGCTGAAGGTGGGACAGTGTGGGGGAGATTTTTTAATTGCTCCCCAATTACCATATTCCCCTTTTCTTTTCTTTTTTCTTTTTGAGACAGAGTCTCGCTCTGTCACCCAGGCTGGAGTGCAGTGGCATGATCTCTGCTCACTGCAACCTCCGCCTCCTGGGTTCAAGCAATTCTCTGCCTCAGCCCCCTGAGTAGCTGGGATTACGGGCACCCGCCACCACGCCCAGCTAATTTTTGTATTTTTTTTTTTTTGAGACAGAGTCTCGCTCTGTTGCCCAGGCTGGAGTGCAGTGGCGCCATCTCCGCTCACTGCAAACTCTGCCTCCCGAGTTCACGCCATTCTCCTGCCTCAGCCTCCTGAGTAGCTGGGACTACAGGCGCCCGCCACCTCACCTGGCTAATTTTTTTGTATTTTTAGTAGAGACAGGGTTTCACCGTGTTAGCCAGGATGGTCTCGATCTCCTGACCTCGTGATCCACCCACCTCGGCCTCCCAAAGTGCTGGGATTACAGGCGTCAGCCACCGCGCTTGGCTAATTTTTGTATTTTTAGTAGAGATGGGGTTTCACCATCTTGGCCAGGCTGGTCTCGAACTCCTGACCTTGTGATTCACCCGCCTTGGCCTCCCAAAGTGCTGGGATTACAGGAGTGATGCCCGGCCCACATTCCTCTTTTCTTTTTAGTTTTAGAGTCCCTAAAATTCCAGATGGGCATACATCACCCAGCTAGAGGTGATGTTTTCCAGCTTCCACTGAAGCTAGGTGTGACCTCGAGATTATGTTCTGGCCTATAAGATACAGGTGGATGATGTGATGGGAACACTTCCAGGCCACATGGTTAGAAGGGAAGCTGGTTGTCCACCTCTATTTCCCACTCCCTTTGAGCTGGAACGTGGACAGGGTTCGAGAAGCCAGCTCTGTCCCTGGGGATGGTGGAAAAGCAGGAGGCTGGGTCCCTGGGTCCCTGGGTGACCACATGGAGCCGAATCTCCTGCCTTCTTGGACTAGCAGCTACTCAGCAATGTTAAGGGAGACAGGAATACGTTTCTAATGTGTTAGAGCCACTGTATTTTGGGGTCTCTTAGCAGCTTAATGTATAACCTAACACAGGTGGCTTTCACCTTTTTATACAACTTTGTTTTTTTTTTTGAGACAGAGTCTTGCTCTGTCACCCAGGCTGGAATGTAGTAGTGTGATCTCGGCTTGCTGCAACCTCCACCTCCCAGGTTCAAGTGATTCTCCTGTCTCAGCCTCCCAAGTAGCTGGGACTACAGGTGCCCACCACCATGCCCAGCTAATTTTTGTATTTTTAGTAGAGATGGGGTTTCACCATGTTGGCCAGGCTGGTCTCGAACTCTTGACCTCAGGTGATTTGCCCGCCTTGGCCTCTTGAAGTGCTGGGATTACAGGTGTGAGCCACCATGCCTGGCCGATTTTTACTTTTTTAAACAGTGGTTTGCACTGAAATAGAAGTTCTTTGAGAATAGGAACTGTGCCTTTTTGTCTCCCATGATATTCCAGCCCCTGTCAGACAGTAGTAGGTAGTGAGAATGGTTCTTGGACATTAGTGTGCCTTAGGATTAGCTGGGGCATGGATTAGTTGAAAATGCAGCTTTCTCAGGGGCTCATCCCAAATCTGTGGAATCAATCTTTGGACTCGACTTTACAAATCTAACTTTATTATTTATTTGAGACAGAGTCTTGCTCTGTCGCCAGGCTGGAGTGCAGTGGTGCTTGGAGTGGAGTGCGATGTCGGCTCACTACAACCTTGATCTCTTGACCTCGTGATCCGCTTGCCTTTGCCTCCCAAAGTGCTGGGATTATAGGCGTGAGCCACCGCGCCTGGCCCTTTTTATACAACTTTGATTTTTACTTTTTTTTTTTTTTTTTTTTTTGAGACTGAGTCTTGTTCTGTTGCCCAGGCTGCAGGGCAGAGGCACGATCTCAGCTCACCGCAACCTCTGCCTCCCGAGTTCAAGTGATTCTCCTGTCTCAGCCTCCAAGTAGTTGGGATAACAGGTGTGCACCACCGCACCCAGCTAATTTTTGTATTTTTAGTAGAGATGGGGTTTCGCCATGTTGGCCAGGATGGTCTCGATCTCTTGACCTCGTGATCTGCTCACCTTGGCCTCCCAAAGTGCTAGGATTACAGGCATGAGCCAGCACACCTAGCCACTTTACTTCTAATGAAAGAAAAGGTCTCGTTTACAATCGCAACTGTAATGATGAAATATTTAACAGAAAACTTCCCAAGAAATGTGGAGGATACAAACATAAAAAGCTTTAAAAAAATTCTACTATTGTTGTAATATAAAAAGAGACTTGCATTCATGGGAAGACAATCTTTGTTCTTTGAGAGGAAGAATCAGCTTTGGAAAGATGCCATGAGCTTGCTAAATTTAACTAGAAATCCATACAGTCCCAATTAAAATACTAACACAAAATTTTGGGAGATTTGAGAAAATGGTGCCAAAGTTCATCAAAGGATGTGAATGAAGGAAAATTGCCAGGAAAATTCTAGAAATAAAAAATAACAAGGGGGCCAGGCACTGTGGCTCACACCAGTAATCCCAGCACTTTGGCAGGCTGAGGTGGGAGGATTGCTTGAGGCCAGGAATTCAAGAACAGCCTGGTAAACACAGCAAGATCCCATCTCAACAAAAATTTTTTAAAAATCAGAGCAGGCATGATAGCTCACACCTGTAATCTCAGCGCTTTGGGAGGCCAAGGTAGGTAGATCACTTGAGGCCAGGCGTTTGAGATCAGCCTGGCCAACATGGCGAAACCCTGTCTCTAAGAATACAAAGAAATATTAGCCGATGTGGTAGCAGGCACCTGTAATCCCAGCTATGTGGGAGATTGAGGCACGAGGATTGCTTGAACCCAGGAGGCGGAGGTTGCAGTGAACACAGATCGCTCCACTTCACTCCAGCCTGGGTGACAGAGCAAGACTCTGTCTTAAAAAAAAAAAAAATCAGTCAGGCATTTGGCATGCACCTGTAGTCCTGTCCTAGCTACTCTGAAGGCCGAAGTGAGAGGATCGCTTGAGCCCAGGATGTAGAGTCTGCAGTGAGCTATGATCGCACCATTGCACTCCAGCCTGGGTGGCAGAGCGAGGCCCCATCTCTAAAAAAAAATTATATATATATATATACACACACACACATACTATATATATATATATATATTTCAATTTTTTACTTGGTTTTATTTATTTTGAGACAGAGTCTCACTCTGTTGCCCAGGCTGGAGTGCAGTGGCATGATCTCAGTTCACTGTAATTTCTGCCTCCTGGGTTCAAGCTATTCATGTGTCACTAAGCCCAGCTAATTTTTGTATTTTTAGTAGAGACAGGGTTTTGCTATGTTGGCCAGGCTGGTCTTGAACTCCTGGCCTCAAGTGATCTGCCTGCCTTGGCCTCCAAAAGTGTTGGGATTACAGGCGTGGAGGGGGAAGGGAAGAGGCGAGAGAGTTCCGGCCAATTAGGGGATTGGAGCTGTCATCCAGGCAGGAGATGGTGTGATCTGGATCAGCAGTTCTCAAAGTGTGGTCCCCAGACCAGCAGCACCAGCGTGTTCGGGAAACTTGCTGAAAATGCAGTTATCAGGCCCACCCAGACCTACTGAATCAGGCACTCCAGGGGCGGGGCCCGCCATCTGGGTTTCACTAAACCTCCTGGTGGTTCTGCTGTTTGCTCAAGCGCAAGAACGCTCGCTGGGCTAAAGGAAGAGGGTGGAGAGTCAGTACCTTGGCGCTGTGGGACAACGTGCCACCAACTGGGTGGCTTAGAACAACAGAAACGTATTTCTTACCTTTCTGGAGGGTAGAAATCAGAAATGAAGGCAACCTCCGCCTCCCAGGTTCTAATGATTCTCCTGCCTCAGTCTCCTGATCAGCTGGGACTACAGGCGCCCGCCACCACGCCCAGCTAATTTGTTGTATTTTTAGTAGAGACGGGGTTTCACCACGTTGGGCAGGCTGGTCTCGAACTCCTGACCTCAGGTGATCCGCCCACCTCGGTCTCTCAAAGTGCTGGGATTATAGACATAAGCCACTGTGCCCGGCCCGATGTCCCTCTTCTTATAAGGACTCCTGTCCTATTGGATTAGGGCCCACCCGAATCCCGCAGGCCCTCCTCTTGATTTAATTGCATCTGCAAAGACCCTGTTTCCAAATAAGGCTGCAATCACAGGGACCAGAGGCCTAGGACTTGGACATATCTTTTTTTGGAGGGACATAATTCTACCCACCTCAGATGGGGAGAATGAAAGGATGCAACAGACATCAAAACAAGAGAAATGTTAGTGATTAGATGTGGGGAGTGGAAGTAGGATGAAAAGAGAAAGAACTCAAATGCCCTGCTATTGTTACATAAATAACAAAGCTGGGGTAACCGCGGTGTCCTTTTTCCCTTTTTCTCGAAGAGGGACATCCTCAGGCTAGTATTTCAGAAATTTTATCCTAAGTTCTTGGGACTCATAAACACATTGCTGAAACAAACTCCGTCTCACCTGATGACCTCTCTCTGTTCCCCATGGGGCAGGGCTGGGAAAGAAGGAGCGAGCAAGGCCTCTGTCCACCCACTCATGGAGCCAGGGTCCAATTGCGCTGACTCTCACTGAGGGCGACACTTTAGAGCCAAGTTCAAGTTGAAGTTCAAGGTCCCAGGATCTGGAGGCATCTGAAGCTGCTCCAGCTCTCAGCTGCCTCAAGGGAAAAGATAGTCTCAGAGATAGTCTAGCACCTGTCTTGGTGAGGAGCCAGGCAGCCCATAAGTGTGGGACCTCCTGCCTCTGACACCAGACATGGCTGAAAGCATTTGTCCTTCTGGAAGATTCTGCTCTGCCCATCACTCCAGAGTGAGACAGAAGCCCCTGGAGGGTTTGTGAAAATGCAGATTCCTGGGCCTTACTCCCCAGCGTCTGAGTCACAGGTTTGGGGTGAGAACTCAGAATCTGCTTTCCTTCTTTCCTTCCTGCCTTCCTTTCTTTCTCTCTCTCTGAATCTCTCTTTCTTTCTTCTTTCTTTCTTTCTTCTTTCTTTCTTTCCTTCTTTCTTTCTCTCTTTCCTTCCTTCCTTCCTTCTTTCCTTCCTTCCTTTCTTTCTTTCTTTCTTTCTCTTTCTTTCTTTCTTCTTTCTTTCTCCTTCCTTCCTTCCTTCCTTCCTTTCCTTCTTTTTTTGAGATAGGCTCTTGCTCTGTTGCTCAGGCTGGAGTGCAGTGGTGTGAACATGGCTCACTGCAGCCTTGACCTCCCAGGTTCAAGAGATCCTCCCACCGGCCCGATGTCCCTCTTCTTATAAGGACCCCTGTCCTATTGGATTAGGGCCCGCCCGAATCCCGCAGGCCCTCCTCTTGATTTAGTTGCATCTTCTAAGACCCTATTTCCAAATAAGGCTGCAATCACAGGGACCAGGGGCCTAGGACTTGGACATACTTTTTTGGAAGGACATAGTTCTACCCAGCTACCTGAGTAGCTGGGGCTAGAGGCACTTGCCACCATGCCTGGCTAATTAAAAAAATTTTTTTTGCAGAGATGGGATCTCACTATGTTGCCCAGGCTGGTCTCAAACTCCTGGGCTCAAGTTATCTTCCAGCTTTGGCCTCCCAAAGTGCTGGGATTACAGGCGTGAGCCACCACACCCGGCCTGAGAACCTGCATTTCTATCACATTTCCAGGTGGCCTGGTGCTGCTGCTCTGGAGAACACCTGGAGGAGAACCAAGGCCTACGATGAACGGCTCTCAGCCTAGTGTGCATATGAGAATCACACAGGGAGTTTAAACACACACCAACCCCTGTGCCCGACCCAGACCCTGGGAGACCGCTGAGGGCGGGGTACAAGCACTGGCCCCCAGGGAGTTCTAATCATTGGCCAAAGTCAGGGTGCACAGCCCAACTCCTTCTCACCCGTCAATGCCACTTCAGATACCACTTCTTCAGCAAGCCTTTCCTGACCTTCCTCCAGTGGGGTTAGGTCCCTCATTCATTCATTCATTCCACGAACCATCATGCCCCTTGTATGCACCGGGCCCTGTGCTGGTGCTGGGGATTCAGCTGTGAGGCCAGGTAAGTTTTTTGCCCTCGTGGTGTTTCTTTACAGAAACATGGAGGAAACAAGTGGTGAAAAGTCAGGACAGACGATGTCAGGGTGTGATGAAAATAAAACAGGACGATGACATAAAGACCATTAATTAATTAGAGACAGGGTATCACTCTGTTGGCCAGACTGGAGTACAGTGGTACAATCATGGTTCACTGCAGCCTTGAACTCCCAGGCTCAAGCAATCCTCCCGCCTCAGCCTCCAGAGCAGCTGGAACTACAGAAACACCTATCATGCCCAGTTAATTTTTTCTTTCTTTCTTTTTTTTTTTGAGACAGAGTCCCACTCTGTCGTCCAGGCTGGAGTGCAATGGTGCAACCTCGGCTCACTGCAACCTCTGCCTCCCGTGTTCAGGTGATTCTCTTGCCTCAGCCTCCCAAGTAGCTGGGATTACAGGTGCACACCGCACCTGGCTAATTTTTGTATTTTTAGTAGAGATGGGGTTTCACCATGTTGGCCAGGAGGGTCTCGAACTCCTGAACTTAAGTGATCAGCCCGCCTCAGCCTCGTAAAGTGCTGGGATTACAGGTGTGAGCCACTGTGCCAGAGAAGAAGGTTATTTTAGATGGGCTGGTTGAGGAAGGCCTCTTTGAGGAGGTGACACTGGAGCTGCCCCTCGAAAAAGCCTCCGTGGAGCCCTTTTAAACAAGAGGAGCATTTGAAGCGGGGCTCAGAGCCTGTGCTGAGGTCCTGCAGTGGGCACGGGCTGACCGCATAGGAAGAACCTGAAGGAAGCCAGGGTGGCTGCATCCCAGAAAGCGGAGAGGGAGGCAGAGGAGGGCCGCCCGGGGAGGACCCGGAGTTTATGCAACAGGAAACCAACAGAGTTCAAGAAGGAAGTAACACAATCCCACTCGCTTTGAAAAAGGTCCACTCTGTGCCCCTGGAATGCGCCCTCACCGAGGCGGATTCCTCTCCCTGAGAGCGTTTTTCTCAGGTGTCACGGCAGACTCATTGGTGTGAGAGGAATCTCTTTGTCCCACTGGTGTGTGATCTTTATGAGAAGGTGATTAATGTGCCCCCTTGCCCATAGGAAGTGCTCAGTCGGCACAGTCTGACAGAGCTGGGTGTGGTGGCTGGTGCCTGTTGTCTCCGCTACTAGGGAGGATCACCTGAGCCCAGGAGTTTGAGGCTGCAGTGAGCTGTGATCACCCTACTGCGCTCCAGCCTGGGTGACAGAGCAAAACCTTGTCTCTGAAAAGAAGTTTGACAAATGACCCTGTGAGTGTGTATCCAGTGGTCCTCCTTGGCACTGCCCATCCCTGCCCAAACAGGAGCCTCAGCTACCACCAGGTGTGCCCAGAAAGGTATTTCTGCCCATTGTTTTCCAAAGGATATTTTTGTTTTTGTTTTTGTTTTTTCTTTTTTTTTTGAGGCTGAGTTTTGCTCTGTTACCCAGGCTGGACTGCAGTGGCATGATCATGACTCATTACAGCCTTAACCTCCTGGGCTCAAGCAATCCTCCCGCATCAGCCTCTGGAGTAGCTGGGACTACAGGTGCGTTTGCCACCACACCTAGCTAATTTTTGTTTTTTGTAGAGATGGGGTTTCGCCAAGTGGCCCAACCTGGTCTTGAACTCCTGAGCTCAAGCAATCCTCCCGCCTCGGCCTCCCAAAGTGTTGGGATTACAGGCGTGAGCTACTGCGCCCAGCCCAAAGAATATTTTTGGAACCAGCTTCTCCGTGGGCTCCAGCCATCCCTGGCAGATGCCTCGGCCTGCAGCCTAAGAACAGTTCCCCCTCAGGAAAGAAACTGACAGCTTTGCGGTTCTACGTTGAAGGGTAAGGGCATCTTCTAAGCTCCAGTGTTCTTGGTGCCCACGCTGGTTTCAGGGAGGCACCTCCTGCCTGGCTCCATGGCAGCTGGCCTCTCTGATGCTGTGGACGGTATCCCTGGGCCCTGGGCAGAGCGGGTGGGTGTTGGAGACAAGGGGCCGGTGGCGAGAGCTGCAGTTTTCTGGGCAGGAAGGAAAATGTTGGTCCAGTAGGAAAACAGGGAAAACACATGGGGACTTGCTGCACATGGAGCTGTTTGGTTAGGCTGAAACGTGAAACTTCGGCTTTCATTTTAAAAGCCTGTGTTCGGCCGGGCATGGTGGCTCACGCCTGTAATCCCAGCACTTCGGGTGGCCGAGATGGGCGGATCATGAGGTCAGGAGTTTGAGACCAGCCTGGCCAACATGGTGAAACCCTGTCTCTACTAATAATACAAAAGTTAGCCAGATATGGTGGCAGGCGCCTGTAATCCCAGCTACTTGGGAGGCTGAGGCAGGAGAATCGCTTGAACCTGGGGGGTGGAGGTTGCAGTGAGCAAGATTGTGCCACTGCACTCCAGCCTGGTGACAGAGCAAGACTCTGTCTCAAAAGAAAAAAAAAAAAGAGTCTGTGTGCTTCAGGCCCATGCATGGTGAGAGGTAAGGTGGTTCTCTTGAGTTAGAAAGTGAACCTCAAAAACTCGTCTCCGATTCCAACATAGCAGAGCCCTTAAACGCTGGGCCTGGGAGCAAAAGCCCAAAGAAAAGGGGAGAAGGCTGGGCGCAGTGGCTCATGCCTGTAATCCCAGCACTTTGGGAGGACGAAGCAGGCGGATCCCTTGAGCCAAGGAATCTGAAACCAGCCTGGGCAACACAGTGAGACCCTCATCTCTACAAAAAAAATACAAAAACTAGCCAGGCATGGTGGCAGGTGCCTGTAGTCCCAGCTACTCTGGAGGCTGGTGTGGGAAGATTGCCTGAGCCCAGGAGTTTGAGGCTGCAGTGAGCCAAGTTTGCACTACTGCACTCCAGTCTGGGCAACAGAGAAAAAAAAAATTAAAAAAAAGGGAGGCGAGAAATTCGGACTGTGAATTTTGTTCTTTATACTACTTGAAACTGCCCACGATTGTGATTCTCTCTGGGTCTTCCCACAGTTGGCTCTTCATCCAGTTCTCCGTTAGATGTCACCTTTCCAGAGAGCCCACACCCTCCCTCACTCTCTCAAACTGCTGGGTTTTGTTTCTTGCCAGCATTGAACATTATCTGAAGCTGTTTTGGTGCCTTATTCCTGGACTTGCTTTGGTGTCTGTCTGCAGCCTCTGGAGTGCGCCTCTAGGAAAGAAACCCATTTTCATGAGCTGCAGTGCCCAGTCCTGGTGCATTGAGGGCACTCGTGAATACTCACTGAAGGACAAAGTCAATAAAGCTGTTGATTGTGGCTGCTGGCTACTTGCCAGCCGGGTTTATATCTGTAGCCATTGAGACTGCTTTTGGCTGAAAGTCCTAGAAAGCACCCAAGAAGTTTAACAATAAAGATATTTATTATTTCCATATAAGGGGAAGTCCTGAGACAGGGCAGCTTTGGGGTTCTTTTTTTTTGAGACAGAGTCTCGCTCTGTCGCCCAGGCTGGAGTTCAGTGGCGCAATCTGGGCTCACTGCAAGCTCCGCCTCCCGGGTTCACGCCATTCTCCTGCCTCAGCTGCTCCGAGTAGCTGGGACTACAGGCGCCCGCCACCTTGATTTCATTTTTTTTTTTGAGATGGGGTCTCACTCTGTCGCCCAGGCTGCAGTGCAATGGTGTGATCTTGGCTCACTGCAACCTCCACCTCCCTGGTTCAAGCGATTCTCCTGTCTCAGCCTCCCGAGTAGCTGGGATTACAGATATGTGCCACCATGCCTGGCTAATGTTTGTATTTTTAGTAGAGATGGGGTTTAGCTATGTTGGCTAGACTGGTCTTGAACTCCTGACCTCGGGTGATCCACCTGCCTTGGCCTCCCAAAGTGCTAAGATTACAGGCGTGAGACACTGTGCCCAGGCTTTTTATTTTTAAAATAGAGACAGGGTCTCACTATATTGGCCAGACCGGACTTGAACTACTGGCCTCAAGCAATATTTCCACCTTGGCCTCCCAAAGTGCTGGGATTACATGCATGAGCCACGGGGCCTGGCGTTCTCAATTTCTTTTTAAATTTTATTTATTTATATTTTTATTTTAGAAATACAGACAGGGTCTTACTATGTTGGCCAGGTTGGTCTTGAGCTACTGGCCTCAAGCAATCCTTCCGCCTTGGCCTCCCAAAGTGCTGGGGTTACATGCATGAGCCACTGCGCCCAGCCGGCTCTCAGTTTCAATGTCAAGGGGAGCCCTGAAGAGCCAGGTTCTCTGCATCTCTCTGCTCTGGCATTTTCTGCAGGGCACAGTGGCTGCCTCTGTCTGGGTATCTCATCCAACAGGACACATGCAGGAAGCATCTCTTCCTTGGTCCATTTTTATCAGCAATGAAACCTTTCCAAGAATTCCCCCAGCTCACCCCTTCTTGTGTTTTTGACCAGCATTTGCTCGCATGTCCACCCCTAAGCCAATCGTAGTGAGAGGAACTGTATTACCAAGATGGCTGAGAATAATCAGGATTTCTTCCAGATGGGGGAATGAGGTCCCCCTCTTTGAGCATCTGTGGCTGCCGGGAAGCAGATAGACCCTCTGCCATCAAGAAAGAAGGGGTGAGAAAGAATGAATTTCGGAAAGGCAACCAATGGTATCTATCATCACACTTGTTTAATTTCATCCTCACAAAAGCCTCCGAGGTATTACTTGTCCCCATCGGCATGTATCTCGTATTTGACCTCTGAGTGGATCATCTTTTTAATTTTTAAAATTTTTGTGGGTACACGGTAGGTGTATCTATTTATGGGATACATGTTTTGATATGGGCAAGCAAATGGTAATAATCATGTGATGGAGAATGGGGTGTTCATCCCCTCAAGCATTCATCCTTTGTGTTACAAACAATCCAATTCTACTCCTTTTTTTTTTTGAGATGGAGTTTTGCTCTTGTTGCCCAGGCTGGAGTGCAATGGTGCGATCTCGGCTCACCGCAACCTCCGCCACTCAGACTCAAGTGATTCTCCTGCCTCAGCCTCCTGCTAGCTGGGAATACAGGCGCCCGCCACCATGCCTAGCTAATTTTTGTATTTTTAGTAGAGACAGGATTTCACCATGTTGGCCAGGCTGGTCTCAAATTCCTGACCTTGTGATCTGCCCGCCTCGGCCTCCCAAAGTGCTGGGATTACAGGCGTGAGCCACCGCACCTGGCCTCCAAGTCTACTCTTTTAGTTATTTTACTATGTACAATTAAGTTATTATTGACTCTAGTCACCCCGTTGTGCAAACAGTAGGTCTTAGTCATTCTTTTAAATGATTTTTTTGTACCCATGAACCACCCCCCACTTCTCCTTTCTTTTAAGTTAGAAAAAGTTATTTTTGAAATAGGGTCTCACTGTGTCGCCAGGGTTGGTCTTGAACTCCTGAGCTCAAGTTATCCTCCTGCTTCAGCCTCCCAAAGTGCTGAGATTACAGGCGTGAGCCACCGTGACCAGCCTGATATTTATTCTTATATCCCTGTTGGGTAGAAATAAAGAAAAAAAGAGATATTTATTCAAATTCAGTAAAATGTTGTGTGTGTGGCTGTGTGTGTTGTGTGCATCTCTACATGTGTTTGTGTGTCTGTGTGTGTCAATGTGTGTGTCTGTGTGTGTGTGTCTGTGTGTGTGTCATTGTGTGTCTGTGTTGTGTCTCTGCATGTGTTTGTGTCTGAGTGTGTTAATGTGTGTGTCTGTGTGTCAGTGTCTGTGTGTGTTTGTGTGTCTCTGCATGTGTTTGTGTGTCTGTGTGTGTCAATGTGTGTGTCTGTGTGTGTCAATGTGTGTGTTTGTGTGTGTCTGCATGAGTTTGTGTGTGTGTGTCAATGTGTGTGTCTGTGTGTGTGTTTGTGTGTGTCTCTGCATGTGTTTGTGTGTCTGTGTGTGTCAGTGTGTGTGTCTGTGTGTGTAGGGGCATGTGGAGTTCTCTGAACTAAACTCCATGAGGAATACAATATTTATTAAAAGGAAAGTAATATGATTGTACTAATCTGAAACTCACGTATGTGTTATTAAAACTGAACCACAGCAATTGTTTAGTCCAAGGATTGGCAAACTCTTTCTGTAAAGCAACAGATAATAACTATTTTAACTTTTTGCACTACAGGGCCTCTGCTAAAATTACTCAACTCTGCCACTGTAGCCTGGACACAGCCATAAACTATATGAATAGGTATGTCTGGGTTCCAATAAAACTTTATTTACAAAAAACAGGCTGGGGGTCAGGTTTGGCCTTTGGGCTATAGTTTGCCAACTCCCAGTTCAGACTTAGACCAATAAAAGATTGTTTCAGGAGGAATGTTTTATCGCTGACATTTTTTAGAGTTACTGGCGCACAGTGATAAGAAATAGCAACCTGAGTTTGAATAGGCTGGGGGCTGTATCCACTGTTCCACCCTTGGTACACCTCTCATTCCCACTGCACAGAGGGGGCCCAGGGCTCAGAGGGGCACCCAAGGCTCAGAGGGGATACCGTGGCCTGAGAAGGGCAGCTGGGGCTCAGAGGGAATACCTGGGGCTCAGAGGAGCAGCCAGGGCCTGAAGGAGGTGAGCCACTTGCCTAGAAATCCAGTCTGTGTCGCCCAGAGTGTGAATATCCTGAATACCCTCTTGGGCGGCTCGGATCCCTCCTCCCTGTGTGGTGGGGACTCCTTTCTGGGACAGACCCTGGGTCTGAGTCCGTGTTGCTCAGGGAAGCTGACACGGGCTCCTGTCACACTCGCCAGCACTTTTCTCTCTGGCTCAGGACAGGGTGGAAAAGTTAGGAAGTCTGCAGGAGTGGGCTTGGGGACAGTTTGGGGGCCCTGAGTCCCCTCATTTCCCTGTCTGGAGGCGCAGAGAACACTCCGGAGGGCCCGGTGGACCTGCTGTCCTCCCTGAGCCCGCCCCACTCACGTCTTCTCTCTGCCTCCCTCGTTCTCAATCAAAGACAGATCGAAGCTGCTCCTCATTGCTGAGGTCCCCTCAAGTCTCCTAACCGACTTCTTGACCCCAAACTTGCACTTTGTGGGAGGCTCCTATCCTCTCTCTGGCTCAGCCTTTGGATTGTGTAGTTTGTTTGTTTTTACCATCTTAACCATTTCTAAGTGTACACTTCAGTGGCATTAAGGACATCCACATTGTTGTGTAACCATCACCACCATCCCTCCTGGCACTTTCTCATCTTGCAAAATAGAAACTGCATATGCATTGATCAATAATTCCCCTTTCCCTCTCCCGCCAGCCCCTGGCACCCACCATTCTCCTTTCTGTCTCTGTGGATCTGGCTACTCTAGGGAGCTCATGCAAAGGGAATCGTACGGTATTTGTCCTGTTGTGGCTTATTTCACTCGCATAACTTCCTCAAGGCCTGTGCATGTCGCAGCATGCGTCAGAACGTCCTTTCTTTTCCAGGCTGAATCCTATTCCAACGTGTGGATGGGCCCCAGCTTATTACCCACCACCCGTCAGCGGACACTCGGGTTGCTCCCACCATTGGGCCATCGTGAACAGCGCTGCAATGAACGTGGTGGCCAGATTCCTGTTCAAGTCCCCAGTTTCATTTCTTTTATATCCAGAAGTGAGACTGATGCATCACATGGTAATTCTATGTTAATTTCTTTTTGTTGTTTTTTGTTGAGACAGAGTCTTGCTGTCACCCAGGCTGGAGTGCAGTGCCATGATCTCAGCTCACTGCAACCTCCACCTCCCAGGTTCAAGCGATTCACTTATTCCACACCTCTGAGGTGGGTCTTATTAGCCCCACTTTACAGATGGGGCAATCAAGGCCCAGACAGTTAAGTAACGTGTCCATAGGAGAGCAGGGCTTTGAACCTGGACTGTCTGGCTCCAGACTTGCTGTTTTAAACTATTAGTCAGTTAAAACTAGTAGCCTTCTTCTTCTTCTTTTTTTTTCTTTCTAAAGACAGTCTACTTTATTTTTTTCTTCATTTTTGAGTCAGGGTTTCACTCTTGGTGCCCAGGCTGGAGTGCAGCGGCACGATCATGTCTCACTGCAGCCTCCACTTCCTGGGCTCAAGCAATGCTCCCGCCTCAGCTCCCGAGTAGCTGGGACTACAGGCATGCGCCACCATGCCCAGCTAATTCTGTGTATTTTTAGTAGAGATGGGGTTTCACCATGTTGCTCAGGCTGGTCTTGAACTTGCTGGCCTCAAGCCATCCTCCCGCCTCGGCCTCCCAAAGTGCTGGGATTACAGGTGTGAGCCACTGTGCCGGCCGTTACCTCCAGGCTTCTACCGCAGCTGTTGGACACTGCCTCTGAGCCTCTCTTTCTCTCCTCTAATTCCTTTCCCACCACAGAATCAGTTCCTGTAGTAGTCTGAGCAGGAAGTGGAGAGAACACTCAAAATTGGAGACTTCGAGGATATATACAAAGGCGCAGGGAAAACAAAAGGGAGAGTGAAGCTGCTCCCCACCCTGGGGCTGAGGGGAGGAGGGCAGGGAGTGTCACCTGGAACCCAGGAGGAGAGAGGAGTCAACAGAAGGCTGCCTTCCAGGGACCGTGACCTCTGCTCAAGAGCTGCAGCCAGCCTGTGTGTTTCAGCTCAGTGCAGTTGGGGTATCACAGACCACCCCACATGCAGTGACTTGGAGGTGCTATTAATGATACTATTGGGGCAAGAGGTATAAACTGGGGTGACTGCACCGTCTAAGGCACAGTGGTCCCTGATTATCTGTTCCTTGGGCACACTGAGCACCTCCCTGACACAGGGCCTTTGCACTTGCTGGTTCATTTGCCAGAATGGCCCTCCCCAGCTCTCACCCTTCCGGTCTCCCCCCTCCAGCCCCCATCTCCCTGTGGCATTACCTTTTTATTTCTCTCATTAGCACTTAGCACCATCTATAATCCTTATCTATTTATTTGCTTATAAATATATTTATAGATAAATAAAAAAATATATTTTAGTATCTCTCTCTCTTTCCCTTACTAAAAAGGCCAGGGCAGACCAGACATGGTGGTTCAAACCTATAATCCCAGCACTTTGGGAGATCGAGGTGGGAGGATCGCCTGACTCCAGGAGTTCGAGACCAGCCTGGGCAACATAGTGGGATGCCCATCTCTATTAAAAAAAATAAAAATTAAAAAAATATTAGGTTGGCTGGGTGCAGGGTCTCACACCTGTAATCCTAGCACTTTGGGAAGCCGAGGTGGGTGGATCATTTGAGGTAAGGAGTTTGAGATCAGCCTGGCCAACATGGTGAAACCCCATTTCTACTAAAAAATACAAAAATTAGCTGGGAGTGGTGGCAGGCGCCTGTAGTCCCAGCTACTTGGGAGGGAGGCTGAGGCAGGAGAATCGCTGGAACCCGGGAGGCAGAGGCTGCAGTGAGCTGACATCACACCACTGCACTCCAGCCTGGGCAACAGAGCAAGACTCGTATCTCAAAAAAAAAAAAAATTAGTTGGTGTGGTGGCACATGTCTATAGGAGGCTCAGGTGGGAGGATTGCTTGAGCCCAGGGGGTGGAGGCTGCAGTGAGTTTTGCACTCCAGCTTGGGTGACAGAACCAGACCCTGTCTCAAAAAAAGTAAGGCCAGGGCAGAGAGGACCTGCCTGCTTTCTTCCCCATCTCCCCCCAGGCCCTAGCACACAGTAGGCCTGATACATAGTGAGTGCTCAGCAAATATTTGCCACATAAATGAATGAATGAGCATGTCCATCCCTTCTCTGGTAGGTAGGACAGGACCAGGTGGTCTCAGAGGAATCTTCTGGGTCCTGGGATAGGAATCATCCTCCTTTCTCCAGCTGCTGTTGAGAGTGGCAGCTGGCAGAAACTTCTGTCTTCTGGTGACCTGGCCCACGGAGCAGCGTATTAGCTCGCGGCTGCCAGCTGGGTCCTCCCCACGTGCTTGCACCTTTGTCCTGGGAAGCACGTCTGTGTTGGAGGGTTAGCCCTTGCCAGAGAGGACATATCAGAGTCCCCAAAGGCCAGGGACAAAAGTGAGGACTGATCGCCAGCCCTGAGTCAGAGAGGAAAGACTCCCGGAGGGAAGTCAGTGATCAGGGACTCAGAAAGGCATGATTCTGAAGGAAGACAGGATTTACAGGGCATCTCAGTCTGTTCAGGCTTCTAAAACAGAGTACCATAGACTGGGAGAACTTACAGACAACGGACATCTATTTCTCACATTTCTGGAGGTTGGGAAGTCCAAGATCAAGGCGCCAGCAGATTTGGTGGCGGTGAGGCCCTGCGTCCTGGTTCACAGACGGCAGCTTCTCTCTGTGTCCTTGCCTGGTGGAAGGGGAGATGCAGCTCTCTAGAGCCTCGTGTGTCAGGACCCTCATCCCATCGGTGAGGCCTCTGCCCCCATGACCTCGTCACTTCCCAAAAGCCCTACCTCCTAATACCATCACATGGTAATTAGGTTTCAACGTACAAATTTCAGGGGACACATTCAGATTCTAGCACAGGGGCTAAAAAGTCCAGGGGCAGAGGCTAAGTTTCTGGAGGGGCTGTTTGGGAGCTCTGGAGACCTTCTCTGATATTCACAATATTGCAGGGGGCATTTTGACCTACTGAAGAGAAACAGCTCCTAAAAAGTCACTCGCAGCAACATGAGAGATTCGCATTCTGATTAAAATCTATGCAGGCACCTCCTGCTTCAGAATCGTTGCCCTGGCTGTTCCCTCTGCCTGGAATGTTCTTCCCTGGATCTCAACACGTTCCTGCACTTCCTGCAGGTCTTTGCCCAAATGTCACCTTCTCACTGAGGCTGTCTCCAAACACCCCATTTAAATGGCAACCCCTCTCCCCCAGTAGCATTTACACTGTTCTCTTTTTCCCCTAAAGCATGCATCGTCCTCTAACTGCCTGTCCCGTGGAAATGCAGCATGCACAAACCACACACACAATTTTAAAAATTTTATGACAGAGGAACCTGTTCTGAAAAAAGAAAAAAAGATAAAAGAATTTTAGGGGTCATATTTTAAAAAGTAAAAAGAAACAGGTGAAATTAATTTAACTTGTAATATTATTCAGCCCTGGGTCAGTGTGTGTGGATGAACCACATCTACCAGAGTCCAAGGTAAAAGCTTGCCTCTGCCGCTGGGCCACGCAGCTGCCTGGCATGGTGGCCTGGGGCAAGTTGCTCAGCCTCTCTGTGCCCCGGCTCCCTTATCGGTGATGTTCAAATAGTGTCATTTCAGGCCGGGCGCGGTGGCTCACGCTTGTAATCCCAGCACTTTGGGAGGCCGAGGTGGGTGGATCACGAGGTCAGGAGATCGAGACCATGATGAAACCCCGTCTCTACTAAAAATACAAAAAATTAGCCGGGCGTGGTGGTGGGCACCTGTAGTCCCAGCTACTCGGAGAGGCTGAGACAGGAGAATGGCGTGAACCCGGGAGGCGGAGCTTGCAGTGAGCCGAGATTGCGCCACTGCACTCCAGCCTGGGCGACAGAGCGAGACTCCGTCTCAAAAAAAAAAAAAAAAAGTGTCATTTCAATGTGTAATCAATATAATATTGAGATATTTTATGCTCTTTTCATATGAAGGCTTTGAAATCCGGGATGTATATGACATAACATATCTCACCTCAGACTAGCCCCGTGTCAAGTGTCCCATAGCCACATAGGGCCAGTGGCTACTGTATTGGATAGCACAGCTCTAGTATCTTTTTGTTTTGTTTTTTGAGATGGGGTCTTGCTCTGTCATCCAGGCTGGAGTGCAGTGATGTCATCTTGGATCACTGCAACCTCTGCCTCCTGAGCTTAAGTGATCCTCCCACCTCAGCCTCCTGAGTGTCTGGGACCACAGGTACGTGCCACCATGCCCAGCGAATTTTTTTTTTTAACTTATTGTAGCAACAGGGTTTTGCTATGTTGACCAGGCTGGTCTCAAACTCCTGAGCTCAAGCAAAGTGCCTGCCTCGGCCTCCTAAAGTGCTGGGATTACAGGTGTGAGCCACTGTGCCCACAGCTCTAACATTTTATAAAATCCACCAATGATGATGTTTATCACTAATTGTTATTGCTTGTCTATTAACATACAGGACCCGCAAGGCTGGGGGCTTGCTTATGGTCCCTGCTGGGTCCCCAAACGCCCAACACAGTGCCCAGCACAGAGTAGGAGCTCAATGTGAACTGAATGAATCCAGCAGGCACACGTGAGCTCTCTTTCCTCCCTCACCAGCAGCGATCCAGGCGGCAGATGTGGCTACAATGCTTTCCTGGCTGTGCGTGGTGGCTCATGCCTGTAATCCCAGCACTTTGGAAGGCCGCGGCGAGTGGATCACTTGAGCCCAGGAGTTGGAGACCAGCCTGGCCACATAGTAAAACCGCATCTCCATTAAAAATACAAAAATTGGCCGGGTACAGTGGCTCACACCTGTAATCCCAGAACTTTGGGAGGCCGAGGTGGGCGGACCACCTGAGGTCAGGAGTTCAAGACAAGCCTGGCCAACATGGTGAAATCCCATCTCTACAAAAATATAAAAATTAGCCAGGCATGATGGCAGGTGCCTGTAATCCCAGCTACTCAGGAGGCTGAGGCAGGAGAACCGCTTGAACCCGGGAGGAGAAGGTTGCAGTGAGGCGAGATCACACCATTGCACTCTAGCCTGGGCAACAGAGTAAGACTCCTTCAAAAAAAAAAAAAAAAAAAAAAAAATAGCAGGGTGTGTGGCATGCACCTGTAATCCCAGCTGCTCAGGAGGCTGAGACAGGGAGAATTGCTTAAATCTGGGAGGCGGAGGTTGCAGTGAGCTGAGATCACACCATTGCACTCCAGCCTGGGCCACAGAGTGAGTCTCCATCTCAAAAGAAAAAAAAATAAGGTTTCCTCTTCCTTTGCTTTTTATTTCGTCCTTTCTTGCGCCCGTCTCTTCACTTTCCTTCACTTTCTTCCTCTTTTTCCTTTCCCTCAGCAAACAGCGTAGTGGTCATGTTTGTGGCAAGTGACTGGTTCACATCTCTGCTCGCTGCTCGCCAGGAGCCAGCTGTGCCTCCTTTAAGGAAGCCCTTTAGCTTCCATGCACTGTGTTCTGTTGCCGCTGGGGATGAGTGTGATTCTTCCCACGCTGGGGTGGGGCACAGGGCATGCGGCTGCCTGCAGGAGGTGTTGGCTTCGCCTCACACAGGCACCTTGCTAAGCATATGACCAAGATGAGCCCATGTAATCCTCATGACCACCCCAGGGTGCAGGCATGACTCAGACCGATCCCAAGGCACCGATAAGGGAGCCGGGGCATAGAGAGGCTGAGCAACTTGCCCCAGGCCACCATGCCAGGCAGCTGCGTGGCCCGGCAGCAGAGGCAAGCTTTTACCTTGGACTCTGGTAGACGTGGTTCATCCACACACACACTGACCAAGGGCCTACTGTGGGCCACGTGCTGTTCAGGAGCTGGGGGCACAGCAATGGACGAAACAGGCAGATTCCTGCCCCGTGGAGCTTTTTTTATCCTAGAAGAGGAAGGAAGCCAGTCAAACAAGCGAACACCTCCCTGGAGGGCGGTCGGTGCACAGAGAGAAATGAAGCAGCCAAGGGGGATAGGGAGGGTCCTGTGGGTAGTTTGTAACTTTCAAAGGGTGGGCAGGAAGGAAGTCATTGCTGAGAAGATGACACTGGAGTAAGGACCTAAGGAAGGGAGGGTGCGCCTCCTGGGTGTTAGGGAGAGGAGCATTCCAGGAGGGGACCAGGGAGTGCAAAGGTTCTGGGGCACGAGCCGGGCAGCAGGTGGAGGAGCTCCGGGGAGGAGGGTGTGGCTGGAGCAGAGTGGGCAAGGGGAGGGAGGGGGATGAGGTTAGGGAGATGTGACGATCTGGGTGTGTTTTGACTTTCTCTCTCGTATGAGATGTGGTGATCTTGTGGGCCATGGTGAGGGCTTTGGCTTTTACGCTGAATGAGGTGGGAGCCACGGAAAGGTTTCTTTCTTTTTGTTTTCTTGAGAGACAGGGTCTCACTATGTTGCCCAGGCTGGAGTGCAGTGACACAATCATAGCTCACTCACTGCAGCCTCGACTTCTGGGCTCACATGATTCTCCCACCTCAGCCTTCTCAGTAGCTGAAACTAGAGGTGTGTGCCACCTTACCTGGCTAACTTTTTATTTTTTGTAGAGATGGTGTCTGGCTGTGTTGCCCAGGCTGATCTCGAACTCCTGGCCTCAAGGGATCCTCCTGCCTCGGCCTCCAAAAGCACTGGGATTATAGGCATGAGCCACCACGCCTGGCCATTTCTTTAAAATAACAGTTTTTATTGAGATATAATTTGCATATCATGCATTCACCCATTTAAAGTATATAATTTGGCCAGGCATGATGGCTCACACTTGTAATCCCAGCACTTTGGGAGGCCAGGGTGGGAGGATGACCAGAATTTTGAGAGCAGCCTGGGCAACAAAGTGAGACCCTGTCTCAATAAAAATGAAAACATGAGGTGTGCATGGTGGCATATACTTGTCGTCCAAGCTAGTCAGGAGGCTGAGGCGGGAGGATGGTTTGAACCCAAGACTTCAAGGCTGTAGGGAGATGATACCACTGCACTCCAGCCTGGGTGACAGAGTGAGACCCTGTCTCTTGAAAAAAAAAAAAAAGTAAATAAAGTGTGCAATTTGATGGCTTTTTGTATATTCACAGAGTTGTGCAACCATCATTACCATCACTGGTACTGTCACTTTTTGAACATTTTCACCACTCCAAAATGAAACCCCAAACCTGTAACAGTCACTCCTCATTCTCCCCAGCCCCTGGCAACCACTGGTCTACTTTTTGTCTCCATAGATCTGCCTACTATGGACATTTTATGTAGGCAGAATCATACATGTGGCCTTTGTGTCTGGCTTCTTTCACTTATCAATGTTTTCAAGGTTCATCCATGGTGTAGCATGCGTCAGCCCTTCATTCCTTTTTATGATGAGTCATATTCCAGTGTGTGGTTATGCCACATTTTATTTACCTATTCACCAGCTGATGGGGGCATGGGTTATTTTCACTGCTTGGCTGCTGTGAACATTTGTGTCCAGGCGTCTGTGTGGACATGCTCTTTCCTTTCTCCTGGGCATACACCCAGGAGTGGAACTGCTGGGTCTTAGGGGACCCCTATGTTTACCTTTTGAGGCTGCACCATTTTCCAATCCCACAAGCGCCTCACAAGGCTTCCAACTCCTCCAGGTCTTTGCCTGCAGTGGTTCTCCGTCTTTGATCACTAAAGGACTCTGAGGAGAGGAGGAAAAGCATCTGACTTGATTTTCCAGGAGCCCCGTGACACCATGTTGATCGTATTTTGTTATCAGCACTCTTTCTTTTCTTCTGTATCTTTGACTTTCCCCAGGGCAAGACCTCTCAAACATGACGAAGTCTTTTTTTCCCTTCTTAAGCTGCTCTCCCTGCCACCGGAAGTGACTCCTCTCAGCAAGGCCAAGGTGGCTCACGTGTCCCAGCACCCTTTCATCTCTGCCCTTCTCTCTCAAGTGACAGCATGGTGTGACATGAGGGCTCTCCAGCCATGGCCTTGTAGCCCTCTTGGGTAAGCATCACGTACATTTGGACCTTGAAAACTTGGTCATGAATCAGAGTTAGATTGGGTGAGATGGTCAAGGCAGGTCAGTATCAAGGAAGTGGAGGAGGGTGTCAGGGCCAGGCAGACCGCGGATTTTAGTTAACCGGCTAATTTCAGAGAACTACAAAAGTCATTAAAAAAAAGGCAACTGCATAGCTGAAGGCTATTGAAGGCCTTAAGGAATTCAATGAAATGATATTAATTAATTAATCAATTGATCAGTTACTTGATTGATTAATGAGTTAATTAGCTGATTGAGTAAAGTATTTATTGAGTACCTGCTATGTGCCAGGCATTTTTCCAGGTGCTGGAGATACATCGATAAGCAAAACAGGGTCAGCTTCTGTCTTTCGGGAGCTGGAGGAGATGAACAAGGAAACAGATGAGACTATTTCACACAAAGCAAGGTGGCCTGACAGAGTGGGCTGGGACTCCTGTTTTCGACAGATGCAACAGCAAAGGCTTCTCTGAGGAGTGGGTTTCAGCTGAGCCCAGAAGAGTGGGGAGCCCCAGGAGCCTGAAGTGGGTTTCAGCTGAGCCCAGGAGAGTGGGGAGCCATGGAAGGATCTAGGGGAAGCGTATCCTAGACAGAGGAACAGGAAGTGCAAAGGTCCTGACACAAGAAAAAGCTGGGGACGCTCAATGAACAGAAACAATGGGGGAGAGGGCAGAAGATGGAGGCAGAGAGATGGGCAGGCACCAGGTCACGTGGGTCCGGAAAATAACGACGACAGTCCCCAGCTCAGTTGCACTGACACATTCCAGGGACTGTTCTAAGCACTGGCACGTTTTTTGACTTGTTTAATCCTCACAGTAGCCCTTGGAAAGGGGCTGTTCTAATCCCTGTTTCATAGATGAGGAGACTGAGGCACAGAAAGGCCCAAACCACTTGCCCCAGGACTCCAATGTGGGAAACCCCGGAGCCTGCATTTCTCTGAACCTGTCTCCCTGGGCTACCACAGTCTCACCCCAGCCACTCTGACCTCCCTCAGGAGTTGGGCCCTGCCCCTTGGGGCACTGGACCATATTCGGCCTCCTTAGAGGAAGGCAGTGCCAGGCAAAGCTGTCTAACCAGAACATAGCAGGTGCTCTGTAAATATTGGTTCAGGCGAAGACATATTGCTTAAGGATGGCCCTGGGAGAAGGCTGCTTTCTTCTGGAGTTAAATAAGAGGTTTAGAAAGCCCCCTCAGAGCACTCAAGGACTGAGCCTGCCTTACCCAGGTGCTGGGGACACCACCCTCCTGTCCCTGTGTAACCCAGGAGTCTCTTGTCCTCTCAGTAACTTCATTCAGAAAATGAGGGGACTGGCCAACATGAGGGGCCCAAAACTCAAGGTGGGGCCAGCGGTTCAGGGACCAGAAGGCAGGCCAGGTGGGGTGTGGTGGAGAACTTCAGGGGGGCGTGGAGGGCTTCAGGGACACACTCACCCATCTAAGGGCAACTGCCACTTAGTGCCAGCCCACTGCTGTGCACCCTATTCTGTTTTCTTTTCCTCTCTCTCTCTCCTTTTTTTTCTTTTTTTTTCCCCCCCAGGGTCTTGCTATCACCCAGGCTGGAGTGCGGTGGTAAGATCAGGGCTCACTGCAGCCTTGAACTCTGGGACTCAAGGGATCCTTCTGCCTCAGCCTCCTGAGTAGCTGGGACCACAAGCGCATGCCACTGTGGCTGGCTAATCTTTTCATTTTCTGTAGAGACTGGTCTCACTATGTTGCCCAGGCTGGTCTCCAACTAGTGGCCTCAAGTGATCCCTCACCTGGACCTTCCAAAGTGCTGGGATTACAGTTGTGGGCCACCATGCACCGGGCCTGCTCTGTTTTCTTGGAGCACTTGCCTGCAATTATCCTTCATTCATTTGCTCAAGTGCTCATCATTGGTTTCCCTCTTCATTAGAAAGTGGGGACTTGGTTTGGGTTAACTAAGCTTCCCTTGCATCAGTTTTCATTTCTTTCTTTCTTTTTCTTTTCTTTTTTTTTTGAGATGGAGTTTCGCTCTTGTTGCCCAGGCTGGAGTGCAATGGCGCTATCTCGGCTCACCACAACGTCCGCCTCCCGGGTTCAAGCGATTCTCCTGCCTCAGTCTCCTGAGTAGCTGAGTTTACAGGCATGCGCCAGCCACTACGCCCGGCTAATTTTGTATTGTTAGTAGAGACGGGGTTTTGCCATGTTGGTCAGGCTGGTCTCCAACTCCCGACCTCAGGTGATCCACCCACCTAGGCCTCCCGAAGTGCTGGGATTACAGGCGTGAGCCACCGCCCAGTTTTCTTATTGTAAAATGGAGCCATTGTGTGCAAAGCACTCAGGACAGGGGCCAGCACCTAGAAGGCTCCTCAGTCATTCATTCTAGAATATTTACTGTGAGCAGGCATTCCCCACCAGGCCACGTTCTAGAGCTGAGAACGCGTGGGGGGGGCCCCGCCTCAAGGGCTGGCATCCCAGTTGGAGCACATGGTCAGAATGCAAGGACGCAAATGAACGTGAACCTGCCAGGGGGTCCTCGGTCATAGGGTGATGGTGGCACCAACGTTACGAAGGGCCAGGCGGATACCTGGGAGAACAGAATTGCCTGTGCAGGGTGTATGAAGGCCCTGGGGCTGGAGCCTGCGGCCCTTCTTCCAGGGACAGTGAGGCTGGAGATGGACTGGGGAGATGAGGGTCTAGAAGGTGGTGGCGGGGCATGTGGACCGTTGTAAGGGCTCTGGGGTTCCTGGGTGGGCTGGAGTCCTACTCACTGTGACCAACCATGATGATGGTCCCGATAGAGGAGGAGGGGGAAGAGGAGGGAAAGGGAAGGGTGAGGGGCTCAGAGGGGAGAGCTGGGAGGAGGGGAGACATAGGTGGGGGAAGGGGTAGGAGAAAGGGAAAGGGAGCAAGAGGGTGAGGGGCACCAGGCCCCATAGGCGTTTTGGCTCAGCGGTCACGAGGCCTCCTCAGCTCCCGCCCCAAAACGGAAGCGAGGCCGTGGGGGCAGCGGCAGCGTGCGGGGCGTGTCTTGGCGGCCACGGCCCCGCCCCCTGCCCGTCCGATCAGCGCCCCTCCCCGTCCCCGCCCCGCTCCCGCCCCCGGCCCGCTCAGGCCCCGCCCCTGCCGCCGGAATCCTGGAGCCCAAGGCTGCCCGGGGGCGGTCCGGCGGCGCCGGCGATGGGGCATAAAACCACTGGCCACCTGCCGGGCTGCTCCTGCGTGCGCTGCCGTCCCGGATCCACCGTGTCTCTGCGGCCTGCCTGCCCGGAGTCGCCACCTGTGTCGTCTCTGTCGCCGTCCCCGTCTCCTGCCAGGCGCGGAGCCCTGCGAGCCGCGGGTGGGCCCCAGGCGCGCAGACATGGGCTGCTCCGCCAAAGCGCGCTGGGCTGCCGGGGCGCTGGGCGTCGCGGGGCTACTGTGCGCGGTGCTGGGCGCTGTCATGATCGTGATGGTGCCGTCGCTCATCAAGCAGCAGGTCCTCAAGGTGGGTGAGGGAGCCCCCAGGGGGTCCGCGCACGGACCCGGGCTGTTGGGCGCTGGGCGCCTGGAGGACCCGCGCGTTGCGGTAGGTGGGCGACCGCCCCGGAATCGGCGCCCGGGCCCGGCGCAGCAGAGCACGAGGGAGGCCAGGCGCTTCGGGAGGAGCTGCTGCCAGCCTCCCCACCACCCTCACCGCTCCAGACTGAGGCTAGGGGGGAACCCAGGGGCTTTGCTGGAGGCGCAGGCCAGGGTTCGGGAGGCCTGGATGGGAGACCACCCGGGCGCCTGACCCTCCCTAAGGGGTCTGGGCGCCCACGACGGATCAGGAGTGTGGACAGGTTGCTTCCGTTGTGCGGCCCGAAGGAGCCCAGGAGTGTGTGAACGTCTGCTTTCACAGCAGCCGGTAGCAGAGTCCGGTAAAATTAGAGCTGCACTTTGCTTGTATCCTGAGAGCCCAGGAGGACAGGAACCTTCTGTGAAGCCCACGTGGGTGCCCAGCTCACATGGTAGGTGCTCAGCTGAGCATCCTCCACTGCCCAGAATCTCCCCATAGGAACCCTTTCCCAGAGGCAGAATGCGCGACTCTGTTCTCCCTGCTCACTGCCTCCATGATTCAGTCTGGAAACTATAAGCCGCTTTTCTTCCCAGATTCCTGCAGAGGCAGGCACCAGCCCAAGGTCCTCTGAGTGCACGCAGCCTGAGGTCTTTCCTCTGATCCTAACCTTGCATACCATTGCCCTTTCAACCAGGGAGGCAGATTAGGCGGTCAGCTGGTCTGCAGACGGACAGACTCTGCCCTGGGTGCCTGGGTGGCCTGTTTGAATGAGCCTGGAGTTAGGAAAGGGCTGGGAGATTGCAGAGTATCACATTTGAACTAAAAGCCATTTAGAGTTTTGAAGCCCTGCAACCCACACATGCAGTGGCGGGGAGGGGAAACTGGGGCTTACTCTTATCAAAGTTCTAGCCAGATGCAGAGCTGGGGTGAAGATGTGGACATTGTCACTCTAATGGACATCTTTCCCCCTTGGCCTGCCTCTTTGGACTGGGTTTCTTAAGAATGGTTCCTTGTCCACATTTCATGTCTGTTCCCTCATTCACAGAGTGAATGAATGAGTGATTGAATGAAGGATCTGCTTAGATCTGGCTGCCACACTTCTTGGGACCCAGCTAGCTGGCTTTAAAGATGGAGCAACATGTGGCCCCTCTCAAGGTCTCAGGGTGAGCAGTTGTCTAGGGCATCTTGGCCATGTTGTGTCTATTTTTGATTTTTCAAATCTTGTCCCGCCAAAGCCTGTAATCTGATTGCAAAGAGGTCCCGGTGGATGGTGACACTGTCTCTGGGGATGGCAGGAAAAGCAACAGAATGGCCTCTTCCCCCCCGTTACAGCTCAGAGGCTTTCTCTGTTACACTGCGGGAGCTTTATTTTTCTGTGGCCTACTCATACTGAAACGTGTGTGTCAGTGACAGCCTTGTGGCTGCCGCAGTGCCAGGACCTCACTGTGTGTATGCAGGGTCCCTAGAGGGGCTGTCACTCAGGCGGTTCAAGCATGTGACCCTGTGCTGTGAGTGAGCACCTAGTCTCTTGCTTTGGGAGTGTGGGGGTGGTGGGACTTATGCCAGGTAAAGAGTCTTGCCAACTCAGTTATTCGGGGGCTTATTTCAAGGTGTTTTCTTTCTCAGGATGTCATCAGGTTAAGTATGTCAGTAGGGTATGTGTGTGTGTGTGTGTGTGTGCACCACACATGCGTGCACCACCAAATTTCCCCACTCCTCTCCCGGGCTTCTAAAGAGGAAAACCACATTGTCCTCAATTGTCCTGGAGCTAGGAGCATCTGGCTTAAAGTTGAACGGGAGCCTCCCAGCATCCCTCTGTGGATATCCCAAAGGCGATTGGTTTGGGGCCGAGTGGCGTGAAGGCAGGAAGACACGCCCAGCCCAAGACGGCCACTTCTGGAACCACCCAGGCTGGAGCAGCGGCCAAGTGCCTTAGCATGGAAAAAGAGAGCCTGTGTTCAGGGGACCAGGCGGGTGAGACACGCGCATAAGCAGGGACTGCCCGCTGGTGTTTTCTTTGGCTACATGAGTCTGTGTGCAACTTGAATGGGAGGCCTTGTGCTTTGATTTTTTTTTTTAATATGCTTTTTGGTTAACGACAAGTCCCTACAGTTGGCGCTCTGTGTCTGCAGGTTCTGCATCTGTGGATTCAATCAACTGTAGATTGAAAGTTTTCAGAAAAAATCCTCCCAAAATAACAATACAACTAAAAAAAAGACATAAAAACAATACTGTATAACAACTATTGACATACCATTTACATCGTATTAGGTATTATAAGTAACCTAGAGATGATTTAAAGAATATGGGAGGATGCGTGTAGGTGATATGCAAATACCGCAGCATTTTATGCAAATACCACAGCATTTTATGTCGGGGACTTGAGCATCTGCAGATCTTGGTATCTATGGGGGTCCTGAAACCAATTCCCCTCTGACATTGAGGGACGACTTTATATAAAATATATGAATACTTGCTCATAAAAAAAAGTTCAAATGGAGGAAAAGAGAGAAAGTTTCCCCCATTTTATTCCCCTCCTGAGCTATTATCACCATCATTGGTGTGGCTCTTTCTAGACCCTTTTCTGTGTACCAAGAGCCTGTATGTATACATATTAATATATATATTTTACATAACTTGAACTAACTGTAAGTGAACTTGAACATGTATAATTATTTTGCAATTTGCTTTTCAATTCAAAGATACCATCTGAAAAATTTTCCATGTCTCAGCAATAAATCTACCCCGCATTTTCCTTCATCACTGCTGGTATTCCTTTGACTGGTTATAGATTTGTTTACCTGTTTCTCCACTGACTGATCATTTTCTCTGTCACAAATGACAGCGATATCCCGACACATCCCTCTTCGTGTGGTTCATGAACATTTCCATAGGGTGGATTTCTAGAAGTGGGGCCTTGGGAGCAGGTGTGCTCAGTTTGAGTTTTGATGATTATGGCCAAATTGCCCTTCTGCACAGCTCTGTTGCTACATCCACCCACAAGGTATGGGACTGTGCCACTTCCCCTATCTCTGCCATCACTGGTGATTACTGATTTATCATTATCATTTTTTGGTAGCCAAGTTCCCGTGTGTCTCTGGTCCTCCAAGGAAGGCCCAGCTGGTGGACATGGGGGAGCGGCCCCTCACTGCAGCTGGGCTGCAAAAAAGGGATGCTCATCTTCCAAGGCTGCCATCTTCAATGATGAGCTGGGGTGAAGATGTGGATATTGTCACACTAGTTGACATCTTTTTCCCCTTGGCCTGCTTCTTTAGACTGAATTTCTTAAGAATGGCTTCTTGTCCACATTTCATGTTTACGTCCTTTTCACAGAACTTGGATGTGTGCCCCCAGGGATCTGAACCATGTCTTCATTATTCACTGGATCACCTGAGGTCAGGAGTTTGAGACCAGCCTGGCCAACATGGCTAAACCCCATCTCTACTACAAAATACAAAAACTAGCTGGACATGGTGGTGCATGCCTGTAATCCCAGCTACTCGGGACGCTGAAGCAGGAGAATAGCTTGAACCTGGGAGGCTGAGGTTGCAGTGAACTGAGATCGCGACACTGCCCTCCAGCCTGGGTGATAGAGTGAGACTCTGTCTCAAAAAAGAAAGAAGGAACTTAGATATATGTCTCAGCATAGGTAGGCCATAAAAACACATTACTAATTGAAAAAAGCTCTGGTGCTATTTATGTTAAAAAAAAACCCACCAAACAATATTTTATATTTTCTTTCCATTTTTATTTTTATTTTCGTAGAGACAAGGTCTCACTATGTTACCCGGGCTGGTCACGAACTCTTGGCCTTAAGTGATCCTTCTGCCTTGGCTTTCCAAAGCACTGGGATTATAGGTGTGAACCACCGTGCCCTGCCATTATTTTCAATGCCTTAATATTAGAATATGTTAAAGTTTGGGAAAAGGTGAGACTAACAGAAGTGGATACTCTAATGAGAGAAGGCAGGACACTGGGGGTGTGGCCAAAGGAAACCTAATACTTTATCTGTAATGCTCCTATTTATTTATTTATTTTTTGAGACGGAGTCTCGCTCTGTCGCCCAGGCTGGAGTGCAGTGGTGCAATCTCGGCTCACTGCAGCCTCCGCCTCCTGGGTTCACGCCATTCTCCTGCCTCAGCCTCCTGAGTAGCTGGGACTACAGGTGCCTGCCACCACACCCAGATAATTTTTTTTTGTATTTTTGTAGAGACGGGGTTTCACTGTGTTAGCCGGATGGTCTCGATCTCCTGACCTTGTGATCTTCCCCTCTCAGCCTCCCAAAGTGCTGGGATTACAAGCGTGAGCCACCGAGCCCGGCCATTATTTTTTGTTTTAACCAAGAAAATGTATCCACATGCTACATGTTTGATTAAAAATTACAAGGCCAAGCATGGTAGCTCAAACTTGCAATTCCAGCACTTTATGGGAGCAGGTGTGCTCAGCAGGTGTGCTGAGCAGGTGTGCTCAGCAGAGATAGGGGAAGTGGCACAGTCCCATACCTTGTGGGTGGATGTAGCAACAGAGCTGTGCAGAAGGGCAATTTGGCCATAATCATCAAAACTCAAACTGAGCACACCTGCTCCCAAGGCCCCACTTCTAGAAATCCACCCTATGGAAATGTTCATGAACCACACGAAGAGGGATGTGTCGGGATATCGCTGTCATTTGTGACAGAGAAAATGATCAGTCAGTGGAGAAACAGGTAAACAAATCTATAACCAGTCAAAGGAATACCAGCCATGAATTCAAGACTAGCCTGGGCAGCATAGTGAGACCCCCATCTCTACAAAAAAAAAAAAAAAAAAAAAAAAAAAAAAAACTAAGCTGGAGCATGGTAGCATGCACCTATAGTCCTAGCTACTCGAGAGGCTGAGGTGGGAGGATCTCTTGAGCCCAGAAGCTTGAGGCTGCAGTGAGCTGTGTTTGTGCCACTGTACTCCAACCTGGACAACAGAGTGAAATCCCATCTCTTTTTTTTTTTTTTTTTGAGACGGAATCTTGCTCTGTCGCCCAGGCTGGAGTGCAGTGGCGCGATCTCGGCTAACTGCAAGCTCCACCTCCTGGGTTCATGCCATTCTCCTGCCTCAGCCTCTCCGAGTAGCTGGGACTACAGGTGCCCGCCACCACACCCACCTTATTTTTTGTATTTTTAGTAGAGATGGGGTTTCACTGTTTTAGCCAGGATGGTGTCGATCTCCTGACCTAGTGATCCGCCCACCTTGGCCTCCCAAAGTGCTGGGATTACAGGCGTGAGCCACCGTGCCCAGCCAAAATCCCATCTCTTAAAAAAAAAAAATTACAAATGAACAGACACATAGCTTTCCTCAAAGACTGGCCAGATGAATGCGCCACACAGACCGAGGAGGCACACTGCAAAGGGGCCCTGTGGTCGAGGTTGCTTGGAGAGGCTTTGGGGAAGCACAACTCATTTCTTTTCCCTTCTGCCAGCGGGTAGGATTGGAGAGAGGTGTTTGGACAGACACACTAAGGGCCGCGATTATGAACTTCATGGCATCCACTCATGGGCAGCTTACTGTGCACCAGGCAGGGTTCAAAGCACCTTTGTGAAAATCGTCTCGTTTAGTCCCTGCAGAGGGCTGTGACATACGACTTATTGTCGTCAGTGTCCGTTAAGGAGACAAGCTGAAGAGAGTAATTTGCCCCAGGTGACCTCGCTAGTGTATGTGTGTGTGTGCATGCGTGTGTGTGTGTGTGTGTGTGTGTGTGTGTGTGAAGGTGTCTGTCTTTCCCAGAGGCAGATGCCATGAGAATGAGGACTCTTGCTCCCATTCCCTGGATCTGAGCCTGGCATGCAGCTGTGCTCAGGTATGTGGGTGAGTAACAAAGGCCTGGTTCAGGTCCTGGGGGCACACATCCAAGTTCCCGTGTGTTTCTGGTCCTCCAAGGAAGGCCCAGCTGGTGGACGTGGGGAGAGGCCCTTCACTACAGCTGGGCTGCAGGGAAGGGGTCATCTTCCAAGACCACCATCTTCAGTGATAGGCCTCATGGCCTTCCATGTCCAGGAGAGAACCTGAGTCCCCTCTGCTGTCTTTAAGTTGGTTTTCTAGATGGACTCAACCTCAGTTGCCTTATCCTGCTGCTGGGCTTCCCCCACCTATGGTCCCTGTCTCAATAAACGGCACCTCCATTTGTTTCCCCAGGGGTAGAGGCGAAAACCTTCAGTCATCTTTGCCTGCATGCTTTTTTCCTGATACCCCTGTATCTGCTGAGGCAGGGGCTTTCCCATCACTGTCACTGCAGCGTCCCCGAGGGCCACAGCAGCACCTGAGCTCCTTGCCAACCCTTCAACACCAGTCGGGTTACAGAATGAATGAGGCGGGCGACCCCCAGCCCTGGCCTCAGGCTCTTTATGTCACCCCTGCCTCCCTCAGCCAGAGCCACACAGTGAGCCTTGGGGAGCCCAGGCACCAGGGCCAGCCGGGGACGTCACCGGCTGTCCCTGAGTTTGTGCCTTTTGGGAAATCTTTGTCAATCAGTTAAAAGGTGGGGATTGATGGGAGATAACAATCAACGGGCACTCGTTGTGGCTGGATACTGTTCCAAGTGTTTACGTGCATTATTCATTTTAGAATCTAAAATAGGTACTATTGTGTCTTGTTTTATTGAGGGAAATGGATGCACAGAGGCGGAAAGTAACTCGCCCCATGTCACATAGCTCCAAGTGGTTGAATCAGGATTTCAAGTCTGGGGGCAGACTCCATAGCCGGTCCCGGCGGCCTCTGTGCACTGTGTCCTCCCGGTTCTCCGCACGTCTGAGCAGGTCGACTGCATGCTTAAGGCGGGTGGTGGAGGGGGGGCCTTATATTCTCTTCCTGGGCTGCCCCTTCCTTTCTGTGCATCACCAGGGAACAGCAGGATCCCTTCGAGTCTTTGTCCTAATAATCACCCCGCCAAACATTGCTGGTGCAGAGTGCACCCTGGCCTCTCCCTTCTGGGGGTGGTCTAAGACCAGGGACATGTTCTTCAATCAAAGGCACCAAGTGAGGCTCCCAGGGAGGCCACCTCTTCCTAGCCCAGGGCTCCCAGTGACCCTGGGGGCTGGACTCCCACCCATCCTGCAGGGGCCGCCCGCTCTGCGCCTTTATCAGCCCCACTCTGTGCCTTTATTAGCCCTGCGCTGCGCCTTTATCAGCCCCCCTGTGGAACCTGGGAGGGAGGCCCAGTGTCTCCAGCTACCAGGCGTTTCCTGTAGGACCCCCATGTTTGGACATGTGGGGCAAAGCCCTAGAACTGATCACTGGTCACAGGTGGGGAGGGGGCTCCTCGAGGACGGCTTGGATCACAGGTGTGTGCCAATTCTGTTTTGTTTTTCTTCCTCTTTCCTGCCATTGAACTTCCTACTCCTTCTGGCATGTGAGAGACAACTTCAACTTACTCCCTGGCGACGGCTGAAAAACATGGGCTATTTTTAGTTTGCCTGAGTCGAGTTTATTTGCTCCTGGTAGATTTGCCTCTCCCTGTCTTCATGAATGTGTGTGTGTTTGCACACACGTGTGTTGGTGTGTGTACACACGTGCTGATGGTGAAAACAGTGACACACACACCTGTGTAGGCATGCACACACCTGCCTTGATGTGTGACGACATGATAATGTGTATGCAGACACCTGTGTTGATGTGTGCCCACATATGTTGACACAGGCACACATGGTGTGTCTGTACACACAAATGGACACACATGAACACACATGTTTATGCATGTCCTTGTGTGTTGATGTGTCTGCACATACATGTTGATGTGTCCCGCTGTTGTTGGCCTTTCTGGGGCCAGGCCCAGCACCTGGGGTTTCCAGGAAACATTCCCTGTCCCTTCCTGGAATGGCTGGTACTTGCTGTGCCTCCACCAGGAGATGCACCCTGATTAACTAGAACGTGGCGAAGCTCAGCCACCTAGAATCGCCTTACCCTGGCCTTTGGTTTCTAGCAAATGCGATGGAAGTGAGTCCCCATGGAGGGATTGCTCCATGAAAGTGTTTTTCCTGGATGAGTCTTGGTCCCAGTGGCGATTTGCTGCAGGCTTGTTGGCATTGTCATACGTGGGTCCTGCATGGAGGTTCCTTAGTGTCCAGAGGGTGATTCCATGTCTGTGGTCAGCAAAAGAGAGGCCCCTGGGGCCATAAGCCACTCCCCTCAAGGCTGAGCCCAGAGAGTTTGTGGTTTAAATCTTGGGCCTGGAGGATTCTGTGGAGGAGTGTTTGGTCCAGGCCTTCTGCTCCGGGAGGCGCTAGCAGCACCGACACCACAGACACATTAATTGTGTAGAGAATTCAACGCTAGGGCTCGGTCAAAAATCAAAAACGCAAAATAAAAAGAGAATCCCTTTTATTTACCTCGTCTGCCTCCCCCTGCTTGGACATGACCTTGGGCTCTGCTGGCCCACGAGTGGCCAGGCTGGAGCTGTCATGCAAAGAGAAACAAAAACAACACAAAAAGCTGCGTTCTTGACTTCGAAGCCTTAAAGGGCCCAGGGGCTGGCTCCCTGCGGGTGTCGGGGGCGATTTTCCTCCCAAAGCCTGGGTGAGATATGGAGACACTCCGCCTGCTCAGAAGCTCCCCAGGTCCCGGGTTCCAGGAAGCCTCGTGGCCCAAGGCATGGCCGTCTTAATTTTCTTGTTTTCTTTCCCTCCACTCCACTGTTTCTTCCTGTTCACTGATTGCCTGTGCTGGGGAGAGGGAAGGAACGGGAGGGGCCTGACCTTGTTCACTTCCTGGCATTTTGGGTGAAGTTCCTTCCACCTTCTCTGGAAGCTTCTAGAAGGACCCTTGAGGAGCTTTAAATCTCCATTCTCTGAGTTTTCCTCCCACCTTCCTGGCTGCTCTCTAGTCTTGCCTGCTGATGCCTGCTCATCTCCCTGGCCTCCCGCCTCCTGCTGGTGGAGCTCCAGGCATCCTTTCTGTGCGTCCTCATCCCTCAACCCTAGGGTGGGCTCCTCCAGCCTCGCACCTGAATGGCATCTCTGTCCTGACCACTCCCAAATTGGTATCCATGGACCCAGACCTTTCCCCTGAACCCCACCCCTGAGCGTGCAACAGCAGAGTCCATATCTCGACTCGGGGTCAAAGGCAGCTCACGATCGCCCCAGCTGGCTCCTCATCACCCCCGGCCACACCTGTGGCTCCCACCAGCTTCCCACTCCATCATAGCTCCCCCATCTTCCAGTTGCCCCGGCCAACATCTTGCACTCAGCCTTGACTCTGTTCTCTCCACTTCCCAGAAAGAACCCGTCAGAAAGTTTTATGGCTTCATCATCTAAATATACCCAGATTCCAACTACTTCTCACCACACCCGAGGTGCCATCACCTCTGGTCCAAGGCGCCATCACCTCTCCCCCGGATTCCTGCATCCGCCTCCTCACTGGCCTCCCTGTGCTCACCTTTGCTCCCCAGTGGGGTTTCTCAATAAGCAGCCATAGGAGCCCATCAAAATTGCACTTAGCACCTCCTCCCCTCAAAGCCCTGACGTGGCCAGACCCATCCCCTAGGAGTCACAGCCAGGTCCTAACCTGGCCCAGGGCCTGTGCCATCCACCCCTGCCACTTTTCTGGCGACATCCCCATTCCCTTTTCTCTTGCACAATGGCCTCCTGGCCATTCCTCGGCCCCACGGGCCCAATTGCCTTAGCTCTCCCGTGACACAAGCCCTCTCATCTCCCGTAGGTCTCTGTTCAGCCCTCACTTGCTCACAGAGACCCTCCCCTGACTCCGTTTGTGCATCATGCAGGTTCCCCCTTGTCCCCCTGTGCTCCCAGCCCTCCTTACCCGCTCTGCTTAGCCCTGTCAGCCACTGTAGATACCCTGGAACTTCCCTGTGTATCATGTTGATTGTTTATTGTCTATTTCTCCCCATGAGAATGTCGGACCGTGAGGGCAGGGACCTTTGTGGTGTTTGTTGCTGTGACCCAAGCCCCTGGAACAATGCCTAGCACATAATCGCAGGTTCTCAAATATTTATTGAAAGGATGTTTAAAAGACAAGGGTTATTTCACAGGATGGTTCGTGACCAGTGGCAGGTTGTGGTCCTGTGCAGGGCGACGGGGCCTACTCCTCCACCTGCCGCGGCCGTCACCCCAGACCGAGCTGCCACCGTCATTTCCCAGTGGGTGCTGGAGTGTCCTCGTGGGGCTGTTTGCTCTGCTGATTCATACCACACTGTTGTCACTTCTCCCCATCAAAGCCAGGATGCTCTTTAAAACATGCAAATTGGGCCGGGCACAGTGGCTCATGCCTGTAATCCCAGCACTTTGGGAGGCCGAAGTGGGTGGATCACCTGAGGTCAGGAGTTCAAGACCAGCCTGGCCAAAATGGTGAAACCTCGTCTCTACTAAAAATACAAAAATTAGCCAGGCGTGGTGGCATGTGCCTGTAATTCCATCTACTCGGGAGGTTGAGGCAGGAGAATTGTTTGAACCCGGGAGGCGGAGGTTGCAGTGAGCCGAGATTGCACCATTGCACTCTAGCCTGGGTGACAGAGCGAGACTCCATCTCCCAAAAAAACAAACAAACAAAAAAAAAACCTATGCACATTGGATCATTTCACGAAGCTGAATAAAATCTTCCTGCATTTGGTATCAAAGCTGTGAGCCTCATTTTCAGGGGCCCCGCCCATCTCAGCTCAGCATTCGCACCCCCCACTGCAACCTCACAGGCCTTACTTCTCCTCCGACAGGTCACACACGCTGTCCGGCCTCAGGGCCTTTGGACGTGCTTTTCTTTCTGCCTGGACTGTCTTTTTGTCTCCCTGGCTCTTATGCTTCGTTCCTCTTTTATGTTTAAATGTAACCTTTTGAAGCTTAAATGTAACTTTTCGAAGAAGACACCCCCTGATTGCCCACCCCACCCAATGGACAGTTGCCCCCCATGTCCACTGTCTGTGCCATCTGTGTGGTTTTTTGGCTGGAGGGCAATGGCCCCATCTCGGCTCACTGCAACCTCCTCCTCCCCGGTTCAAGCGACTCTCCAGCCTTGCCTCTTGAGTAGCTGGGATTATAGGCATGCACCACCATGCCCAGCTAATTTGGTATTTTTAGTAGAGATGGGGTCTCACCATGTTAGCCAGGCTGGTCTCGAACTCCTGACCTCAGGTGATCCACCTGTCTCAGCTTCCCAAAGTGCTTGGATTACAGGCATGAGCAACCGCGCCTGGCTTGCGCCATCTTGTGTTATAACCACACCATGCTATTCCCTTCTGAGCCCTTAACAGTCTCTGAAATTATCTCGTCCACTTGTGTGAGTTCCATGAGGACAGAGACTTTATCTGTCTCATTCATGGCTGCTCCATAGTTGGAGACCCTTGTCCAGGGCAGAGAGAACCGCTTAGGGTAGGACCTTGGGCTAAGGCAGAGAGGCCCCAGTGGGGGTCCTCCACAGCGTGGACTTTGGAACTAGACTCCCTGAGTTCAGCAGTGGCTCTTGCACTTCCTATCTCTGTGGCTGTGGGTGAATTGCATAACCCTGCCGGGCTTGTTTCTCTGGGCCTCCCTCCTCGGGCTGTAGCGAGGGGTAAGTGAGGTCATACGCCCTGGGGAGCACCCCGAAGCCTGGGTCCTTGGGATGCATCCACAGACTGTAGGCCTGAGTCTTAACACACTCCATCTGGATTTCGATCACTTCTGCCTGGTTCCAGTGCTGGGGTGTTTCCCTGTCTGAGCTTTGGTGGCTTCTGATTGACCCCTTTCCTGACCCAGCATGAAGGTGGAGTGGCCAGAAGGAAGGGATACGGGTGTATAAAGATGTCATCAGGGCTGTCTGTGGATGGTAGGTAAAGAGACAGCACCTGTCCTGGTGGAGGGGCCACAGGAAGCGTGGAGGCTGTTTCTGGGGCCACCTCCTGCCTCCAGGAGGAAGCAAGGATCCTCCTGTTGGCATCTTGGTCCCATCAGGTGTCTTGGATGGGGCTGGGGCTGGGAGTGTTTCTCTCCCTGAGCATTTAAGCCGAGGTTCATTATTTAGAATGGAACCATTTATGGGCCGGGCGCCATTATTACATTATTCCTAAAGTGCTAGGATTACAGGTGTCATGCCTGTAATCCTAGCACTTTAGGAGGCTGAGATGGGTGGATCACTTGAGGTCAGGAGTTCGAGACCAGCCTGGCCAACATGGTGAAACCCCATCTCTACTAAAAACACAAAAATTAGCTGGGTATGGTGGCACACACCTGTAGTCCCAGCTACTTGGGAGGCTGAGGTGGAGGACTGCTTGAACTCGGGAGGTGGAGGCTGCAGTGAGCTGAGATCGCGCCACTACACCTCAGCCTGGTTGACGGTGAGACTCCATGTCAAAAAAAGAAAAAAAAAAAAAAGAATGGAATCCTTTATGTTTCACTTTGTTCTCATTAGCAGGACTGTGGGAGGCTGAGTCAGGAGACCGAGGTCCATTCTGCTTGTGATTTTGCTCCGTGCAGGAATGTGGAGGTGTGGCCCATAAGCATGTCATTTATGCAAAATCATCTACATGCACTCAATTAGAAAAAAAAGGAAAACAGCAGTGACCCTCGTAAATAGACTTGGTTAGTGTCAATGTAGGGAGTGAGTTTCTTGTGACCCTGCTGTTCTTCCTGGGTCCCGTGACAGGGCATCTGGACAGGCTGAATGTGATTCTAGAATAAGATTCCTATGTTTTTATATGTACGCCTCAGTCTCACTTGCCAGTGGCTTCCTCTGACTCTTAGAAAATAAATAAATGGTATCTGCACCACGTCAGGGAGAAACTGACTGCTTTGGAATTCCCAGAAGCTCTTGGAAGGGAACCTTCCTGAGGGATATTGAAGGAGAATTAAAAAATTTTCTCAGTGGCTGGGACAACTTATGGAGTCAATGCTCATTGGCTGTGATTGGCTGAGCTGGGATCACATGTGCATCCTTGGACCAATTGCCGGGGCTCGAGTAATGGACTGCTGTGATTGGTCAGCCTTGGGTCGCCTGCCCATTTGGAGCCAGGGAGGGAAGTAGTTCTTGCCCACAGAGACTCAGGTAGGAGTGGGGTGGTTCCCAAAAGGCAAAAAGGAGGGGCTGTTGTCAGGGAGACGAGAAGGCCATAGGCAGCAAAAATGGGGCTGGGCCCCTTTGCCCCCAGGTAGCTTCCCACTTCATCCCCGCATTGTCTTTCACTGTCTCTGGCTGTTACAGTATTAGAGATTATTTTGTTTGGCTGATTATTCTGTTTACCAAGGCCTCTTGAGGAGGTAGTAGCTTATCAGCTGTTTATTATTTATTTATTTACTTATATTTACTTACCTATTTATTTTGAGACGGAGTTTCTCTCTTGTTGCCCAGGCTGGAGTGCAATGGTGTGATCTCGGCTCACCGCAACCTTTGCCTCCCAGGTTCAAGCGATTCTCCTGCCTCAGCCTCCCAAGTAGCTGGGATTGCAGGCTGTGCCACTATGCCCAGCTAATTTTGTATTTTTAGTAGAGACAGGGGTTCTCCATGTTGGCCAGGCTGGTCTCGAACTCCTGACCTCGGGTGATCTGCCCGCCTTGACCTCCCAAAGTGCTGGGATTACAGGTGTGAGCCACCAAGCTCGGCCTATTTATTTATTTTTTTGAGACATGGTCTCAGTCTGTCGCCCGGGCTGGAGTGCAGTGGCATGATCTTGGCTCACTGCAACCTCCGCCTCCCGGGTTCAAGCGATTCTCCTGCCTCAGCCTCCTGAGTAGTTGGGATTACAGGTGCCTGCCACCACACCCGGCTAATTTTTGTATTTTTAGTAGAGGCGAGGTTTCACCAGGTTGGCCAGGCTAGTCTGGAACTCCTGACCTCAAATGATCCACCCACCTCGGCCTCCCAAAGTGCTGGGATTATAAGCATATGCCACAGTGCCCAGCCTTTATTATTTATTTATTTAGATTTTTTGAGACAGGGTCTCACTCTGTCACCCAAGCTGGAGTGCAGTGGCATGATTACGGCTCACTGCAGCTTCAACCACTCAGGCTCAATCGATCCTCTTACCTTGGCCTCCTGAATAACTGGGACTACAGGTGTGCACCACCATGCCCAGCTAATTTTTAGATTTTTTATAAAGACAGGGGTCTTGCTATGTTGCCCAGGCTGGTCTTGAACTCCTGGCCTCAAGCAATCCTCCCACCTCGGTCTTCCAAAGTGCTGGGATTACACTCATGAATCACTGTATCTGGCCTAATTGCTTTAATGGGGAAAGTTTCATAGCTGTCAGATTGTTAGATCTGGACTCACTTGGGTTCCGAAGCTCAGTTCTGTCTTTTATTTTTCCTTTGGAAACCAAATTCTGTAGGTAACAGAGGTGTACTCAAGGCCACAGAGATAGTTAGCAGCGAGTGCTGGGTGGGGCCGACTGTCCCAGGCTAGCTGGATGGAGGCCAGGAGGGCCCGGGCAGCAAGGGTGGAAGGGGCCTGGGTGGGTGCAGGAGGAAGTCATTAATGAATGTCCTTCAGGCAGAAAGTTCCCAGGGTCCCACTGATACCCCTGCCTGTTCACATCCTGGCGGCAGGACTGGAACGAGGCGTTTTTTAAAAGGTGGGGGAGATGTCAGGGCTGGTGTGCCAAAGTTCAGGCTTTTTCCACCCAAGGTGAGAGGCTGCAGGGGTGTGCCGTGGGCAGAGAGAGGATGAGGTAGGGGTGGGAGGGATGAGCTGCCCAGATGCAGCCGTGGAGGAGTTGATCTGGAATCCTAGCCACTGGGTTTATCCTGCAGTGTGTCCCAGCAGCATCCCAGGCTTCTCTCCAGCCTTTGGCAGGGCTTTAGCTTCTCCAGCTCAGGTGGACCCCAGCATATGGACTTTGGAGGCAGGCAGCCCAGGTTCAAATCCTGGCTTGGCCACTTCCCAGTTGGGTGCCTTCAGGCAAGTGACTTACCCTCTCTGTGCCTTTCTTACTTTTCTGTAAAATGAAGTTAATAAAAGTGTCTCCTACATAGGGCTTTTAAGGTGGCAGAATTGGCGCATGTCAGACACTTCGAATAGCAGCTCGGCAAGTGTCAAGTAAGGGCTGGCTGTTTCCAACATCTTAACCTGATAGACACAGACATAGAGAGGGATCCATCTGTCAGCAGTTTGCTGAAATGGGACCATACTATGCACGCTTTGCTGCGCCGTGGGTTTCTCACACTGTCATCGCTTGTCCATGTCTTCCTCAGTCAGCCGGGATTTTCTGGTGATGATCACGCTCTGATTCTCTAGATGCCTGGAAACGCTCCATGGTGCGGATGTACCACGGCTTGTTCTGCCGTTCTCACGAGGGAGGCATCCAGCTTGTAAAATAAAGCAGCCCAGTGTGTTCTTCCACCGCATCACCCAAGGTTCTATTTTCAAAAATTTTATTTTGTAAAAATGGCAAGAAAAGTACAAGTTGCTACATGTGCACTCTCTCTCTCTCTCTCTCTCTCTCTCGTTGCTGAGCCTTTTGGGTGCATCCTAAGGACAAGGACGTCCTTCTCCTTGACCGTGGACCATGGCCCCACTCAGGAAGCCCACAAGGAGCCACACCTTTAATCTGACACTCAGTCTGCGTTGAGATTCCCTTACGGTCCCAATAACACTTTTTGTTGTAGTTGTTCATTAAAAAATGTTGAATTGGCCGGGCGTGGTGGCTTACGCTTATAATCCCAGCACTTTGGGAGGCCGAGGCGGGTGGATCACGAGGTCAAGAGATTGAGCCCATCCTGGCCAGCGTGGTGAAACCCTGTCTCTACTAAAAATAAAAAAATTAGCCAGGTGTGGTGGTGCGCACCTTTACTCCCGGCTACTCGGGAGGCTGAGACAGGAGAATCGCTTGAACCCAGGAGGCGGAGGTTGCAGTGAGCCGAGATCGCGCCACTGCACTCCAGCCTGGGTGACAGAGTGAGTTTTGAAAAAATTAAAAAAATTTTTTTTTGAATCCAAGGTTGCATTCTGTGTCTGGTTGCCTCATGTGTGTTTCCTCTTTAATCCAGACCTGTTCTCCAGCCCTTTTCTTTTTGCTGGGTCTTTCAGGACACTGGCATCTGTAAAGGGGCCAGGCGGGTGCTTTTGGCAGGACGGCCCTTGATTTGGATTTGTCTCATTGCTTTCTCAGGAGTGCACGTGTTCTTCCCACAGACTCCCACACAAAAGCCTCATTGTGTGAATCAGATTGGAGCAGAGTGTTTCTGATGAGCCGGGGTTGGGTACCTGGATCCTCCCCAGCTCCCAGCCTGGCAGTCACAGTGCAAGTTTGAACCTCTTGGGTTGAAGAAGCCTGAGATTCCTCCTGGCCCCTTCCTCCACCTGCTTTCTAAAATTCCTGGCTCTCATTCCTTGCCTTTGAGCAGTGATGCGTCCATCCTTCAGCGGCCCTCAGCCAGCCTCTGCCCATCCCGGTGGCATCACATGGGAAGAGATGGTGGATCTGATCCCTGCCTCATCCCCTGGGCCAGAAAGATTGTGGAAACCCTGAGGTCTCAGGGCTGGTCGGGTGGAATTGGGAGGCTGGATGGAGTGGCAGGTGGGGGCTTTTCCTGTTTTGCCTCTCCCTACCTGGGCCTCCCGGCAGCCACTAGCCCAGATGCCCAGGCCTCAGAGCCTTGTGGAAATTCTTGTGCCAGATCATCTTAGCCCTGTCTGGCCTCCTGGCAGGCAGGTGGAGGTCAGGCTGATCTTACTTGGCTGAGAGCCCATTGCAGCCAGGATCCCTTGGCAGCTCTGGGAACATCCAAGTCTCCCCTGTCCTTGGGATTTCCTTCTACTGTCTGTTCCCAGGCTCCTGGACTCCACCTGCTGCAACCCCTCACTTTGCACTTTCCACCCAGAGTCTTTGATTTCTGATTTTTTGTGAAATTTGCTCACTTTGGGGAAAGGGTAAGACACATGCAATCAAATATGTAACTAAGATGAACATGTGTGCGATCACCCCACGTGAAGAAGAGTGAAAGCTCATCTGCCCCAAAGCCCCTGCAGAAGAAACTGTGCTTGGTCCCAGCTTGCTCTGCTTTTGATAGTAGCACTCCCTCACAGCCATCCCTAAACACCGGGATTAGTCTGGTCCGGTTTTGGACTTAACTTGGATGCAGACATACTCTCTGTATTTTTGTTTGGTTTGGTCTTGCTGGTGTTACTTCATATTATATTTGTGGGATCCATCCACATTGTTGCGATAAGCTGCACTCTATTTTCATGGCCGTGTCATATCACAGTTCATGATGCTAATCAGAAGAAGCTGAGTGTCACAGTTCATCTGTCTTTTTTTTTTTTTTTTTGAGACAGGGTCTTGCTCTGTGGCCAGGCTGGAGTGCAGTGGCGCAATCTCAGCTCACTGCAACTTCTGCCCCCCGGGTTCAAGCAATTCTCCTGCCTCAGCCTCCCAAGTGCACCACCATGCCCAGCTAACTTTTGTGTTTTTAGTAGAGATGGGGCTTCACTATGTTGGCCAGGATGGTCTTGACCTTTTGACCTCATGATCCGCCTGCCTCAGCCTCCCAAAGTGCTGGGATTATAGGCGTGAGCCACCGCACCCGGCCAGTTCATCTGTTTTAACCCTGATGCTGGTGACTGTGTTCACTTCTGGGTTATGACACACTCGTGTCCCTGCCTGCAAGGGACATGTGCCTGAATCCCTCTAGGGCCCAACAGTCAGAGTAGGGGGGCTGGTCATGGTGTGTGTGTCTTCACCTGCATGGAGAAGGGCCAAGCTGTTGTCCAAAGTGGTTGCAGCAGTTTCCAATCCTATCATTTGTTTTTCATTTAATAATTTATTGAGGTGAAATTCACATAACATATAATTAAGCCTGGTAAATCGACCAATTCAGTGATACCACCACTTCTACCTACTTTCAAAACATTTCCATCCCGCCCAAGTAGAATTGCCCATTCTCTGCTCCTTGCAGCTCCCCAGCCACTGGCAACCACTCATTTTCTTTCTGTCTCTACAGATGCACCTGTTATGGACCTTTCTTTCTTTCTTTCTTTCTTTCTTTCTTTCTTTTTTTTTTTTTTGAGACAGAGTCCTGCTCTGTCGCCCAGACTGGAGTGCAGTGGTGCGATCTCGGCTCACTGCAACCTCCGCCTCCCGGGTTCAGACGATTCTCCTGCCTCAGCCTCCTAAGTAGCTGGGACTACAGGTGCCTGCCACCACACCTGGCTAATTTTTTTTTGTATTTTTAGTAGAGACAGGGTTTTCACCATGTTGGCCAGGCTGGTCTCAAACTCCTGACGTCAGGTCATCCACCTGCCTTGGTCCCAATGTGTTGAGATGACAGGCCTGAGCCACCGTGCCCGGCCCTGGACATTTCTTATAAATGAAATCATGTGATGTGTGGCCTTAAGTGCCTGGCTTCTTCCGCTTAGCGTCATGTTTTTGGGGTTCATCCGTGGTGTGGCATGTGGAGTGCTGCGTTCCTTTTTGTGGCTGAGCAGGGCCCCACGGTGCGGATGGACTGCGTGTTGTTTTTCCGCGCCTCTGTGGATGGGCGTCTGGGCTGGTGGCTGCTGGGAGCGGTGCTGCTGGGAGCACGCATGTTCGGGAACTCGCTTGGCCTCTGCTTTCAGTGGTTTCCTTTTATCCCCTCCTTCCCCTCACTCCTCTCGCTCTTCAGCCCTCCCTGCCCCTGCGCCCACCCTCTGTGTGGCTGCGTTTGTAAAGCTGAGTGTATCCTTGGACTTCGTGCAGTCCTGGGCGATTGCACAGATTCCGGAGCCTGCAGGGGTGGGTCCAGATCCCGGCCCTGCCTCCTGATGCTGTGTGACCATGGACAGGCTCCTGGAGTCTCTGGTCTCTGGTGGGTGTCTGAGTCTGCCTGGGAGGCAGAGGTTGCAGTGAGCCAAGATCGTGCCACCGCACTCCAGTCTGGGCAACACAGCAGGACTCTGTCTCAAAAAAAAAAAAAAAAAAAAAAGAAAGAAAAAAATGTCCATAACAGGTGCATGGGAGAAAGACCATGTATTCCCGTACAGTTCTGGAGGCCGGAAGTCTAAGATCAGGATGTCGGCAGGGCTGGCTTCTCCGGAGACCCCTCTCCCGGCCTCATAGACGCCACCTTCTCCCTGTGTGCGCACATGCCCGGTGGCTCTCTGCGTGTCCTAATCTCCTCTTCTAAGGGCGTCAGTCAGATTGGATTAGGGCTCACCCCACTGGCCTCATTTTAACGTAATCACCGATTTAAAGGCCCTGCCTCCCCAGTACAGTCACATTCTGACGCACCGAGGGTTAGGGCTGCAACATGGGAATTTTGGGAGGACACTGTTCACCTTATAATAGTAGGGTACCTATAAAATGGGCTAAAACCATGCCTTCCTATAGGATTCTGTGAGGACTGAGGGAGCTAGAGGTGGACGTGCTTTGAGCTGGGGGTGGCACAGGGAGGCCCCCTTCACGTGGCCGGTCACGTCTGAGGAGAGGGCAGCTTCTCCACGCCACGCACGGTAACTCGCGTCAACATTCCTCATGCTGCCCTGTTTAAAATCTGTCCGTGTTCCTGTGTGTGTATCGGGGTCATTGCTTCCCGCTGCTGCCTGGACCCCCTAATTAATGTTCATCCCGTTGTATTTATTCCCTTAGCGATGGGGGTACCTTGGTTACATCTGACTCCTGCCTCCACAAACAGCAAATATGCTGGACCCTGCTGCCTTGTACTTCTCCAGAATTTCCTGGGGATGTGCAGGAGTGGAACTGCTGTAGGGCAGAGGGGGAGCCAGTTTCACCCAACATGCCTTCCAGAAGGGCCACTGCTGTTCACCCTCCCGGCTCTCACATCCTCTCCAGCACCTGAGACGATTTAGCCTTCGAGAATGTCTGGGGTCCCAGTGAGTGTATGTGGTGCAGCATTGTTCTCATGTGCTTTTCTGAGGTGTGAATTTGAGTCTTCTTCCTTTCATAAGTCCTCAGGCGGGGGTCTGAGGCTCAGCGATTTTGAGGGCCATGTTGGAGGGTCACAGAACAAACTGGGGCTAGACCCCACCAGCTTGGGCTTGGAGGGCCTCCAGCTTGGATGTAGGGCCCTCCATAAATCCAGGATGATCTCATCTTGGGATCCTTAACTTGGTAACATCTGTAGAGACCCTATTTTTAAGTAAGGCCACATTCTGAGGTTCTAGCTGGGCATGAATTTGGCAGGGGACGTGCTTCAGACCAGCACTGTGTGTGCGGGTGCCCAATCCTCAGATCTGCAGAGCTCTGGGTTCAAATCCAGATCCCACTACTTGGGTCCTGTGGAAACTCACTTTTTTCCTAAAAGCCGACTTCCACCTCTGCACATGGGGCCAATTTTCTTCCATCTCACAAACCAGAAGTCAAGGCCAGGCGCAGTGGCTCATGCCTGTAATCCCAGCACTTAGCGAGGCAGAGGTGGGAGGATCGCCTGAGGCCAGGAGTTCAAGACCAGCCTGGGCAACATAGTAAGACCCCCCATCTCCACAGAAAGTAAGAAACAAAAACAAAACAAACTGGAGGCCAAGGAGAGCAGCTGTGGATGGTCACATGCCTCTCCCTGGGTGTGCCCAGCTCTTACCCAGAAAGCCCTGGCTGGCATTAAAAATAAGGAAGGTAAAATAGGGATATGATCAAACGAATTGAAAGTGTACGAAAAAAGAGTCAGGCTTCTGGAAAGATCACAGCATGACACTGCTCGCCTGGCCCCAGCTGGTCTTTGCTCCAGAGGTGACTTGGGTTAATAGTTCCTTGTTTTTCCTTCCTGCAATAAACATGTTTGCGTCCACAGAGGGGGACCCACACCCGTATCCTTCCCGTCCCTGGCACATGTCCCACAAGGGCGCACGGTTCCCATGCTTTTCTGCCTCTTGGCTGGGGCACCTAGATGGATCTTGGCATCTCTCGTTCCCGCACAGAACCCACCCTCATCCCAGCCCTGGGCCTCTGTCTCCCAGCGGGCTTTGCAAATAGGACCCTGCAAAGGACAGGGCTGTGTTTCCCAAAGGCCAGAGCAGTGAAGAGGGGCACGTGGGGTCGTGGGGCACACCTCTAGGACATTTGGGTCCGGGGGTCCTTTCCAGTAAGACCTTGCTGTGCTGGAAACACCCTCGTGTCTTTCAGGGCTTTTTTCGGGGTGGATGAGCTTCCTGGGCTGCTGTAACAGATGACCATTAACTTGGTGGCTTCAACTATCAGGCATGGGTTCTCCCGCAGTCCCGGAGGCCAGCAGTCTGGAATTAAGGCGTCATCCGGGCCACGCTGCCTCCGAAGGGTGTAGGGGAGGCTCTTTCCTTGCCTCCTCCAGCTTCTGTGGCTCCAGCCGTTTCGTGGTTTGTGGCTGTATCACTCCAAATTCTGCCTCCATCATCACCTGGCCTTCTCCTCTGTGTCTTCTCTCTCTCTCTTTTGTTTTATTTTTTTAGAGAGGAGGATCTCGCTCTGTTGCCCAGGCTGGAGTGCAGTGGCGTGATCATAGCTCACTGCAGCCTCGATCCCCTGGGCTCAAGTGATCCTTCCACTTCCGCTTCCTGAGTAGCTGTGTGTCATCTCTTATAAGGACATTTTCGTCATTGGATTTAGGACCTGCACTACTCCAGGACAGCCTGATCTCTAGACCTTTAACTTAGTTATAACATCTGCAGAAAAGCCCCTTTTTTTGGTTACATTCGCAGATTCCAAGCAGTCATATCTTTGGGGACCACCATTCAACCCCTTACAGGAAGGATGGTGTTAACAATAGCTGGTGTTGATCAAGTGCTTGCTGTGTGCCAGACACCACACAGGCTCACAGAGGTTGAGATACCTGCCCAAGGTCACACAGCAGGTGGTGGAGGGAAACTATATCTTCACCAGAGTCTGTGTTCACCGCTACCATCCAGAGACTGTACCCTGGCTGCCCATGGTCCCAGGCCTGGCTGGCAATGTGTTTTGTTTGCTCACGCTGCTACTAAGAAAACCTAAATTGTTTGCCAGCATTAAAGATTGGCAGATTTTGGCAGGGTGGGGTCGCTCACGCCTGTAATCCCAGCTCTTTGGGAGGCCGAGGCGGGTGGATCACGAGGTCAGGAGATCGAGACCATCCTGGCTAACACAGTGAAACCCCATCTCTACTAAAAATACAAAAAAAAAAAAAATTAGCCGGGTGTGGTGGTGGGCGCCTGTAGTCCCAGCTACTCGGGAGGCTGAGGCAGGAGAATGGCGTGAACCCGGGAGGCGGAGCTTGCAGTGAGTGGAGATTGCACCACCGCACTCCAGCCTGGGTGACATGGTGAAACCCCTGTCTCTACTAAAAAATTCAAAAATTAGCCAGGCATGGTGGCGAGCACCTGTAATTGCAGCTACTCGGGAGGCTGAGGCAGGAGAATTGCTTGAACCTGGTAGGCAGAGGTTGCGGTGAGCCAAGGTCACGCCACTACACTGCAGCCTGGGCGACAGAGCCATACTCTGTCTCAAAAAAACAATCAAACAAAACAAAACAAAACAAAACAAAACAAACAAACAAAAAACAACAAAAAAAAACCAGAGGGGCAGGTTTTACATCCAAATCTAGATGTTGAGGCTCTGGTGACAGTTGGGAGAGCTGTGCGGCAGCTGTCGGTGGGGCCGTCCTTGGGCTGAGCTCATCCTCCTCTGCTTGGTGCTCTCCAGCTGTGTGGCTGTGGGCAAGTGAGTGGGCTTCTCTGTGCCTTGGCTCCCTCCTTGTAAAATGGGGCTAGCGGTGGCCCTTGCTTCAAGAGCTGCTGCTGCAGGGGCAGGTGGGTTGGTGGATGGGATGTGCGCCGATGCTGCCTGGGGCAGACTCAGCTGCCGTCATGGGCGGTGAGTTGGCCGTGTTAGGGGCATCAGTGATGTTCATTGCTAGCCTTTGTGTGTGTGTAAATTTGGAGTCAGTTCCTAGAGGCCATCTGAGGTCCTGGGCGATGGAGGAGTTCACACAGGGTATCTGGGTCATCAGGCGTCCCGTGGGGTTCAGAGGCCGCATAAGGCCTTAGGCCTGTTACAAACCTCTTGCCTCAGTTTCCTCACCTGTCACAGCACCTGGGCTTTCTACCTTGTCAAGTGAGGTAATAATGACAAGAATGAAAAATACCACTTATTACTGTGATTATTATCTCAGTGTACACGGCGGTATAGAGTGGGGGCTAAGAAAACAGGCCCAGTCTGGGCGTGGTGGCTCACACCTGTAATCCCAGCACTTTGGGAGGCTGAGGCAGGTGGATCGCTTGAGGTCAGGAGTTTGAGACCAGCCTGGCCAACATGGTGAAACCCCGTCCCTAATAAAAACACAAAAGCCAGTTGGGCAATTACAGGTGGCACACACCTGTAATCCCAGCTACTTGGGAAGCTGAGGCAGGAGAATCACTTGAACCTGAGAGGCAGAGGTTGTAGTGAGCTGAGATCGGGCCACTGTACTCCAGCCTGGGTGACAGAGCGAGACTCTGTCTCAAAAAAAAAGAAAATAGGTCCAGATTCTAGCCATTGTCTCTGGCAGTGCCCTAGCCACATTGAGCCTCAGTTTCTCCATCTGTAAGGTAGGATTAGTGTTCACAGATGTTCATGACCCCAGGCAATAGCTTAACCTATTAAGCCATTGTGATGCTGGCCGGAGTTGATATCAAGGGACCGCTGGTGAGGGGACCACTTTGGATAGGCTGGTCAGGAGGGCATCTTCAAGGGGTTCAGATTTGAAGAAATTGAGGCTCTTCTCTGAGCCTCAATTTCTCCATCTGTAATGTTGATGATGTTAGTGTCGACCTCACAGATTGTCGTGGGTTCGGGCAGTGCCCTAGCCTTCCCAAGCCTCAGTTTCCCCATCTGTAAGGTGGGCTAGCATTAGCATCTACTTCGCTGAGCTGTCATGAGGGTTCAGGGAGTGGTATTGGTAGAGAGAGCCGTGCGGCGTTGGTGGTGGTGATGATGGTGGTGGGTCGTGTGTCCAGGGAGCCTTGAACCAGAGGGGACAATCATGCTGACCTGGGGAGGTGAGAGGCAGGAGGCGGCTGTGCTGGGACAGGCAGACGATGCTGGTGGGAGCTGTGGCTGTGGGGCAGAGTCTGTCCTTGGGGCAGACAACCCTCACCCCCTTCTCCTGCAAGACACCAGAGTCAGGGTTGATGTGACCTCCACGATCCCTCTGGCCCTGGCAGCTGTGATCTGTGGCTTGGGAGTGCAGATAAGTGTGATGAAGCTGCCAGCAGACCTGGGCATCTGTGTCCTTGGTGGGGGCAGGGAGAAGAGGCAGGGACTGGGATGCTGGGGCCAGGGACAGAGCCCCGCTGAAATACGAGGTCCCCTTCCACCCTGGGAGGTGTTTGGGGAGGAGCTTCCTTGAACCCCGTTAGCTGGGACGAAAGGAAGAATGAGCAGCTTTGCATTTCTGGCAGTGTCTCCAGCTTTCCTGGGGCTTTCTCGGCTTGTGTTGTTGATGAACCCCAGTGCGTGAGGCCATTGGAACCTTAGAGGCCTGTTTCCCCTGGACAGGTGACTGCCTGGGCCAGAGGCAGCGCTGGCTTGGTGCCCTCTTGCTCCTGGCTGGGAGTGACACGGGGCATGGGGCACTTTGCATTCATCCTCGGCTGTTTGGGCACATTTACAACCCTCATTTTACAGATGGGACAAACCCCAGTGGAGAATCTGCTCCGGGCAGCTGTTTATGAACCAGCCGAATGGGGCACACAGGACTGTGGGAGGAGGAGGAGGGACCCCCAGGGCTGAAGTGGCAGGGAAGGTTACTCATCCTTTCGGCCCATGTTTACTGCTCACCAATTGTGGGCCAGGCCTCATGCCGTGTTGGAGCTACAGCCGTGGACAAGAGAGACCTGCTCACAGCAGCTACTCTTTAGCAGGAGGGATGGGCCATGGAGAAGCACATGGAAGAGCTAGGGTGGTGAGAAGAGCTAGGAAGGGGACAAGGCAGGTGAGCTGACATGGAGCAACTGCTGGGAAGGGGACTCCTTCTGATGTGGGAGTCAGGAGGGCCTCTCGGAGGAGGGGCCATATGAGCTGGGGAGCAGCCGGCAAAGAGCACAGCAGGTGCAAAGGCCGGAGGTGCGAGGGAACCTGCTGTGTTGGAGGAAGAGGGAGCAGGTCAGTGGGGTTGGGAGAAGTGACTGGAGCGGGTGAGAGGGGACAGGCATGCGGGGGCCTTGCAGGACACCTGAGGAGTTCAGATTTGGTTTTCGATTCCGTGGAGGGTTCTGAGCAGGGAAGAGCCATGATCTGACTCAGTATTTACTTTTTTTTTTTTTTTTTTGAGACAGAGTCTTTCTCTGTTGCCCAGGCTGGAGTGCAGTGGTGTGGTATCAGCTCACTGCAACCTCTGCCTCCTGAGTTCAAGCAGTTCTCTTGCCTCAGCCTCCCAAGTAGCTGGGATTACAGGTGCGTGCCACTACACTCGGCTAATTTTTGTATTTTTAGTAGGGATGGTGTTTCACCATGTTGGGCAGGCTGATCTTAAACCCGTGACCTCAGCTGATCCACCCACCTTGGCCTCCCAAAGGGCTGGGATTACAGGTGTGAGCCACCGCGCCCAGCCTGACTCAGTCTTGAAAAGCTCTCTGGCTGCTGTCAGGAGAAAGGAGTGTTGGGGGCCAGGCTGGAAGTGGGGAGGCAGAGAGGACGGTGATTTGAGCCAGGGTGGGGGTAGTTTTTGAAATGGAAAGAAGGGAACAGATTCGTGTTTTTTTTCAGGGAGAGTCAACAAGATAGGTCAGTGGATTGGGGTGCGAGGGAAGGAGAGGAATCAAGGGTGGTTCCTCATGGTTTGAGGAGTTTGGTAGATGGTGGAGCCGTTTTCCGAGATGAGAAGATTGGGGGAGGGAGGTTGAGAGCACACGGAGTGTGGGTCTTAACTCTGGTCCTAAAATCATGCGAGGACAACTCAACAACAAGAGTCAGACAACCCCATTAAAACACGGGCCAAGCACCTGCAAAGAAGACATGCAGGCAGCCAGGCACGGTGGCTCACGCCTGTAATCCCAGCACTTTGGGAGGCCGAGGCGGGCGGATCACAAGGTCAGGAGTTCGAGGCCAGCCTGGCCAAGATGGTGAAACCCCATCTCTACTAAAAATACAAAAATGAGCTGAGTGTGGTGGCAGGTGCCTGTAGTCCCAGCTACTCAGGAGGCTGAGGCAGGAGAATCGTTTGAATCTGGGAGGTGGAAGTTGCAGTGAGCCAAGACTGCACTCCAGCCTGGGCGACAGAGCAAGACTCTGTCTTTAAAAAAAAAAAAAAAAAAAAAAAAGGCTAAGTTGGTAAATTTTATGTTTACCCCAATTAAAATTAAAAAAGAACTGTGGCAGGGTTTAACCTGAATGGAGAAATGGTACCGGCCCCTCCTGCTTGAATGGATTGAGCTGTTGGTTTGTAGATGGTAGACCAGACGGCCCAGCCTGCTGGCCAGGGTCGAATTCCAACATGGTGAGCCTGTTGCAGAAGACTTAGCCTTTGAAGCAGGCAGCCCTGAGCTTCTGGTTCCTCCAGGCCCAAACCACCATTGCCCTATTTCACAAGACCTTGGCTGGCTTCATGACGTGTTCTTGAACTGGAGCCAGCGGTGAGCTCAGGCAGGCTCCTGTAACAATAGTTCCCCGAGGCATGTTTATACCCGGGTGCCCTCTTCACAACAGACACATGTCCTGGGTCATCTCATTCTCTCTGCACTGCCACAGGGAGGATGGGGAGGCACTCACGTCTCCATGTGGCACTATCAGGGGACCGGGGTGGGAGGGGCTGACTGAGCAGAGGCCAGAACTAGGTCTGCAGCCCTGGCCCTCTCCCTAATGGCCAGATCCGGCCTCACCCGTGAAGCTGGCCTGGCAGGGGACGTCCCTTCCTGAATTTCTGTGTGGTCTAGGCTGGGGTTGGCATGCTTTTCTGTACAGAGACAGATAGTCAATATGCTCAGTTCTGTAGGCGGCACGGGTTGTGTCTCAGCCACTCAGCCCCGCTGCTATAATGCTGAGGCTGCCATTGACGATACAGAAATAAGTCGAGGTGGCCACTGTGGGCCAGTGCCACTGCATTTATGAACACTGAAATGTGAATTTCATATAACTTTCACATGTCATGAAATGGCGTTTTTCTTTCAATTATTTATTTATTTATTTTTAATATATTTTTTGGAGACAGGGTCTCACTGTGTCACCCAGGCTGGGGTGCAGGGGCACCATCATAGCTCACTGCAGCCTACACCTCCTGGGCTCTTTCTCCTCCCACCTTACTCTCCTGAGTAGCTGGGACAACAGGCATGTGCCACCACTCCTGGCTCATTTTTTTTTTTTTTTATAGGTTGGTGGGTGTGTGTGTGTGGGGGTCCTCACTATGTTGCCCAGGCTCGTCTTGAACTCCTGGCCTTAAGTGATCCTCCCATCTTGATCTCCCAAAGTGTTGAGATTACAGGCGTGCAGCACTGCACCCAGCTGGCTGACTTACTTTTTCCTTCCTTCCTTTCTTTTTCTTTCTTTTCTTTCTTCCTTTCTTCCCCTCTTTCCCTTCTTTCCATTTGAAAATGTAAAATGATTGTTAGCTTGTGGGGTGAGTAGAAATAGGCATCAGGCTGGATTTGGTCCACAGGCCGTAGCTTGTTGAAACCTTTCTAAAATAGAGAGGAATAATGTTTTTGCTTGAAAACAGCCAGGTTTATTGAGGTTGGGGTGTTTGAAAGAAGGCATATTCACTGTCTGACTTGTGTGGAAACAAGGGATCAGCCCTGGTGGAAATTGTTCTTGTCCAAAAAAGCAAGTAGAGGTGGGCTGCCTGGAGTTCCCATCATGGAGGTGCAACTGGGGAGCAGGATGAGGCCCTGATTTGGCGGGGAAGGAGAGGTTATGCTTGATTCATCTCTGCGCCCAGGGACCAGGACCGTGTGCACCTTCTAGCGTTCTCTTCGCTGGTCTGAGCTCCTTACTTGCCACGCCTGCGCTGGGCCTTTACCAAGGCAGTGCCCAGACTTTGGTGTCAGACCCAAGGTCAAGATTCTGTGCTACCATTGGGTTTGTGCTCTTGGGCAAGCAAGTGGTTTAATCTCCCTATACTTCACTTTCTTTTTTTTTTCTTTTTTTTTTTTTTTTTGAGACGGAGTCTCGCTCTCACCCAGGCTGGAGTGCAGTGGCGTGATCTCGGCTCACTGCAGGCTCCGCCCCCTGGGGTTCACGCCATTCTCCTGCCTCAGCCTCCCGCGTAGCTGGGACTACAGGCGCCCGCCACCTCACCCGGCTAATTTTTTGTGTGTTAGCCAGGATGGTCTCGATCTCCTGACCTCGTGATCCGCCCGCCTCGGCCTCCCAAAGTGCTGGGATTACAGGCGTGAGCCACCACGCCCGGCCACTTCACTTTCTTCATCAGTAAAATGGAGAGGAATTGTTAGCTTTATTCTATTTTATTTTATTTTATTTTGACACAGGGTCTTGCTCTGTCACCCAGGCTGGAGTACAGTGGCATGATCATGGCTCATTGCAGCCTCGATCTCCTGGGCTCAAGGGATCCTCCTGCCTCAGCCTTCCACGTACCTGGGTCTACAGGCATACACCACCACACTTGGGAAATTTTTAAACATTTTTTGTAGAGATGGGGCTCACTATGTTGCTCAGGCTGGTCTCGAACTCCTGGGCTCAAGTGATCCTCCTGTCCTGGCCTCTCAAAGTGCTGGGATTACAGGTGTGAGCCACCACACCCAGTCTAATTGTTAGGTTTAAGTAAATGAAAGCATTGTTTTAAGTGGGATGCTTTGAGCTGGAAACAACATAATAAAACTTGTCTCCAGTGGCTTCTCTAATGCAAACGTTTACTGTCGTGCTTCCTGAGAGATGGGAGGGTGGTTTCCAGATGCATTCAGCAGTTCAGAACATCGTGCTCTGCCTCAGTAGATTTTGCCCAGTGGCTGAGGTGGTTGTACTGATGAACACTCTGGCCGGTGACGCGTGCGCGAGAACTCTGGTGCTTGCCAGTGCGTGCCAGTGAATACGTGTGATGTCCCTGAGTTCTTCCTACTATGTCCCTGAGTCACTTGTGAATTGCATGTCCTCTTCCCCACTTCCTGCTTAGTCCACGAGGGCAGGAATCCTGTTGGATTAACTTTACCCCTGTAGCACTGATCGCCCGCTTTAGGTGCTCAGGCAGGGTTGAAATGAATGAATGACTGAGTGAATGAGTGAATGAATGAATGCCACGTTCTCATTGTGTGTTACTATAGGACAGGGATTGCAAACCGTGCAGGAACATACATGGGGGAAGGGCCCTGGCATGAGGTGATAGGGAGTGGTGGGGCCTGTTGCAAGCTGGAAGGCACACCCCAACTGTGAAGCGGCTCCTGCTTTGCTCCAGCAGGCTGGGCCACACGGCGTGCAGGCCCAGAGCTGGACATCACCCGGGTTCCCAAAAGAAGCCAGAAGGCTGGAATTTTCCTGCTGGTTTAAGATACTGTCAAAAGATTCAAGTATTTTGAAATATCATGTGATTCAAAACCCATCTACTGGCCAGATCTGGCCCATGGGCCCAGTTTGTGGCATCTGGTTCAGGAAGAGACAAGACCTAGTTTGTGTTTCTTTTAGTAGGGGCGGGGACGATGGGGTGTATAAGACATTTTGAGTGAATTAAAAAAAACTTATGAAAAATTTCAAGGGCTGGGTGCAGTGTCTCACGTTTGTAATCCAGCTCTTTGGGAGGTTGAAGCAGGAGAATTGCTTGAGGCCAGGAGTTTCAGACCAGCCTGGGCAACATAGCGAGACCCTTACAAGAAAATAAAATCTACAAAAAATGAAACAATTAGCTGGGTATGGTGACTGAAGCTGCTGTGGTCCCAGCTACAAGAAGGCTGAGGCAGGAGGATGGTTTGAGCCCAGGAGTTCAAGGCTACAGTGAGCCTAGGACTGCGCCAGTACACTCCAGCCAGGGCGACAGAGCGAGACCCTGTCTCTTAAAAAAAAAATTCAAACATACGTAAAAATAGACCGGTGTGATGGTCATGTGCCCTGTAACTTGCTGAGGTGATATCAAGTCTTGCCTTCTGCACATGCCTCCATACACTTTCCCCTTTTCCACATTGTTCTGGGGCTCATGTCAGACATTGCCTCATCCGTCAGTGTCTCTAATACAGCCACGGCACTTCATGGTGCACTGGAGTCCGCACGCTGGAGGGCTCGCTAAAACACACATCACTAGGCCCCAGCCCCTGAGTGTCTGAGTCGGCAGACCTGGCACGGAGCCTGAGAATCTGCTTTTTTATCGAGTTCCCAAGTGATGCTGATGCTGCTGGTTCGGAGACCGCCATTTTTTTGGGGGGGGGGGTGGAGAGGGTCTTGCTCTGTTGTGCAGCCTGGAGTATAGTGGTGCGATCACAGCTAACTGCAGCCTCGACCTCCTGGGCCCAAGCAATCCTCCTGCCTCAGCCTCCCAAGTAGCTGGGACTGCAAGTACATGCCACCATGCCTGGCTATTGTAAAAAAATTTTGTTGTAGAGACAAGATTTTGCTATGTTGCCCAGGCTGTTGAACTCCTGGGCTCAAGTGATCCTCCCATCTTCGCCTTCCAAAGTGCTGGGATTACAGGTGTGAGCCACCACGCTCAGCCAGGGACCACACTTCAAGAACCACTGCCGGAACAGGTACCTGGTAAACACCACCACTACGATAAAGCAAAAGAAAATCCCCAAACGTGACCATGCTCACACCAAAAGTCGTTGTGTAGGGCAGTAATGAGGTTTGAAAGGTGGGCCTGCTCCAAAGTTCAGAAATTGCTCGAGGCCTCATGCCTGGAGCGGGAGGCTCTGCCTGGACCCTCAGCCCCTTGTTGGTTCGGCCCCTTTTGGGGGCCTCAGGGGGTGTGGCTCAGGGACCAGCACAAGGGACCGGCACCAGTGACGTCTGTTTCTGGTCCCGGCCCAGCCTGGAAGTTTCTGGGAACCTGAGGACCCTGGAGTGGCTCTGACCTCTGGCTGCCTCCCTGTCCCCCCCCCGTGTGCCCGTGGGAGCTCACTGGCTTTGGAGGCCTGCTTTTGACAAGACCCCTGGCTCTGGCCTTGCAGGGCCCCTCAGGCCCCTGCTGGCTGTTGCCTGCATTCTTCCTCTCGTGTGGCTGAGGATGAAGCTGGCTTAGCCCTTTTCAGGGCGGGCGTCGGTTCGTGTTTCTGGACACCCTCGTGTCACTGGCAGGCGGTCTCATGAGTCACGAGGAGGCAGTGCAGGCAGCACGGGCACGTCCGCAGCCCAGAAGGGCTTGCTTTTCAGATCCCAGTTGCAAGAACAAAGTGCCCCTGCTGAGCTGCTTGAAAGCAGCCGCGGGAGAGTGTCCTGCTCTGCAGATCATTCCCCGGCCCGGGTTTCTCTTAGGACAGCTGAGGCCGAAACACAGCAAGGTTCAAAAGCGGGGGGCGTGTGAGCATCCTGGGCGTGGAGCTTCCCATTAAAGAGGCCACTGGGCTTCCTGCCGGGTCCACCTTGTCTCTAGCGAAGCCTGCCTTCTGGCCAAGATAGGGCTGTGAGAGGAAGGGGTGCACGGGGCAAATGTCACACTCCCTGGTGCAGGGGTGTTCCCTGGAGTAGAGGGGGCTGTGTGGGAGGATGCTCTGGGGTCTCTGGGTGAGTGTGGCAGGCTGAACAATGTCCCCAAAAGGTGCTGGCATCCTAATCCCCAGGACCTGTGAATATGTGACCTTCCTCGGCAAAAGTGGCTTTGTAGGTGTGATTAAGTTAAGGATCTTATACCAGGCATGATGGCTCACACCTGTAATCCCAGCACTCTGGGAGGCCAAGGTGGGAGATTTTTGAGCCCAGGAGTTTAAGACCAGCTTGGACAACATAGTGAGACCCCATATCTACAAAAAATTTAAAAATTAGCCAGGCGTGGTGGTGTGTGCCTGTGGTCCCAGTTATGTGGGAGGCTGAGGAAGGAGAATTGCTTGAGCCCGGGAGTTCGAGGCTGCAGTAAGCCGTGATCACACCACTGCATTCCAGCCTGGCAACAGAGTGAGACCCTGTCTCAAAACAAACAAACAAAAGTTAAGGATCTTGAGATGGGAGATGAACTTGGATTGTCCCAGGGCCCACGATGCTTTCACAAGGATCTTTGTCAGAGGGAGGCAGGAGGGTCAGAGTAGGAGATGTGACTGCAGAAGCAGGGGTTGGAGTGATGAGGGAACAGGAGCCAAGGAATGCGGAGGCCTCTTAGAAGCTGGGAAACGGAAGGAAATGGATTCCCCCTGAGCTCCGGAAGGAAGCACCCTGCCTGCACCGTGACTTTCATCCCATCTCAGGGGGAGTCCCAGTTTGGACTTCTCCCCACCAGAACTGTAAGATAATAACTTTGTATTGATCTGAGCCAGTGTCAATTGTTAATTCTTACAGCAGCAGTGGGAAGCTAATACAATGAAAATGCTTCCATTAAAGCCAGGTCATTAACATGATAGTATAGTCTGGTTTGGGTGGGCTTAAGTAAAATATTTAAACTTAAAATAATGTTGTGTCAATATGTGAACTTTTGAAATTGTCAGTGTTTTTACAAAAAGACTTTAATGTTCTGGAGAAAGTATAAATATGGGGTGCACATTTTTTCCTTTTGCTTGAAGCTGTAATATGATGTGGTGAGGCACTGATTTGGCCCTCCCTGTATTGCCGCGACAGAGCCTGCTTGTTTTAAAATAACTTCCTGTTTTAGAACAGTTTTTTTTTTTTTTTTTTTGAGACCAAGTCTCACTCTGTCACCCAGGCTGGAGTGCAGTGGCGCAATCTTGGTTCACTGGGAACTCCGCCTCCCAGATTAAAATGAGTCTCCTTCCTCAGCCTCCCAAGTAGCTGGGACCACAGGTGCCTGACACCACACCTGGCTAATTTTTGTATTTTTAGTAGAGACGGGATTTCACTATGTTGGCCAGGCTAATCTCCAACTCCTGACCTCAAGTGATCCACCTGCCTTGGCCTCCCAAAGTGCTGGGATTCCACAGGTGTGAGCCACCGTGCCCTGGCCTAGAACAGTTTGACTTTCAGAAAAATTGGGAAGATAGTGCTGAGTTCCCACATCTCCCACAGCCAGTGTCCCCTGCTGTTAACATCTTAAAGGAATGGGATACGTTTGTTGCTATGAATGAACCAGTGTTGATACATTAGTAATAACTAACATCCAGACAGGATTCGGGTTTCCTTCGTTTCTCATTCATATCCTTTTCTGTCCCAGGACCCCACCCAGGGCCCCACATTACGTTTGTCCCTCACGTTGCCTTAGGATCCTCTGGTCTCTATGGGTTCTCAGACTTTCCTGGCTTTGGATGACCTGGATTGCGTTCCTGAGCACCGGCTAGGGATTTTGCAGGACGCCCCTCTGCTGGGATTTGTCTGTTGTTGTTCTATTGATTAGGCCCCAGTTCCGAGTTTTGGAAGGAAGATCGCAGTGGCGAAGGGCTGTTCTCAGCACATTATGTCAACATGACCTGTCCCTGCTGCATGGGTCCTATTCTTTATTCCTTGTGACAGGTAAAGAAACAGGTACAGGAAGTTGTATCAGGCGCCTGCTGGTAGGTGGAGGATGGGCAGGGGGTTGAGGGGACAGGGAGTGGACAGAGCCCCTTTGCTGGTAAAGAGGGGACCCCAGACCTCTCACGTCTCTCCAGGGCCCCTGGCAGTCTCCTGGCTGGCCTCGCTGCTCTGCTTCAGAAATCAGATTTGACAGGGCACTGGGACCCTGATTGGGCCTTGGTGGCTGTACGCGCCCACTTGACACCACTTGAGGGTGTATTGAACATCTGAAGAGTACCCACCTCTGGATCAAGAATTTTTTGCTTCAGGCCAGGCGCAGTGGCTCATGTCTGTAATCCCAGCACTTTGGGAGGCCGAGGTGGGCCGATCACCTGAGGTCAGGAGTTGGAGATCTCAGCCTGGCCGACATGGTAAAACCCCATCTCTGTCAAAAATACAAAAATCAAGCCAGGCATGGTGGCTCATGCCTGTAATCCCAGCACTTTGGGAGGCTGAGGCAGGCAGATCACCTGAGGTCAGGAGTTTGAGACCAGCCTGGCCAACTTGGCTAAATCCCGTCTCTACTAAAAAAAATACAAAAATTAGCCAGGTGTGGTGGCATGCACCTGTAATCCTAGCTACTCAGGAGGCTGAGGCAGGAGAATTGCTTGAACCCAGGAGGCAGAGGTTGCAGTGAGCCGAGATCGCGCCACTGCACTCCAGCCTGGGCGACAGAGTGAGACTGTCTGAAAAAAGAAAATTTTTTTTTGCTTTAATTTTTTTCTTTTTAAAAACTGAAGTATCAAATACATAAAGAAAAGTGCACAATTTCGGTTAGAGGTGGATGGATTTTTACCTAGGTATGCACGCTTGTAGTGATCCCCTGTACCAAGTGTAAACAGCTCGTCTGCGCCCCTCCCTGTCAGTATCCACCCCGAGGTCCTGCTGCCCCCACCTCTATCCCCATGGATTGGTTTTGCCATCCCCCAGGACGTCACCTACATGGACTCATGCACGTGGTCCCTGTGTGTGATTTACCCTGTCATTGTGTGTCTCAGTTGGTCATTCCCTTTTGTCGCTGGATAGCATTCCATGGTATGAGTGTGTCCCCATTTGTCATGCATTCACTTGCTTGTAGACATTTGTGTTGTTTGGGGCTGTTATGGGTATGGCTGCTATGAGCATTTGTGGATAATCTTTGTATGGGTGCATGCTTTCATTTCTCTGGGACAAATACTGGGGGTGGGATTGCTATATTGTAGGATGAACGTCTAGCTTTGGTAGAAAAAGTATATTCCACAGTGATTGCACCAATGCACTTCCACCAGCAATGTGTGAGCACTCTGGCTGCTCCACATCCTCACCAGCACTTGTTATTGTCAGTCTTTTTCATTTTAGCCATTCTGGTGTATGGCATGGGATCTCACTGTGAGTCCAGTGGACATTTCTCTGATGACTAAGGCACCCAGGGCTGGTGGGTGGCTCCAGGAAGTCACAGGAATCCTTTCTCCTATCTCCTATTCTGCTCCGCCCTTCTTCATGTGTGGCTTTCATTCTTAAGGGTGCCTCATGATCCAAGATGGCTGCTCTAGCTCCATCCATTGTGACTGAATTCCAGGCAGCAGGAAGGGGGACTTATCAACAAATACATAGGAATTTCAGATATTGATAATGTCAGGGAGATAAAACACGGTGATGAATACAATGTGATGGGGGAAGGGCTGCTTTAGGAAGAATGGTCTTTTTGTCCATTTTGTTCACTATTGAAGTGCCTAGGCCTAGAGCAGAGCCTGCCATACAGTGGGGCTCAATAGAGATGGTTGAGGGATTGAAGAGTGCTCAGGGAAGGTCTCATGGAGAAGGTGACTTTAGACTTGAGAAGCGAGGGGCTCACTTTTGTGGGCATCAGGGGAAAGATTGCCCCTGGAGGAGCAAAGAGTCAGAGCAAAGGCCCTCTGGCAGAAACTTGCCTGCTGGCTCAGGAGCACAGCAAGGCCAGTGTGGCTGGAGCAGAGTGAGCGAGACAGTTAGGAACGGGGGAGGAGACTGGAGCGACTACAGGGAGCTGGGTTGTGCAAGACCTCATAGGTCGCTGTCAGGAATTTAAATTCTATTCTGAGATAAATAGGGAGGCATGGGGGAGGTTTGAACAGAAGAATGACATGCTCTGACTTTAATCTTAAAAGGATAACTCGGATTCTGTGGGGAGAATGGGGCGGGGTTGGGGGGGCAAGAGCAGAGGCAGGACAACAGCAGGGAAACTACGGCACCCATCCACACAGGCCAGGATGGGGGCCAGGATGGTGCCGGAGACAAGTGGATGGATTTGAGGCATGCTTTAAAGTGAGAGCAGCCTAGCCTTGCTGACGGAGGGTGCTAGGTGGGAGGAAAATGGAGGACTCAGGAATGACTCAACCTCTTTGCTTAAGCAACTTACACGCGTGGGTTTCTTGTAAAAACCTTTTATTTTAGTCTTCTTACCTTAGTCCTTTAAAAATCAAAAGAAGTTGGAACATGAGCCAAGGGTGTGGTGTTCCCAAGTCCCAGATTGGATTAGCCTGTGTCCTAGTCGTTCCCGCATTCGAAGGCCCCAGGGGGCTGGGGATGCCTGAAGCCCTGGGATTGAGGGTGTAGTCAGCGACTGACTGCTGGTCCAGAGTGGGCAGGGCCTGGCCTTGTCCCAGAACTAGGCTTCGTCTGGGCAAATTGGCTTCTTGGCTCATTTGGTCAGAGGTGTGTTTCTTGGAAGCCTGTTTTCTCTTCTCATAGTAGGAGGAATTAGACCTTGCAATTAAGTGGCCAGGTCAAGTTAATGATTCATTTGTGAAGCTCCCGTGCAAGGAGCCCAGTGGGGATGGCCTAGGAGAGAAGCGTGAGGGCACAGGCCTAGACATGGATACGGAGCCTGGGGCTTTGTCTCTCCCTGCTCCTGTGACCTCGGTCAGGCATTTGGCTTTGGAGCCTCAGTGTCTGCTTCGGTGAGATGAGCCATTGAGAATTTAAGAGATGAAGTAGGTGGAAGTGCTTTGCTACCTGAACAGTGCCGGACAGATTGTCCATACGGTTCTGCTCCCCTGGTGTCTCAGGGCAGGGGCCCCATTGTGTTCATCCTTGTGTCTTTAAATTCCTAGCATAGCATCTAGCATGGGGCAGGTGACTGTGCAGGGGCTGAACTGCAATCCCAATGAGGTCAGAGCAGCCTCACTGTAGACCAAGGTCGTTCCAGCGTGCTTCATGGAGGAGGCGGCACCTGGGCAAGTGGGGTTTTAGGTTTGGAGGTCAGGGGCCTCTCCAGGTGCAGGGGAGAGTGCTGTGGGTGGTAGGAAGAGAATGCTAAATATTAATGTCTATGAAATCTTCATCTCATCCATCACACATTTACCGAGTTGTTGCCACGGCCTAAACAGGCGGTACTCTCTGTGTATTTAAAAAAAAAATCCCTTCTTAAGTATGAGCTCTTTAAAACACACAAAGAAGGACTAGCATTACCACCCGGTAGACATTTCCACGTCGATTATATGGTTTCAGGTCTCACTTTTGCTCATTCACCCAGAAAATATTTGCAGAGCTCCTGCAAGGTGCCAAGAGCTGTCCCAGGCCCTGAGGACACATCGCCAAACAAAGCAGCTGAGGATCTTGCCCTTGTGGGTTTATGGCCAGGCAGGCGATACAGATAGAGAGCAATAAACCTGATAAGCTAATTATACCGTGTGCTCGAAGGCCACAAGCAGCATGGAAACCACACGGCAGGTCGGGAGGTCAGGAGTTTTAGGGGCAGGTTGGATGGGCCTTCTGAGGAAGGGGCATGTAAGCAGAGATTCGAAGGGGTGAGAGATTTGACCACATGTTTAGGAGGGAGCAGCGGGTGCAAAAGCCCTGGGGCAGGAGCGTGGCTGCTTAGACAGGACAGCAAGGAGGCTGTGAGGCTGGGCTGAGTAACAGACAGTGGTTGTGGAATGAGACCACTGCTTCTCCCCAACCTCCCCTTTTCCCTAGTTTATAAGACAGGAGAAAAGGGAGAAAGCAAAAAGTTGGAAAGAAACAGAAGTAAGATAAATAGCTAGACGACCTTGGCGCCACCACCTGGCCCTGGTGGTGAAAATAATAATAATAATATTATTAACCCCTGACCAAAACTACTGGTGTTATCTGTAAATTCCAGGCATTGTATGAGAAAGCACTGTAAAACTTTTTGTTCTGTTAGCTGATGTATGTAGCCCCCCGTCACGTTCCTCATGCTTATTTGATCTCTTATGACCCTTAGAGTTGTAAGCCCTTAAAAAGGGCTGGGAATTTCTTTTTCGGGGAGCTCGGCTCTTAAGACGCGAGTCTGCCCACGCTCCCGGCCGAATAAAAACCTCTTCCTTCTTTAATCCGGTGTCTGAGGAGTTTTGTCTGCGACTCGTCCTGCTACAGTTGGATGTGGGGCCAGAGAGAACACAGGGGCCAGACTAGGCAGAAGGGCTTGTAGGCCAATGTTCGGACGGTGGCTCGTATGTTATTTTCAAGAAATAACGTGTTCACAATGACAGTTAAAGCTTTCCCCACATCCCCAGCCCCCAGCCCTCTCCTGAGATTGTTTGCAGGTATCATTTCCCTGAATGTTTTTCTACATTTCCACATGGGTTTGTCTTCAGAAAGAATACAGAGTATTAGTTCGTGTGTTTGGAAAATTCGCATCAAGAGGCCCATGGCAATTGTTTGTTTCTTTAGCCTTTTCTTCACTCAAGATTTTTTTTTTTTCTTTAAAAATAAAAATTGGCTGGGCGCGGTGGCTCACGCCTGTAATCCCAGCACTTTAGGAGGCCGAGGCGGGCGGATCACGAGGTCAGGAGGTCGAGACCATCCTTGTTAACATGGTGAAACCCCGTCTCTACTAAAAATACAAAAAAATTAGCCAGGCGTGGTGGCGGGCGCCTGTAGTCCCAGCTACTCGGGAGACTGAGGCAGGAGAATGGCGTGAACCCGAGAGGCGGAGCTTGCAGTGAGCCGAGATTGCTGCCACTGCACTCCAGCCTGGGTGACAGAGCGAGACTCCGTCTCAAAAAAAAAAAAAAAAAAAAAATTGAGGCCAGATGCAGTGGCTGATGCCTATAACCCCAGCACTTTGGGAGGCTGAAGCGAGTGAATCACTTGAGCTCAGGAGTTCAAGACCAGCCTGGGCAACATAGTGAGACCTTGTCTCTACTAAAAGCAAAAAAAATAAAAATAAAAAAAAATAGCCGGGCGTGGTGGTGCGTGCCTTGTAGTCCCAGCTACTCAGGAGGCTGAGGTGAGAGGATTGCTTGGTCCAGGGAGATCGGGAGGTCAAGGCTCTCCAGCCTGGGCAACTGAGCGAGACTCTGTCTCAAAATAAATAAATAATAAAAATTATGTATATTTAAGGCATCCAACATGCTGTTTTGCTATGTACACACACATAGTGAAATGATTGCTACAGTTAAGCAGATTAACATATGTATCTCCTCATATAGTCACCTTTTTTTTTTTTTTTTTTTGAGACAGGGTCTCACTCTGTCACCCAGGCTAGAGTGCAGTGGGTGATCACGGTTCACTGCAGCCTTGAACTCTCAGGCTCAAGTGATCCTCCCACTTAAGCCTCCTGAGTAGCTGGGACCACAGGTGCGCACCACTGTGCCTGGCTAATTTTTGTACTTTTTATAGAGACGGGCTACCTATGTTGCCCAGGTTGTTCTCAAACTCCTGACCTCAAGCAATCCTCCCACCTCGGCCTCCCAAAGTACTGGGATTACAGGCATGAGGCCCAGCCACCTCTTTGTTTTTAGTGGTGAGAGCACCTGAAATCTACTTCCAGTATACAGTACAGTATTAATTACAGTCCTCGTGCTGTGCATCCGACCTCCAGATCACCCATCCCACATGACTGCAGCTTTGCGCCCTGTGACCTGCATCTCCCCACCTCCCCAGCCTCCTCCCCGTAAGCACCATTCAACTCTCTGTGTATTCAATGTCTTCAGATTCCCCACCTCTAAAAGACAAATCTGAAAGTATTTGTCCTGCAGTATTTGTCTTTCTGTCAAGATTCTGCTGTTGAGATATCTCCAAGTCAATGGTGTTTACTCACCGTGCAGCCACTGTGTGTGCAGAAGCCCAACTTATCTTTGACTGAGAACCTGGCTGGGCTCTCTGTTGTTTTTCAAGGCAGGGTCTCGCTCCAGGCTGGAGTGCAATGGTGTGATCTCAGCTCCCTGCAACCTCCACCTCCCGGGCTCAAGCGATTCTCCCACCTCAGCCTCCCGAGTAGCTGGGACTACAGGTGCATGCCACCTTGCTTGGGTAATTTTTGTAGTTTTAGTAGAGACGGGGTTTCACCATGTTGGCCAGGCTGGTCTGGAACTCCTGACCTCAAGTGATCCACCTGCCTCGGCCTCCCAAAGTGTTGAGATCACAGGCGTGAGCCATTGTGCCTGGCCTTCTGTTCTTTTTCTGAGGTCTAACAATTCTTCTGGCGCTCTCTTGCACACTTATGAGAATCTTTCTAGGGCAGAGTTTTCAAACTGTCAGATGTGATCAGATTGTGGGTTGTGAAATAAGTGGGGTGGGTGGGGATCAGCTTTTTTTTTTTTTCTTTTTTTTTTTGAGATGGAGTCTCGCTCTGTCGCCCAGGCTGGAGTGCAGTGGTGCAATTTTGGCTTGCTGTAACCTCCGCCTCCTGGGTTCAAGCGATTCTCCTGCCTCAGCCACCCAAGTAGCTGGGACTACAGGCATGTGCCACCACGCCCGGCTAATTTTTTTGTATTTTTAGTAGAGACAGGGTTTCACTGTGTTAGCCAGGATGGTCTTGATCTCCTGACCTCATGATTCACCCGCCCTGGCCTCCCAAAGTGCTGGGATTACAGGCGTGAGCCACTGCGCCTGGCCTGGGATCAGCATTTTAAAAACAGAATGGAATAGGATAGAATATGAGAGGGGTGAATAATGGAGTCATAACGTAAGTTGCATCGTGCTGGGAAGGTGAGTGTTCCCTCGTGAAGCTTCTGGTGGGTGTGCAGGTCGTGGCCCTAGCGTGGCAGGACCTGGGAAGCTGGTGCTCTGCACCGTGTCCGAACAGGGAACCACAGACCATGGGGCTTTGCTCACACCTGACCTGGTTAGAAACTGTCCCCGACTCCGAGGTGGCCTGACCCCCGCTGTGCACAGCCGTCCTGTTTCCAAACATCTTTGCCGGTAGTTGTTTTCTTCCATGTCCTAATTTTTGCTCATCCACTGGGAAATTATATCTCATTTTAATTTGGAGTTACTCTTTCTTTTTGAAGTTGTGATTAAGATCCAGTTAACATAAAATTCACCAAAACCATTTACAAATGTACAGTTTAGTGGCATTTAGTGCATTTGCAAGGTTGCGTAACCATTACCACGATCTAGTTCCAAAGCATTCTCACTACCTTGTACCCATTAAGCAGTCACCCACCATTCCTTTCTCCCCCAGCCCCTGGCAACCACCAATCTGCTGTCTCTGGATTTGCCTATTCTGGGCATTTCATAGCTGTGGTCAGACACTATGTGTGGCCTTTTGACTGGCTTCTTTCACTCCGTGTCATGTTTTTGAGGTTTGTCCATGTGGTGGCATGTGTCAGTGTTGCATTCCTTTGTTTTTCTTTCTTTCTCTTTTTTTTTTTTTTTTTTTTGAGATAAAATCTCAGTCTGTTACCCAGGCTGGAGTGCAGTGGCATGATCTCGGCTCTCACTGCAACCTCCGCCTCCCAGGTTCAAGCGATTCTCCTGCCTCAGCCTCCCGAGTAGCTGGGATTACAGGTGGCTGCCACCATGCCCAGCTAATTTTTGTATTTTTTTTTTTATTTTTAGTGGAGGTGGGGGTTTCACCATGTTGGCCAGGCTGGTCTTGAACTCCGGACCTCAGGAGATCCACTTGCCTCAGCCTCCCAAAGTGCTGGGATTACAGGCGTGAGCCACCACGCCTGGCTGCATTCCTTTCTTTAAAATTATTATTTTTTGGCTCTTTAAATACATTTCTTTTTTATGCAGTAGTAAACAGCCAACCCATGCATTCCTTTTTCTGAATGAGTCCACACTGTGTTCAGCCATTCATCTGTTGACGGACACTTGGGTCGTTTTTGCCCATTGCGAACGGTGCTGCGGTGCACATTCTTGTACATGTTTTTTTTTACACCCATTTTCAGTTCTTCTTGGGTCTGTTCTGGGGAGTGGAGTTGCAGGGTCATACGGTAACTTTGCGTTTGATCGTTTGAGGAACGGTCAGACTGGTTTCCACGGTGGCTGTTCCACGTTGCACTTCCGCCAGCAATGCACAAAGGTTCCAGTTCCCACACCCTTGCCAACACTTGTTATTTTCCATGAAAAACAAATTCTAGCCATCCTGGTGGGTGAGAAGTGGTGGCCCATTGTGACTTTGATTTGCATTTCCATGATGATGTTAAGCACTTTTTCATGAGCTTGTTGGCTATTTGTGTCTTTTCTTTGGAGAAAGGTCTTTTCAAGTCTTTTGCCCATTTGCAGTTAATCTTTTACTTTTAAAATTTCACATTATAGTTTCAAAAGGGTTTTAGTGAAGTGTAGCACACGTATAGAAAAGCCCACATATGAAGGGAATAACACCATACATTTTTCAGTGATCATAGTCCGGGGTAACCAGCAATCAGATCAGGAAACAGAATTTTCACCCCCTTTATGCCCCATCCTCCCAGGTGACCCCTGTTCTGGCTTCTGTTGACACGTTAGTCTTGCCTGTTCTAGAATGTCACATAAATGGGATTATATGTGTATGCACAGATCTGCCTTATTTTAAAGGTAGTAATAGTATTCATTTTTTATTTTTATTTTTTATTTAAAATATTCAGGAGGTTGTTCCATAGTGGTAAATATAGCATGTCATGGTTGTTGTTGTTGCTGTTGTTTTTTTCAGACAGGGTCTTGCTTTGTAGCCCAGACTGGAGTGCAGGGGCACGATCATGGCTTGAACTCCTGGGCTCCAGTGATCCTCCCGGCTCAGTCTCCTGAGTAGCTGGGACCACAGGTGTGCGCCACCATGCCCGGCTAACATTTTTTGTATTTTTAGTAGAGACACGGTTTCACCATGTTGCCCAGGCTGGTGTTGAACTCCTGGCTTCAAGAAATTCTCCTGGCTTGGCCTCCCAAAGTCCTTGGATTACAGGTGTGAGCCACAATGCCTGGCCTAATTTGATGAGTTGTATCAGATATATACACTTCACCTATATGGCAACCAAAATCAAGATAGCTGGGCCAGTTCACATCAGTCCCCTCCCTCCATCCCGGTCCCTGGCAGCCACTGGTCTGGCTTCTCTCTCTCGAGTTTTCCCTTTCCCCGATGTCGTGGAAATGGTGTTGTATAGTATGATTCTTCTTTTCTTTTTTTTACTTGGGGTAGTGCCTCGGAGGCTCACCCGCATTGTGGCGTTTATCCATGGTTGGTTCTTTTTGATTGACAGGTAGCATTCCATTGTGTGGATATGTGGCAATTCATTTATCTGTTGATAGATATTTGAGTTGTTTCCATCTATCAAATACGGACATATCATTCCATATTTGTTTTTGGTGAACATTCAGGCAAGTCATGCTCTTAAAGGCTTCTCAGCCTTTGCACAGGCTGTGTCCTCTGCCAGGCACTCCTCCACCATCTTCTTTTCCTAGCAAAGCCCAGCTCATTTTAAAATTCCCAGCTCAGATGTCCTCTCCTCCAGGCAGCCTTCCTGGGCTCAAAGGGTCTATTTCGCCGGATGGGAGGGAGTGGCGTCCAACAAGGGCTCACCTTGGCATTCTACCCCAACTTTGTGTTCCAGGGCCATGGTCTTTGACCTTGGGGGTGGTGGGGACAGAATCACAGAATCAGCCATGTTAGGCAAAAGGCCACAGTGTCCCCACCACTGTTATCTAATCAGCTGCCTGGTCTAGTGTGGTGGAAAAAAGTCATCCTGCTGATCAAAAGCAGGGCAAAGTCCATCCCTTAACCCGGGTGGAGGTGGGGCAGAGGAGGAAGGGTCACTTGATGACTGCAGGGCTGACCCTCCAGTGCCCGGGGTCTTCAGACCTTGTTCTAAGCACTTTACCTCCATGGACTCATTCAAACCTCACAGCAGCCCACGAGGCGACACTCTCCTTACACCCATTGTAGGATTGAGGAAACTGAGACTCGGAGAAGGTCAGTGACCCATCCCTGATCACCCAGTTGGACGGGGCTGTGCTGAGTCTCTGAAGATTCCCTTTGGGCAAGTGCTGAATGAATGGGCTGAAACCAGGGCCTGAAAGCCTCTTCTGTTGGGGAGAGAGAGAGAGAGAGACAGAGACCCAGAGAGAGGGAGACAGAGACCCAGAGACAGAGGGAGACAGAGACCCAGAGACAGAGGGAGACAGAGACCCAGAGAGAGGGAGACAGAGACCCAGAGACAGAGGGAGATGGAGACCCAGAGAGAGAGAGAGAGAGACATGGACATGCGGCCGGATCCCATGACTTCTTGGTTTAGCCCTGATTCATCTTCAGAACCAGGCCAAGCAGCCAGGGGAGGAGGAAAGCATGGTGAGATTCCAAAGGAGAAAGGTATCTCCAGCCCAGCAGCCTCTGCTGAGAAACCGGGTGGGAGAGGGAGGCTGCAAAGGGAAATTGAGGCTATGTGTGTGTGTGTGTGTGAGAGAGAGACAGAGAGAGAGAGAGAGAGAGATGGAGTCTCGCTCTGTCGCCCAGGCTGGAGTGCAGTGGTGTGATCACAGATTGCTGCAACCTCTGCTTCCTGGGTTCAAGTCATCCTCCCACCTCAGCCTCCCAAGCAGCTGGGACTATAGGCACCTGCCACCATGGATGGCTAATTTTTGTATTTTTTGTAGAGATGGGGTGGTCCATGCTCAGGCTGGTCCTGAACTCCTGGGCTCAAGTGATCCGCCTGCCTCGGCCCCTCAAAGTGCTGGGATTACAGGTGTGAGCCACTGCACTGGGCCTTGTTTTGCTTTTTTAAAAAAGCAGCTTTATTAAGGTGTGATTGATATAAAACAATGGCACATATTTAATGTATGCAGTTTGATGGGCTGGTGTGTGCACACTGGGAATCCCGCCCCTGAGATCCACGTGCTGAACATAGCTGTCACCTCTACGGTTCCCTCCTGCCCCCCACTGTTTTCTGTGGTGAGAACATGTAGTTCTTGCTCTACTCCCTGAAGACATTTTCCAGGGTTCTGGGTTTTGATGCTGTGTTTTCTATGAGGGGAGCACCAGCAGCTGGATGTGTCCCCCAGGCTGGAGAAGGGGCCTGGCCTGTGGTGAGCAGGGTCCCCAGGGCTGCAGGGTCTGTCCCAGACAGAGGCACCTGCAGTGCACGGGCTTTGAGGCTGGGTGAAGGCCAGGACCGAAGGAAGGGCTGGGCGATCCGGGCCTGAGAGCTGGGAGTGGCTGGAGCTGGTGCCTGTGGGCTGTGGTCGCATGGGGTGGCGGGAGCCGCCATGGGGTGGGGAGGGCGTTACTGAGGGGGCAGGACTGTTCTTTGATCCAGCTCACATACCACCTCCCCCAGGAAGACCTCCTGGACTCCTCGGTGCCCTCCAACTATTGGTTGAATCTCTCTCCAGCCTTAGTTGTGGCTCAGTTTCCTAATCAGTAACATGGGGGTAATAATAGTGGAGGTGGCTGCCTCAAAGAGTCATGGTGCTGTTCAGAGGATGAGAACACAGTGAACAGCATCACCAGGCTCATGGTGCACCCCGGAAATGCTTGCTTCTGTTACCTCATTAATATTGAATTTATGCGCCTTCGTTTGCACCTATGGGCTGCTCAGACCATAAGATGCTCCTTCTGGTGCTGGCAGCTAGGTAGGAAGACACGTTTATCAATAAACAATTATGGCACTTGAAGGCAAGTCTCAGATCTCCTGATTTTTCCAAGAGAACTCTGAAATCCAGATTTTACATTACATCTTCCAGTTTCTTGACAATGAATTCAGCTTCTTCATTTACATACCACGTAGGTCAAACTAGACACAGCTGTAGCTACAGTGTCACCAGCTCCTTCGTACAGATAAGAAACTTGAGGTTCACAGGGGCTGACTTGCCCAAGTGGCCCCGTGGAGTGCGACCCAGAGTCTGGCTGCCTCCAAATCTGCTCCTTCCGGGGGACGTGGGGCTGGCCCTGACTGGCCAACTCAGCTGTCTGCCTCCTGTAGAGCCTCTGCCTATTGGTTCTGGCTGTCTGGGGACAATGGGGGCGGCTGTCCTTGTCTTAGAAGGCCATGTTCAAAAGAGGGTGGAAGGTGACGCAGCCACCTGGCTTTGCAACGTCAGCTCTAATCTGATGGGCTGGGTCACTCCTCCCGGGCTCTGATGTGGTGTGGGCACTGAGGGGCCTGAGATATATCCCGGCTGAGTTGAGGGTGGGGGGTCAGGTGGACTGGAGGGACCTCCCTGTGACACTGGGGCTGCGAATTATAGATCTATAGATCTAGAGGAGGAAAGCTGGTAGAGGAGTCCAAGTGGACCCCAGGCGTGTTTCCTTTAGTCCCTTTAAGAAAATCATGTTTCTGCAAAATTTTTAAATCAGGAGATTTCATATACATTTCTGTATTTCTGGTTTTCATGGAAAACTTCTGTGTTCTCATCTTCCTCTGACTCCTCCCCAAATGGCTCACTCAGCCGCACAGGGAGGCTCTCTCCCAGTGTCTCCCTACCACAGGGCCTTTGCACAGGCTGTGGCTGCTGTGGAATGCCCCCTGCCCCCCACCTTCTAGATTTGTGAGCTCCCTTCCTCACTGCCTTCTATTTTGGTTTTGGGTCTAGGTTGTGTTTGTGTGTGTTCTTTTTCTGTCTTTCTTTTCTTCTTTTTTTTTTTTTTTTTTGAGACAGGGTATTGCTTGGACACCCAGGCTGGAGTACAGTAGCACCATTACAGCTCACTGCAGCCTCGACCTCCTTGGCTCAAGTGACCCTCCCACCTCAGCCTCCCAAGTAGCTGGGACTACAGGTGTGCAGCACCATGCCCAGCTACTTTTTTTAAAATTAATTTTATAGGCCGGGCACAGTGGCTCATGCCTGTAATCCTAGCACTTTGGGAGGCCAAGGCAGACGGATCACTTGAGGTCAGGAGACCAGCCTGGCCAACATGGTGAAACCCTACTTCTACTAAAAAAAAAACAAAAACAAAAATTAGCCAAGTATGGTGGTGGGTGCCTGTAGTCCCAGCTACTCGGGTGGCTGAGGGAGGAGAACTGCTTGAACCTGGGATATAGAGGTTTCACTGAGCCAAGATCACGCCACTGCAGTCCAACCTGGGCCACAGAGCAAGACTCCCTCTCAAAATAAATAAATAAATAAATACATAAATAAATAAATAAATAATAAAATGAAATAAAAATAAATAAAAATACAAAAATTAGCCAGGTGTGGTGGTGGGGGCCTGTAATCCCAGCTACTCAGGAGGCTGAGGCGGGAGAATCGCTTGAACACAGAAGCAGAGGTTGCAGTGAGCCAAGATCGTGCCACTGCACTCCAGCCTGGGCAACAGAGCGAGACTCCATCTCAAAAAAATAAATAAATAAATAAAAGTATTCTTTAGAGACAGGGTCTTGCTCTGTTGCCCAGGCTGGTCTCAAACTCCTGGGCTCCAGTGATCCTCCTACCTCGGCCTCCCAAAGTTCTGGGATTACAGGCATGAGCCACGGCGCCTGACCTATATTTCACTTACGTGATGACTGTGTCTCAAATCCCAGTCTTTCCCCGATCCTTGCTGTGTTTTCTCTGTGCTCTGTCACGTGGCATGCGTTTTACCTGAGTTATTTGGTGCCTGCCTTTCCCCCCGCTGTGGTAAAGCTCCACATAGCTGGGCTTTTGGTCTGTCCTGGTCATTCTCCCATCCCCAGCTCTTAGAACCTGCCTGGCACGTGGTAGTGCTCAGTGCGTGCTTGTGGAATGAATGAATGATCCACCTGGCCACACGGAGCCCACGTTCCTGCATGAGGCTATCCCTGCCCTGAGCCCATCCGCTACCCTGAGCTCCGGCGCTCCCTTTAGATGGTGCATGGGCCCCTGTTTACCACAGTCCCTTGACTGGTGTCACCTGTTGCTGTCAGGATGTATTTTAAGAAGCATTACCACAGCATGGATAGGTTGCCTGTTTAATTCCATAAGCTCCAGGTGCGACAGCCTCATGTGCGAAGGGCTTTCCCACCACCTCCTATCCCAAGCCCCCGCCGAGGAGCCCCTTCCCTGGCCGGGCTCCGGCAGCTGTTCCGGAGCCGGTGGAGGGGTGTGGAGCCCTCATCACTCTCCCCACAAGCGTACTTGTCCCTTCCCCTGCAGAACGTGCGCATCGACCCCAGTAGCCTGTCCTTCAACATGTGGAAGGAGATCCCCATCCCCTTCTATCTCTCCGTCTACTTCTTTGACGTCACGAACCCCGACGAGATCCTGAAGGGCGAGAAGCCGCAGGTGCGGGAGCGCGGGCCCTACGTGTACAGGTGAGGCTGTGTCCAGGTGAGGGCGGAGGGACTGGCTGAGGCTGGGCAGGGGAGGGGTCTCAGAGTGGACGGGATGGGGAGGCTGCTGACGGAGCCCCAGAGATTGTTCCGGAAGCAGGCAAGGCATAGTCGGGGTAAGTGCTAGTCCCAGAGAAGTTTTTGTTTTAGGTTTTTTTTTTTTTTTTTTTTTAGAGATGGGATCTTGCTGTGTTGCCCAGGCTGGTTTTGAAGTCCTGGGCTCAAGCGATCCTCCGCCTCAGGCTCTCAAAGTGCTGGGATTACAGGTGTGAATCACCAGACCTTGCCTAGAGAGGTTCTTTATGGAGCAGGGAAGGACCAATGGTGTGGGTCTGGGTGGAGGGTGCATGTGTGAGTTACACACATACATACACACACATACACATACACACACACATACATACATACACACATACACACACACACACATACACACACACACACACACACATGCATGACCAGGAGCAGGGATCTACCCCCCAAACCCTATCTGGGCCAGAGGACCGGGTGGGTCAGCACGGGAAGGGGTCAGCTGTTTGTGGAACATGCTGGCCCAGGGACCAGAGTGATGCCTTTGCTTTCTGCTTGCCCTGTACCTGGCTGTGGCCTAGGGGAAGTGACTTCATCACTCTGAGCCTCAGTTTGCCTGTCTGCAGACTGGAGAGACACAAGACCCCCTTTATGGGGTCATCGGGACACTCAGGATGCACTCAGAGCTCTGAGACGGCTGGCGGGTGTGCCTGTTACAACGCCCTTACCTCCTGGAGTCTTCACAGCACCTCCCCTCCTCCACACCCCTGCTTCCCAGTTCACAGGCGGAGGAGTAGGGGCTCAGAGAGGAGAGCTGACTTGCCCCAGGCACACAGTGTTCCAGGGATGGGGCAGGCAGAGGGTGTTCCCGCGGTTGGAGACCCACAGTCTGGTTCTGGGAAAGCCAAGATGAAAACCCAGCAAATGTGCCTGAGGTTTGGGAGTGGGAAACACGAGTCAGATGCTGTATTCCGTTCACTCATTCGCTCGTTCATTTAACAAATGTTTATTGAGCACCTACTAGGTGTTGGCTGCCGTTCTATGCACAGGGGACCCAGCAGTGGACAGAATGGGCAAAAATGCCAAAGCTCTCTATACTCCTTCATTCTGTGAGCACTGATTAAGCACCTCCTGTGTGCTGGGGGCACAGGCAGACCAAGGCCCTGCCTCACCAAGCTGATGTTCTGATGGGGAGAGAGTAAAGAAGTGGACAAATAAGGGGAAATCAGGCAGCCAGCCATCAGTGTTGTGCAGACAAAACAGTGTGAAGCCGGAGTGCAGGAGGGAGGGTGGCCTTGGGGCTCGGTCTGACTGGAGGGTCGGGAGCACCTCTGCAAAGGGACACTCACTGGACCCGCATGGTGGGAAGAGGCCCTGGGGAGAGAGAGTCCCGGGCAGAGCATGTGCAAAGGTCTGAAGGCTGGGAACAGAGGCCTGTGCGGCTGGGGTTACGAGGGAGAGAGACAGTGGAGAGACGAGGCCTGAGCCTTGCTGAGGGCCTCAGAGGTCATGTTAGGATCCTGATTTTAACCTGCATGCAAAGTGGGGTTGTGGTCCAGAGCATAGCATGATCTGATTTCCACTTTTTTTTTTTTTTGAGACGGGAGTCTCTCTCTCACCCAGGTTGGAGTGCAGTGGCGCATCTCGGCTCACTGCAACCTCCGCCTCCCAGGTTCAAGCGATTCTCCTGCCTCAGCCTCCCAAGTAGCTGGGATTACAGGCATCTGCCACCATGCCCAGCTAATTTTTGTATTTTTAGTAGAGACGGCATTTTACCACGTTGGGCAGGATGGTCTTGAACTCCTGACATCAGGTGATCTGCCCACCTCGGCCTCCCAAAGTGCTGGGATTACAGGCATGAGCCACCGCTCCCAACCTGATTTCCACTTTTCAAAGATTCTTCTGAATGGTGGAGAATGGCTTGGAGAGATGAGAGACCATAATGACAGCAGCAGCAACAGTCATGGCAGCCGATGTTTACCTCGTGCTTTCTCTGCACCCGGCAGCTGTGTTGATTGCTTTCCGGGTATCTGATTGCTTTACTGTGGGGAATTGTTTAATCCCCACAGCTGCCCCCTGAAGTAGGGCTTGTGATTACTTCCTTTTGTAGGTGGAGAGGCAATGGCTGTGTTGGGCGAGGGAGAGCAGAATGAGGCCGGGTGGGTGGCGACACCGTGTCCTGCAGTGGGGAGGCATGGGGAGGGACAGACTTGGCGGAGGGGCTGAGCTCAGCTTTGGCTGTGGGGCCGGAGGTGTGCACAGACGTCCAGGGCCCCTGGTTCCCAGGCAGGCACTGCAGGCGAGTGGAAGGGAAATGTCCCATGCAGTGGGGTGGGGCGTCTGACCCGCTGGCTTCCCCCACAGGGAGTTCAGGCACAAGACCAACATCACTTTCAACAACAACGACACCGTGTCCTTCCTCGAGTACCGCACCTTCCAGTTCCAGCCCTCCAAGTCCCACGGCTCAGAGAGCGACTACATCGTCATGCCCAACATCCTGGTCTTGGTGAGGCTGCCCTGTGGCCCACGCTGCCTCGCACCCTGGCCTCGTCCCCTGTCTCTCCTCCCGCCTGCCCCTTGTGCAGAGAGCAGTCCCTGAGGTGGTCAGAGCGTGAGGACTCACGCCTGGTGGGTGGCTTTCGGCCCTGTGCTGTCTCTGCTCACCCCTGGTGGGTTCTGAGTTTCCCAGGTGGGTCCACCTGTCTTGGTTTGGAAGTCCTGGCCAAAGTACTTTTTTTTCCCTTTTCAATTTACATTTCTGAGATCTCCAAAAGGGGCTGTCGTGTTGAGGGCTGAGCCACAGGCCCACGTCTGGGACTGGGGCTGGAGTTCACTTAGCCTGAGTCCAGTGGGGTGCAAGGGGGAGAATGGGTTCTCGGGAGCACATGTGGCCTTGGCACTGGAGGAGCAGAGGGTGGTTCTGGTGTCCCAGACGCCCCACATGGCCACTCCAGGGGCCTCCTGCACCCCAGCATTTACCTTCATGGGCTCTTTGCTGTGAGGCCCAGCTGGGGCCGAGGGAGGATGGGCCAGCCACGTCCAGCCTCTGACGCTAGTGTCCCTTCGCCTTGCAGGCTGCGGCAGTGATGATGGAGAATAAGCCCATGACCCTGAAGCTCATCATGACCTTGGCATTCACCACCCTCGGCGAACGTGCCTTCATGAACCGCACTGTGGGCGAGATCATGTGGGGCTACAAGGACCCTCTTGTGAACCTCATCAACAAGTACTTTCCAGGCATGTTCCCCTTCAAGGACGAGTTCGGATTATTTGCTGAGGTACGTGTGGCCTGGTGAGAAGCCAAAGATTCAGGCCTGTGTCCTGTCTTCCCCTCACACAGCCTGGACACTGGTCACCGGCTTGCTTTGTAGCTGGCTGGGGATCTAGTGGCTGTGGGTTGTAAGTGGCTGAGAACCTGACTCAAACCGGCTTAAATGGGGAATGTTGGGGCTTATAGAACTGAAAATGCTAGGGTTGGATTCAGGTACAGCTTGATCCAGGCTCAAATGATGTGACTGGGCCTTAGCAAATGGGAGGCTTTGCTGGTTGAAGGGGGCATGGCTGCTGGGGAGTAAGATCACAAGCTGACTCTTAATCTCGACTCCTGGCAACCTGGTAGGGTCACTGACTGGGCTTTGGAGCCAACATCTCGTCCATGGAGGGTCTGACTCCCTCACCTCAGCTTTCAATGAGTCCTTGGGACTGCTCCAGCCTCAGCCATCTCTTTGGTCTCTGCTGATCAGGGTAGAGTGCTGGGGGGGGATATCGTGGTGCTGCACGTGATAGATACTCAGTGCATTTTTGTCAAGGGTGACGGGCTCCTGTCGTGTGGGTCAATTAGCAAGTTTGGGCTAAGTGGCACGATGCTGTAAAAGCATCTTGTAAATCCTGAAGTGCTTTGCAAATGAAAGTTATTACAAAGTCCCTAGTTTAGTATAATCTACGTTTGACCGCATAGAATGAAAACCTCACAGGAACAGTCTAGCGGTAGGCTGTTCAGTGTTGGTGTGGCAGCTTCACGGTCTTAAGTGATCTGGAAGCCTTCTACTGCTCTGCTCTGCCATCCTTGGCGTGTGGTTTTCATCCTCAAGATAACCTCATTGTCCAAGTTGGCTGCTAGAGTGTCAGCAATCACATCACATTCCAGGCAGCACAGCAGGAAAGAAGAAGTGGTGGGGCTTTAGGGAGCAGATGGAGGAATTGGGGGTAAAACAGCATGTCCCAGTTTCCTCCCTCTTAGGGAGGAAGAAAACCAATGTCCACTTCCTTTCTATTGGCCAGAACTGAGTCATGTGGCCACACCTGGCTCCAGGGGAAGCTGGAAAGGTAGCCTTTTAGCTGTGTGTGCTGATGCCCTGAGTACGGTTTGCGTTTTGTTATGAAGAAGTAAGGAGAGAGTGGGCTTTGGTAGTAACTGGCAGTTTCTGATGCTCTCTGTCCATTAGAATGATCATTTAAGGACCCTGTTGGGTGAGCATTTATTAATAATAACAATAATAATGAAAATAAAGACTAGCATTTTGAGCTCTTACTGTGTCCGGGGCACCGTACCTGGCCCTTTTTGCACATGAGCCCCTTTAATGCTCCCCTTGGTAGTGGCTCCAGTTATTCTTGGCTCCACATGGGCAGGTGACAGACACACATGGGAGGCTGGGCCAGGGCTTTGTGCTGGGTCCTGCTCTGGAGGTCTGTGATGGGTGCAGCCTCTCAGTCGGGCAACCTTGGAGCTCCTCAGTGTGCTCCACCCTGCAAAGCACTTCTAGATATTTCCTTCAGTCACTCATACCACTTTGTGCTTTGCATGTCTTTGGGATTGCAAACCAGCTTCTGGGAAATGCTCTCGGAGCACCAAAGCCTGGGCCCCACTATCAAGAACCCATCAAGAACCTTGATGGGTTAGGACAGGCCAGGTTTTGCTGCTGTGACAAGCAGCCCCGGAATCTCCATGGCTTAGAACAACCAAGACTTTTTCCTTTGCTTGCACTCCACGTCCAGTGTGGGTGACTGGGGCACCTGCGCTTGTGGTAGTCACTCGGGGACCCAGGCCGAGGGAGGCTCTGTCTTGACACACACCTCCTTGGCTGCTATAGCAGTGTCAGAGAGCCTGGTGAAAGGTGTGTGCACAGTCCTTAAAGCATCCCCCAAGTGACATGCCACTTCTCCTTTTTCATTGCTCAGGGAGCTGACCTGGCCATGCTTTATTTTATGCTGGAGTAGGGTGTGGTGGGGGTGATCTGCCATTCACCTGAGAGGAAAGCCAGACTTTCCCGGAGTTAGGAAGGGAGGGTGGAACACTGCAGCCATGGAACCCGGGACCGTTCCTCCTAGAAAGCTCCCAAGCCTCTCGTCGGTCCCCAGACACTGGGCATGTGGCAGTGAACCAGATGCCAGGGGCCCTGTCCTTCTGGTGGAGGGGGAGGAGGGCTCAGCCCAGAATGTTCAGACCAGGCCGGCTCAATGGGAGGTCCGAGCCTTACGATGCTCTTCCCTGCTGTGTCTGTAGCTCAACAACTCCGACTCTGGGCTCTTCACGGTGTTCACGGGGGTCCAGAACATCAGCAGGATCCACCTCGTGGACAAGTGGAACGGGCTGAGCAAGGTGAGGGGCGAGAGGCGGCGAGGGCCCCCATCGCCAGGGAGAGGGGAAGGCGGGCCGGGCCGTGACTGCTCGGGAATGGCAGGGACCACAGGGCTCCTTCCTTTGTCGTGTAGAGGGTGCTGGGAGGATGAACACTCTTGGAGGTGGAGGAGGGATTTTACCTCTGGTTAAAGCTTGACCAGCCAGAGGGGTAGGTGGGGTTAGTGACTGCTTACTGAGCTCACTGAGCACCTGGCGTCTTCTGGGAACTGAGTGCTTCCTTCCTTTTGATTCTTTACTCACAAAAATGTTTTGAAGGCCGGGCATGGTGGCTCATGACTGTAATCCCAGCACTTTGGGAGGCTGAGGTGGGGGGGGGGGGCGGGGGATCACCTGAGGTCAGGAGTTCGAGACCAGCCAGGCCAACATGGCAAAACCCCGTCTCTACTAAAATACAAAAAATTAGCTGGGCGTGGTGGTGCATGCCTGTAATCCCAGCTACTCATGAGCTGAGGCAGGAGAATCGCTTGAACCCGGGAGGTGAAGGTTGCAGTGAGCCAAGATCACACCATTGCACTTCAGCCTGGGTGAGAAGAGTGAAACTCAGTCTCCAAGGAAAAGAGAAGAGATTTGCATTACAAAATAAAACAAGAGAGAAAGATAAGTGCCCTTAGTATCACCTCCCACCCCTACCCCTCGCCCCAGAGGACACCCACATTACCAGTTTGGGATATATTCTTCCTGTCCATTTTTACCCATGTGCACGCCTGTATGTACGCAGAGAAATATGGAATTGTTTCTTCTTTGAATATCATGAAATCATACTACGTGCATTGTTTTGCAACTTGCTTTTTTCACCTTCGTGACCTTTTTTCAATATGCGTGAAAATGACTGTGTGACTTCCCACTCCCCACTCCCCATGGTAGTTACCGCAAAGACCCTGAGGGCTGGGGACAAATCGTACCCCAACCAGTGCCCAGAGTGGCAAAAATCACCATCGGCAACCGGCACTAGCCATTCACGATAGCTGGAGTTCACATTCATCGTGGCTTGTATATTCCAATATACTATACACGTGCACGTGATTTTTAAACATCCTTATCATACAGAAGATTGGAAAGTGAGCAGTTGGTTTTGTCGAGTCTGGGTCTCGCTCCCCAGAGTCAGTTAACCTGATAGGTTCTGTTTTGGGGTTGCCCGGTGGTGGCCACCGTTATGATTTTAAGTAGTTTGCCTGCGTGCCGATTGTTTTCAGGAGGTGCCTGTTGACGTCCGCTCTGAGGGCGTGCCCCACCTCTCACCTCACCTGCTCACCGCACTTCTTTTCCAGATTCAGGCTGGAAATGTGGGTGATAGGCCCATTTTGCAGATGAAAGAACTGAGTCCCTAGTGAAGTTGCACGTTCAGGGGTCTGGGAGTGGGAAGCTGTGGTGGGTATTCTCTCTGTGTGTCTACACAGCCTGCCCTCTTCCCACCATGCCAGTATTGGGAATTGAGTGGCCATGTGTGCACCAGGGCAAGTTAGGTGTGCGGCACCTCAGAGGGCTTATTAAGGGGCCTTGGCCCTACTGAGGGGTCTAGTCTGGATGCTTCCCCCCAGGTTGACTTCTGGCATTCTGATCAATGCAACATGATCAATGGAACTTCTGGGCAAATGTGGCCGCCCTTCATGACTCCTGAGTCCTCGCTGGAGTTCTACAGTCCTGAGGCCTGCCGGTAATCACTGGGACGTGGGGCCTCCTGGGTTTCCTGGGTAGCTCATGGCCAAATTCTGTGGTGTTGGCTGTGCACTTGGAAAGCATTTTGACTCATCGTGGGTTTGACTCAGTAGCCCTTGGCACCAGCTTGAATTCTCTTTGGCCACACCACCAAGAGCCAAACTCCAGCTGCCAATGCCTCTACACGGCCCAAAGAGAGGCTGCTGGTGGTGGTTTGCAGCCAGGTGGTGCTGGGCTGGGAGGAGGGGGCAGGACATGTCAAGGTCACAGGGGGCCATGAAATGGAGGTGAGAGGTGGGCTCCCTCTGGCATCTGGCTGGTGGGCCCCGTGACCATCTGGGTGCTGAGACATCAGCTGGCATTGCTCGGCCCCTTCAGACTCAGCTCTGTGTGTCCCGTGGTCCTAGTTGTGGGGTAAAAGTAGACAGTGGGTGGCTTCTGCAGCCTTTTTCTGGAGGCCTTGGTGTGTCGTGTTCCATTCTGGTCACTCTGGAAAAGTCCTTTACTTGGGAATTCACTCATGTGGACCTTGACTTATCTGCCCTCCCAGCAAACCCTGTGAAGCCCTACTGTGTGCCAGATGCCCAGTAGTGAGAGGGTGGGCCAAGTCTCCATTCCCCAGGAGGTTGTGTCCTATCAGGGCAACTCAGACAAATGCAAAAACACTAGAGTATCAGAGAGTGACAGTGCTTTTGCTCTGTGTGGCCACTTTTTACTGTTTTAAGTTTTTACTTATTTAATTTTTTAGAGATGGGGATCTCGCTATGTTGCCCAGGCTAGACTTGAACTCCTAGCCTCAAGGGATCTTCCTGCTTCAGCCTCCCAAAGTGCTGGGATTGCAGGTGTGAGCTACCGTACCCAGCTGACTTTAAAAGCTGAATTTTAAACTTAAAGAAAAGTTGCGTGAGAAATACAAGTGGCCCCCGTCTCCCCTTCACCCACGTTCACTAGCCATGTTAAGCCCCCCACCCCCTCCTCTTGCTAAGTGTCTTTTTCCTGAACCATCTGAGAGTAGGTTAGAGGCTGTATGCCCCCTTACCTCCAAATACTCAGTGGGTGTTTTTCAGAAACGAGGACATTTTCTTACATAACCATAATGCTGTTATCAAAATGAGGAAATTTGACATTGACATAATACTATTATCTAAGCTGGCACTTTCCTACCAGTCAAAATATGCAAGGCACACATGCAATTTAAAATTTTTTAGTGGCTGCATTAATACAAGTAACACGAAATTGGTGAAATTATTTTTAATAATGTATTTTATTTGACCTCATATATCAAAAATGGGATCATTTCAAGTGTTATTGATGAGTTTGTTTTTTTTTTTCGCTAGCAAGTATTAGAAATCGAATGTATTTTACACTTGCATCCCAATTTGGACTCGCCCCATGTCAAGGGCAGGATGGACAGCCATGCGTGCTGAGTGGCTGCCATGGACAGAGTGGGTAGCACAGTGCATGTTCAAGTTCAGACGTGCTTTTGAGAAAGTACAGGAGCATGAACTGATGGAGGGTGGATGGGGTGGGTGTGGGGGGCGGTGCTGCCACCTGAGGAAGTGACAGCTGAACTGAGATCTGACTGAAGGGTTGAAGTCTGGTGGATGAAGATGCCAGAGGAGACTGTTCTTAGGCAGAGGGAGCAGTGATGCAAAGGGCCTGGGGCAGGAGTGAGCGTGCTTAGGAACTGCAGGGAGGCCCTGGGCACAGGAAGGTGGGGCGGGGCTGAGCAGAGCTTATGCAGGGGCTAGACAAGAACAATGAATCCTAATGGTAGGTTAGACTAGAAAGGGTCACAGATTTTCAGCAGGGGCGTGATATATTCTGTTCTTTTTTTAATTTCATAACTTTCAAAAACAATTTTGTTTTTAGAGACTGGGTCTCACCATGTTCCCCAGGCTGGTCTCAAACTCCTGGGCTCAAGTGATCCTCCCACCTCGGCCTCCCAAAGTGCTGGGATTACAGGTGTGAGCCATAATGCCTGGCCTCTGTTCTTTTGTAAAACTCCATCTGGCCGTAGCTAATACATTGGCATGGGTGGGGAGGCAGAGTTGGAGCAGAGAGGCCTGTTAGGAGGTCGCTGCAGCTACCTGGGTGAGAGATGGGGGCGGTTTGGACCCGGGAGGTGGTAGCACCCATGGGGAGAAGTGGCTGGATCTGGGCAGCCTTCGGCAGGGCCTGGCTCTGGCCGCTGGGTCTGGGTGTCCCCTCTCACCCTGTCTGTCCCCTGCAGATCCATGAAGCTAATGTACAAGGAGTCAGGGGTGTTTGAAGGCATCCCCACCTATCGCTTCGTGGCTCCCAAAACCCTGTTTGCCAACGGGTCCATCTACCCTCCCAACGAAGGCTTCTGCCCGTGCCTGGAGTCTGGAATTCAGAACGTCAGCACCTGCAGGTTCAGTACGTGCCGTCCCCTGTGCTGGGATGGCGGGAGGGTGCGAGGGTGGGGTCAGCTGAGGGTTTATCTGCCCCGTGCTGTCTGCTTAATCTCTGGCCTCTGTACTCTTGATAATTCCATTAGGCTGAAGATAACGAGGCTGCAGGAAGATAATCTGAAAAGGAAGAAATGCCAGGTCTATTAGTTGCTGCCACAATAAATTGACATGAATTTCATGGCTTAGAACAACACACACTGGTTATCTTGCAGTTCTGTAGTTCAGAAATCTGCGTGGGTCTCACCGCACTCAGATCAAGGAGGCTGTGTTCCTTCTGGAGGCTGTAGGAGAATCTGCGTCTGCCTTTTCTGGCTTCTAGAGGCCCCCCTGTGTTTCTTGGCTCCTGGGCCCTTCCTCCACCTTTGAGGCCAGCAACATGGCATCCTTCTGATTCACTCTGTCCTCAAATCTCTTCCTGTGCTCCCTCTTCTGCCCCCTCTCCCAGTTCTAAGGACCCTTAAGACCACATCGTGCTCTCCTAGATGCCCCAGGACAATCTCCCCATCTTGTTTATTATTATTTTTTTTGAGACAGACTCTTACTCTGTTACCCAGGTTGGAGTGCGGTGGCGCCATTTCAACTCACTGCAACCTCCACCTCCCAGGTTCAAGTGGTCCTCCCACCTCAGCCTCCCGAGTAGCTGGGACCACAGGCGTGCGCCACCACACCTGGCTAATTTTTTGTATTTTTGGTAGAGACAGGGTTTCACCATGTTGCCCAGGCTGGTCTTGAACTCCTGATCTCAAGTGATCTGCCTGCTTCGGCCTCCCAAAGTGCTGGGATTACGGGTGTGAGCCACCACGTCCAGCCTATTTTTATTTTTTGAGACAAGGTATCACTCTGTAGCCCGGAGCTGGAGTAGAGTGGTGCGATTATAGCTCACTGCAGCCTCAACCTCATGGGCTCAGGCGATCCTCCTGCCTCAGCCTCCTGAGTAGCTGGGACCGCAGGTGTGGGCCACGATACCTAGCTAATTTTATTTTTGTAAATTTTTTATAGAGATGTTGTCTCACCATGTTGCCCAGACTGGCCTCAAACACCTGGCCTCAAGTTATCCACCTGCCTCTGCCTGTTAAAGCAGTGGGATTACAGGTGTGAGCCACTGTGCCCCACCCAGTTTCTGGACCTTCAAGGCAGCTGCTGAGCAGGCCCAGCACCCGTTTACCCTGTGACCTGACATAGCTATGGGTTCTGGGGCTTAGGGCATGTACGTGTCCTAAATGACATGAAATGAGGCTGGCAAGGGTCTGTGTGTTACATAACATCCTCTTGTTCTGCAGTGTGGGTGGCTAGGCAGATGTGATGATTGCTGTTGGTGTCGTGTCCCCTGACATTGTTGGTGTGTCTCAATTGTGTGCCAGTCCCTGAGACACCCCCGCCTCAAGTTGCTCAATTTGGACCCTCAGGCGTCAGTTTGATTCCCTGTCCTCACTCGGCTCTTCCAGTGCGTCAACAACCCCAGATGGCTTTACCTCCAGGTTGAGTCCCCACTCCTTCCTCTCTCTTGCTCCCCACCCCAACCCCCGCCTCATTGTCCAGGCCACGGACACGTCCTTCCTGGTGATCCAGCCCTTTCAGTAGCCCATCCCTCAATGGAACGTTGCTGCCGTACCATCCACCCCCTAGACCATCCAGTGCGGTCACTGCTGGTCTCTTGCGGCTGTTTAAATTGAAATTGATTTAAACAAAATCAAATTAAAAGGCAGTTCCTTGGTTGCACTGGCCGGAAGTTAAATGTTCATAAGCCATGTGTGTCTAGCAGCTACTGTCTTGGATAGCACAGATAGAGAATATTTCCATCATCATAGGAAGTCTGTAGCACTCCCGACAGCAGCCGAGGGATCTTTTAACAATGCAGGCCGAGTGTGGTGGTTCACGCCTGTAATCACAACCCCGTAGGAGGCCGAGGTGGGAGGATCACTTCAGGCCAAGAGTTCGAGACCAGCCTGGCAATATAGCAAGACCTCTCTCTAGCAAAAAAAAAAAAAAATAGCTAGGCATGGTGGTGCATGCCTGCAGTCCTAGCTACGTGGAAGGCTGGGGTGGAAGGATGGCCTAAGCCCAGCGGTCAAGGCTGCAGTGAGCTGTGATCACCCCACTACATTCCAGCCTGGGCAACAGAGGAAGACCCATCTCGAAAAAAAATGCAGATTGCCACCATACTCTTAAAATGTCTGGCAGCTCTGTCTGCATTCATAGTGAAGTCCAAACTCCCACCATGGCCCTGGGCCCTGCAGGATCCAGCCCCTACCAGCCTCTCCGAAGGATCCAGCCCCACCAGCCTCTCTGACTCCATTTCTCCCTACACATCCCCTGTTCATTATTCTCCAGCCCTGATGCCTTCGCCCTCTTTCTAAAATATACCGAGGTCAGTGCTGCCTCACGGCCTTTGCATGGGCTGCTTCCCCTGCTTGGAGAGCTCTTTGTCTGGACTTCTGAGTGGATCATCCCTCACCTTCTTTTGGTCTGCATGCAAATGCCACCTCCTCCGGGAGGCGTCCTCTGAGTTCCTGTTCTAAAGTTGCCCCGTCTCCCAACTGCTGCTCCCTGTGGCTTCCTCTTCTTGTCTTCTTGGTGCTCACTGCTCCCTGAACTCATGGACTGTGGATTTTATTCATTGCCCCTTCCATTCACTGTCATCCCTGCAGGCAGGACCCCAAGCTCCTCTTCTTGGTTTTATTCTTAGCTTCTAGAACTGTGCCTCGAATGTAATGGGTACTTATACAGTATTTGAATATAGGGATGGTGAGTGCGTTCTGTACTTAGGAAATCGAGGCCCAATGCTGGATGCGACCAAGGTCACAGGGTTGGTAGGACCGGAAGCAGCCCTCTATTTGAATGTGTCTTGCCTTCTGGGAGCCTTTTTGGTTGAAGCCCCGTCCTCCAGCTGGAGACGGCGACTCTAAAGGACTGGTCTGCAACAGGGGTCAGGAGGAGGGACTGTCAATAGATTGGATGCTTTCCCTCATTTCAGGCAGAATGGAGCAACCTATGAGCGAATGGTTTGGAGCTGGGGCCTGGGATACCCGCTGCTGTCTCCTGGTCCTGTCTGGCCCGCCTGGGCATTGGCCTCTGCTTGCTTCATTCTTTGCTGGTATCGGCGGGGATTTCTGCTCGTAAGGTTGAGGATGTTACACACCCAATAGGTGTGCTACAGCAACTGTCGCAAGTGGCAGATGCTGGACTCCACTTGATTTAGGCCAAAAGGGCACTTCTTGGTTTGTGTAATGAAAAATTCCAGGGCAGATCTCTGCATTAGGCACAAATCCAGAACTTAGATGTTGTCTGGAAGCTGCCTCTGCCAAGTCCCATCTCAGTTTTCTGCTGGACTGGCTTTGCTGCCAGGCAGGCTCTCCTTCCTGGCTGCCTGTGGAGGCTCCAGGCTCACCTCCGCCCAGCTCCGAGTCCTGCAGAAAGGGGGCCACCGGTGTTTCCTTCACTCCAGCAGAAGTTCCAGGGTTTGCTCTAATTGGTCTGCCTGGCTCCCATGCCCAGCTGTAAACCAATCACGGTAGCCGAGGTGGACTGTGCTGATTGGCCAGGCTTGTGTCACGTAGTCCGCTGGCTCCTGGGTGGGCCAGCCCCATTCCAAGCACAAGGCTGAAAGTCGGGAAGGCTTAAGTAGGGGTGTAGGTACCAGGAGGAGGAAGGGGGAGACGACATGCCCATCCCCTCCAAGGGCGTGGGATGAGGTGTGCCCTGCCTTCTCTTAGCACATCTGCCAAAATAATTTCAAAAGCGCAAGGGAATTTTAAAATACTTATTTAAATAAAGTTTTTTCTTTATTTATATTTTTGAGACAGGGTTTCTCTGTTGCCCAGGCTCAAGTGCAGTGGTGCAATCACAGCTCACAGCAGCCTTGACCTCCTGGGCACAAATGATTCTCCCACCTCAGCCTCCCAGGTAGCTGGGAGCACAGGTACACACCACCATACCCGGCTAATTTATTTTATCTTATTTAATTTTTTTTGTGTGTGTGTGTGGAGATGGGGTTGTGCTGTCTTGCCCGGGCTTAGTTTTTGCTTCTAAATAAAATATACATAGATACAAAGAAGTTCCCAGATGACTCATGCAGTTTTTGGGGCTTTTTGCTTTGTTTTTTGAGACAGGGTATCACTGTCGCCCGGGCTGGAGTACAATGGTGCCATCATAGTTCACAGCAGTCTGACCTCCATCACTCAACTGATCCTCTCACCCCAGCCTCCTGAGTAGCTGGGACTGCAAGCGGTTGCTACCATGCCCAGCTAATTTTTAAATTTTCTTTAGAGACGGGGTCTCACCATATTGCCCAGGCTAGTCTTGAAGTCCTGGGCTCAAGCGATCCTCCCGCTCAAAGCGCTGGGATTACAGGCATGAACCGCTGCGCCTGGCTGACACGTGCAGTTTGAAACTTCACAAAGTCAGCGCACCCGGTGGCCAGCACCCTGACTGAGAAACAGACACAACAGGCCCTCGATGCCACTCGCGCTCCTCCCACCGCCCTGGCGTCCAGCCCCAGAGCTCAGCTGGTTTGCATCTTCACGTGAATGGACCCATAAAGCTAGACTCCTTTTCCGGCCCGTGCACCCCTTAGCACCCTGGTGCGATTCGTCCGTGACGTTGTGGGTGGTTGCAGCTCCTGCTCTCCATTGCTGTGTGGTGTTCCATCATGGGCGCCACCTCCATCTTCTCCTTCCATTGCTCCTGGGCATCCAAGTTCCTATTTTTTGACCATGACCGTGGTGCGTACGTGTCGTTTGGTGCACCTGTGTCTGTGTTTCTGTGGCATGTTATCTAAAGAGTAAAGGTACCATGCCTTTGCCTTTCTGGGCCTTGAAATCTGTTGGACTCAGACAACTCCCTCTCAAACCTCCCTGTGGCGAGAGGGCATCCGACTTGCCTCACAGAGCCAACTAATTATCATCCGTGGCAATCCTGGGCAATTATATCTGGCTAGATATGCCATAAAGCTATAAATTAATTACCACTTACAGCTGGGAAGATCTCTCTCGGCGTGTTTGGTAATAAAATTGGAAGAAACACATGCGTGGGATCGTGCAGGCTTGGCCTCTGAAGCAAGGGCGGGGGCTGGCAAGTTGTTCCATCCCACCTTGGTCTCCATCTGGGGCTGTGGGTAGGCCAGGGCTTGTTTGAGATTCCTCCAGAGTCTGGCTCCGTGGCTGCCGCCTCCATGGAGGAGGCATGAGAGGCAGCGTTTTCCAAATTGTGGAGGACACTGTCCCTGCGGGTGCTTGGGATGACTCCAGAAGGTCCAAGGAGGTGAGAGTGAGCTTCTGGGTCCATCCTCTTTTCCTCCTTGCCATCACGTGCAGGAGAAGGTCTCTGTTGGTGTTGAGAGGACTTGAAGAGCGTTCCACACTCATCAGCCTTTTTTGTTTTTTTTTTCTTTCGATAGAAAAAGAGCAGGGCTCCCAGTTAAAGCCTCGTGCAGTAACAGGTTCTAGTTAGAACTTAACAACATCATTATTTTCCACGGTATTTTTAAAATATGTCCTTTTTTTTTTTTTTGAGGCAGAGTTTCACTCTTGTTGCCCAGGCTGGAGTGCAATGGCCCAATCTCGGCTCACCACAACCTCTGCCTCCTGGGTTCAAGCGATTCTCCTGCCTCACCCCCCCGAGTAGCTGGGATTACAGGTGTGCACCACCAGGCCCGGCTAATTTTGTATTTTTAGTAGAGACGGGGTTTCTCCATATCGGTCAGGCTGGTCGCGAACTCCCAACCTCAATTGGTCCACCCACCTCAGCTTCCTAAAGTGCTGGGATTACAGGCGTGAGCCACCGCGCCCGGCCTTTTTTTTTTTTTTTTTTTTTTTGAGACACAGTCTTGCTCTGTTGCCGAGGCTGGAGTGCATTGGTGTAGTCTTGGCTTACTGCAACCTTCGGAAACTATCGTCCAGGCTGGAGTGCAGTGATGCGATCTCAGCTCCCTGCAGCCTCCGCAACCTCTGCCTCCCAGGTTCAAGCAATTCTCCTGCCTCAGCCTCCCGCATAGCTGGGATTACAGGCGCATACCATGCTCAGCTAATTTTTGTATTTTTAGTAGAGACGGGGTCTCACCATGTCCAGGCTGGTCTTGAACTTCTGACCTCAGGTGATCCGCCTGCCTCGGCCTCCCAAAGTGCTGGGATTATAGGTGTGAGCCACAGTGCCCGGCCCAAATATGTACTTTCTAATTGCAGCAAGTGTTTGCACAGCTGTAAAGCTTCCCTTTAAAATACAGGGACTTAAGGAAGGCACTGGCAGCTGGTTGAGAGCAGCACATTATATAACAGTGCAGGGGGCATTCAGATGTGATGAAATTGAAACGGTGCTGGGATGAATGACGCTTGAGAAACCTTAAGGGCAGGGATGCACAAGGACTAAGAAAGAGGAAGTCCGACATCGATAATCCCAGCTTTTATTTCAAACCAGTGCCTGGCTTTGCTAAGAAAAGCAGAGATACTTTAGAAGTGTGAGGTTGTGAGATGCATGTGAGCATGATCGCCGGTCACCTGGCCAGCAGTGAGGGATGGCTGATACTTTGTGGGAAGGAGACTGTGTGAGTTTGATGAGGGGTTTTTTTTTTTTTTTTTTTTTTGAGACGGAGTTTTGCTCTTTTGTCCAGGCTGGAGTGCAGTGGCGCGATTTCAGCTCACCGCATCCTCTGCCTTATGGTTTCAAGCGATTCTCCTGCCTCAGCCTCCTGAATAGCTGGGACTACAGGTGCCCGCCACCGTGCCTGTCTAATTTTTGTATTTTTAGTAGAGACGGGGTTTCACCATGTTGGCCAGGCTGCTCTCAAATTCCTGACCTCACGATCTGCCTGCCTTAGCCTCCCAAAGTGTTGAGATTACAGATGTGAGCCACTGCGCCTGGCCATTTTTTTTGGAACGAAGTTTCGCTCTCATTGCCCAGGCTGGTACACAATGGCACAATCTCAATTCACTGCAACCTCTGCCTCCTGGGTTCAAGTGATTCTCCTGCCTCAGCCTCCTGAGTAGCTGGGATTACAGGCGCCCACCACCACCCCCAGCTAATTTTTGTATATTTAGTAGAGACGGGGTTTCACCATGTTGACCAGGCTGGTCTTGAACTTCTGACCTCAGGTGATCCACCTGCCTCGGCCTCCCAAAAAGTTGGGATTACAGGTGTGAGCCACCGCACCTGGCCTCTGATTCGTTTTTTTGTTTTGTTTTGTTTTCCTTTCTTATTGAGGCAAAATTCTTGTAACATAAAATTAACCATTTTAAAGTGAACGATTCGGTGGCATTTAGCAGGGTCACAAGGTTGTGCAGCCATCACCTGTATCTCGTTCCAGAACATTTCTGTCACCCCAAAAGGAGACCCAGACTCATCAGAAGTCACTCCCCGCCCCCTCCCCCAGCCCCTGGTCACCACCCGTCAGCTCTGTCTGTGGATTAGCGCCATCAGGATCCTCGTGAGCTTTTTTTTAAAAAAATTGTTCTTCTTTTGAGACAGGATGTTGCTCTGTTGCCCAGGCTGGAGTGCAGTGGCGCGGTCACGGCTCACTGCAGCCTCAACCTCTGAGCTCAGGCAATTTTCCTGCCTCAGCCTCCTGAGTAGCTGGGACTACATGCACGTGCCACCACGCCCGGCTAATTTTTATAGAGATGGGGTCTTACCATATTGTCCAGGCTGGTCTCCAATTCCTGGGTGCAAGTCATCTGCCTGCTGAGGCCTCCCAAAGTGTTGGGATTACAGGCGTAAGCCATGGCACCTGGCCCTCATGAGCTTTCGAGAGAGGCCCTCTCGCTGTTCCTTGTTAACTTGTCCTTCAGGCCTGGTGTCCATTGTCCCGAGGGTGAGCTGGTGTTTGCCTGGTTTGGTTGGTCAGTGGCGAGGTTGAGCTCACGTTTGTAGCAGGTGTGTCTACAGGGACACACTCCTGTGGACGCAGGGAGATCTGGCCACAGGTGCACACACCTGAGCTCCGATCATTGCTGCGTGGCCTGCAGGGGACAGTGTGGGCTGCTTGGCTTGTGCTCAAGACTCCCCTCCCCACACCCAAGTTCAAATCTGGTGTCTCTTTTCCATTCCTGCCTCTCTAGCACCCTTGTGCACCATGCATTCCCCCTCCCCGCGCTTGCTTCTGCCTTCCCTTCCACCTGGAATGCGCTTCCCAGGCATCCTTCACCTGGCTCCTGTGAAGAGGCTTCTTCCTTCCTTTGGTCTCTCCTGTCAGAATCAGTGGCTCCTGCCTCACCCCTTCTCTGGCGCAGAGCTTGTCCCTCATCGTAGGGCCTGGGGCTTTTTACAGAATGGAGGAAGGGATCCTGTCTGGTTATCTTGTCATTGCCACAGGGGTGCTCTGCAGACCGCAGCTCTGTGCAGACCTCTGGCCTGGCAGGACCTGCCAATACACTGTCCTTGTCTGATGTCCCCTCCCTGCCCCTCTTCTAGGTGCCCCCTTGTTTCTCTCCCATCCTCACTTCCTCAACGCCGACCCGGTTCTGGCAGAAGCGGTGACTGGCCTGCACCCTAACCAGGAGGCACACTCCTTGTTCCTGGACATCCACCCGGTGAGCCCCTGCCATCCTCTGTGGGGGGTGGGCGATTCCTGGTTGGAGCACACCTGGCTGCCTCCTCTCTCCCCAAGCACAGAGCTGCTGTGGGCTGGGGGTGGTGGGAAGCCTGGCTTCTAGAATCTCGAGCCACCAAAATTCCTTACTTCACCCCGACTCCATAGTTCAAGGTAGTTCGAGGGTTTTATGATCCCTGTACTGGGTTCTATAAATGGCCCTAAGACAGTAAATTAATTAGAACTTATCAGCTGGGATGTCTCCTACATGTGAGCTGGAGGCAGCCCTCTGGATGTGTCAAGATACCATAAAGATCTTCAGGTACCAAGAAGAGCCTGGAATATCTTGCAGATAAATCACACAGGGAATTTGTCCCGTGTGAAGTTCTGTCTACAAGCAGGGAGCTGGACATGTGGCCCTCCCAAGGACATGCCTTCAGCCTGTGGCCTCTTCTCTCGGCACCTCTGTTCTCTGTAAAATATGCCCAGTTGGACTTGGTGGCTGCTACCATTGATTCAGAAATCTGTGGTTTTCTGTTTCCTGGGTGGGCACTTGTGGTCTCTCCCATGGGAGAAAACCTTTAACAAAATTATTATTGTTATTATGATTTGTGAGACAGGGGCTCGCTCTGTTGCCCAGACTGGGGTGCAGAGGCATGATCATGGCTCACTGCAGCCTCGACCTCCCTGGGTTCAGGTGATCCTCCCACCTCAGCCTCCCTAGTAGCCGGGACTACAGACATGTGCCACCATGCCTGGCTAATTTTTATATTTTTTGTAGAGACGCGGTTTCGCCATGTTGCCCATGGTCTCGAACTCTTGGGCTCAAGTGATCCTCCTGTCTTGGCCTCCCACAGTACTGGGATTACAGGCATGAACCACTGTGCCCAGCCAAAATTAATTTTCTAAATTGAAAAAGAAAAGCTGTCTATTTTTGAGGTGTACAACATGATGTTATGATGTATGTATATACCTTGTGGAATGCCTAAATCAAGCCAATTAACATATGCATTACCTCACATACTGATGATGTATTGGTGGTGTGAACATTTAAAATCTACTGTCAGCAACTTTCAAGCATACAATACATTGCTATTCACCATATAGTCACTGTGTTGTATTGTAGAGTACAATACAGTGACTATTGCTCTATTTCCAAGTAGATCTCCTAAACTTACTCCTCCTGTCTAACTGAAATTTTGTATCCTTTGACGGACTTCCCTCTCCCTGCCCCTGGTAGCCAGTGTTCCACCCTCTGCTTCCATGAATTCAACTTTTTTGAGATGGAGTTTCACTCTGGTTACCCAGGCTGGAGTGCAGTGGCAGGATCTCGGCTCACTGCAACCTCCGCCTCCCAGGTTCAAGCAATTCTCCCTGCCTCAGCCTCTCAAGTAGCTGGGATTACAGGCACACACCAACATACCCGGCTAATTTTTGTATTTTTAGTAGACACAGGGTTTTACCACATTGGCCACGCTGGTCTCGAACTCGTGATCTCAGGTGATCCACCCGCCTCGGACTCCCAAGTTGCTGGGATTATAGGCGTGAGCCACTGTGCCTGGCCTGAATTCAACTTTTTTAGTTTCCACATACAAGTGAGGTCATGCAGTATTTGCCTTCCTGTGCCTGGCCTATTTTACTTAGCGTAGTGTCCCCAGGTTCATCGTGTTGTCACAAATAACAGGATTTCCCTGTTTTTATTTTTATTTATTTACTTTTTGAGACAGAGTCTTGCTGTGTCACCCAGGCTAGAGTGCAGTGGCATGATCGTGGCTCCCTGCAACTTCCGCCTCCCGGGTTCAAGCGATTCTCCTGCCTCAGCCTCCAGACTAGCTGGGATTAAAGGCACACACCACCACGCCTGGCTAATTTTTGTATTTTTAGTAGAGACAGGATTTCACCATCTTGGCCAAGCTGGTCTGGAACTCCTGGCCTCAAGTGATCCGCCCACCTCGGCCTCCCAGAGTGCTGGGATTCCTGGCGTGAGCCGCTGCGCCCAGCTGGATTTCCCTCTTTTTAAACGCTGAACAGTATCCCACCGTGTGTGCACCTGGTTTGTGGTGCCCATTCATTCACTGATGGACACTTCCCTTGATTCCGTATCTTGGCCGCAGCACACATGGGAGTGCCCCTGTCTCTTTGACAGACTGATTTCATTTCCTCTGGGCAGATGGTTTTCGTTGTCTGAGGAAGCTCCATACGTTTGCCACAATGCTGCGTGCCTCAGGCCCTTCCATGCTGTTCTGCACCATTTTTCTTTGTCCTCCCAAGCCTCCTTAGCCACTGACTAGACCCTCTCGGCTCCAGCCCCAGCCCTGGTCTCTGCCTTCCCTCTTTTAATTAATTCCTCCTCTGGCCTCTCTTGCTCTGCTGGCTTCCGGAGAATTCCACCATGAACACAGTCTCCTGTGTGCTCTCAGTGGTCACTTTCCTTTCAGGGCACGGATTTTCTTTTTTCCCCTCACATCAAGAAAGAAGGGGTTAAGTCTGGGAGCCCAGAGAGAGGCAAACAGCTGTTTTGCCACAGCCACTTTAGCTGCTGCAATTCTACCTCCAGACCAGCTTGAGGCTGACAGGGAGAGGAAGTGGCCTTTATTTCTTTGTTTTTTGAGCTGGGCATGTTGGGGAGGGGGATCATGAGATCAGCTTGCTGCCTGTTGGCCATTAGCCTTGAAAACCGAGCGCGTGTTGGAAGCTGCTTCCGTGTGGCCACTTTTCTGCTCCTGAAACTGGGGGAGGGCATGCGGACGGGGGACTCAACAGGACGCCGCTTATGGTGGTATCACAGCTAAGACTTATTACAATGACAGAATTCAAAGCAAAATTAGCAAAGGGAAAAAGCACCTTGGGTGAAGTCGGGGGAGGCCAGGCTGGAGCTTCCAGAGTCCTCTTCCAGGGGAGTCCTACAGGATGCACTTAATGTCTTCAGCAATGAGTTGTGACAACATGTAGGAGATGTTGTCTAGCAGGGAAGCTCATTAGAAATTCAGTGCCCACAGTGTTTTGCTAGGGGCCGATTACGTGGGCACCTCTGTCTGGCAGGTCCCAAAATTCTAGACTCTGGGAAGGAAGGCAGGTGCTGAGCACGAACCATATTGTTTGTACAAATAATTTCGGCCCAGTGTGAACTACTCTCATCAGTTAGAGGATGGTGGGGACCCTCCTGAAATCTGGGTTCCCAGATGCCAGCAGAATTCCTAAGGAGAGCAGCTTTGGGCCTGCGGTGTGAACTCTATTCTACTTACGGGTGATCTCATGCCCGTCCCACCAGGCTCTTGAGGGCAAGCACTCCCCAGTCGTGGGCGTAAGTGAGGCCTTTGATGAGCTCTTCTTTGCCACAGGGGCCTGGAAGGGCTCAGCATGCTGGGCCATAATGAAGAAAACATCCTTTCCCTACAGTGTACGTGATAATAACCCAGGCATTTATGGCTCCGAGTGTGGCTATCTTGGATACCTTACTTTTGCTCTTGCAAAAATTCTGTCAGGTGGGGAGAGTTCTCCCTGTTTTACAGATGAGGAAGCAACTCTCAGTTAAGAAGAACCAACTGCAGTTCTCTGACCTCAAGTCTAGTTTTATTTCCACTATCATTTCCTGACTTCATTCTGGAACCACCTTCCTGTTGTTTTTCATGACACATGTGTGTCACTTCTGTTACTTACTTAAAAAAAAAAGTATCATTAAAAAAAAGAGTTGGGTGTAGTGGCTCATGGCTGTAATTCCAGTGCTTTGGGAGGCTGAGGCAGGAAGATCACTTGAGGCTAGGAGTTTGACGCCAGCCTGGGCAACATAGTGAAACTCTGTCTCTACAAAAATAATAATGATAAATAGGCTGGGTGTGGTGGCTCACGCCTGTAATCCCACTTTGGGAGGCCAAGGTGGGCAGATCGCTTGCTGCCAGGAGTTTGAGACCAGTCTGGTCAACATGGTGAAACCCTGTCTTTACTAAAAATATAAAAATTAGCCAAGTGTGGTGGTGCACACCTGTAGTCCCAGCTACTGGGGAGGCTGAGGCAGGACAATCGCTTGAACTCAGGAGGCAGAGGTTGCCTGCACTGCAGCCTAGATGACTGAGGGAGACTCTGTCTCAAAAAGAAATAAAAATAAAAATAAATTTCTGCACAAGGGAAGCTTTTTCTTACTACCTCAAATAGGAAATTACAAAATTCTCCAAAAAAAGAAGACAACCATAAAAATGAACAGGGAAAAAAATATTAGGCTCTATGTAAAATATTGTTGTCTGTCAGCAGGGGTGAACCTGGGGCCATCTCTCAGCACCATTGTTAGAAGTGGAGATTTTGTGTAGTTGTATTAGAGGGGCATTAAAGACCATGCAAACATCTGGCTGAGACCTACTCTTCAAAATGATCAGGAGGAGTTGGGAGTGAATTGAGAAGGGACTTCTGTCTGTTTTATTGAATGTGGAGGTTGAGAGGGAGCATGGACAAATTGCCATTCTGCACTTTGGGAAACGCTGTCTTAGGAGTACAGGTGAAAGTGATTAGGTATTTTCCACCCTGAGACAGGCTTGCTTTATAGAAGGAACCTCTTTGAGGCTGTGGACATAACTGTGTGGGAAGCACTTGTTTCCCTATAAGGGGTTAGAACCAGGAGAGGAGATCCCAGTGCACCTGCCCAGCATTTCTAGAACTGTGGACCCCCCCAGCCTGTGGCTTGTTTTAGGTAAGATACAAGCAAGCTCCACTGGGCAGTTAGCTGGGACGCCCACCCTCTTGATTGGGACCAGGGAGAGGAGGGTTGATGGTGTCGCTGGAGCTTGGGGGTGGCCAGTCTCCTCACTGTGTTTGTTGCCGCAGGTCACGGGAATCCCCATGAACTGCTCTGTGAAACTGCAGCTGAGCCTCTACATGAAATCTGTCGCAGGCATTGGGTGAGTGGGGACTGGGAGCTGGGGCTGCAATTGCTCATTGAGAGATTAGGGGCTCAGTGCTCCAGTGGTCCCAGACTCGTGACATACCCCAGGAACCAGGGCATGGGGAGGGGAGAGGGTCCTATTGGGGGTGGAATCCAGTCTCTGCTGATCTTCTCCCTCAGGGGTCTTGGTTTTGAGCCAGGTCCTGACCTGCATCCTGATATTCCTTCCCCAGAATGCCACTTTTCTTTCTCTTTTTTGTTTTGTTTTGTTTGAGATGGAGTCTCGCTCTTGTTGCCCAGGCTGGAGTGCAAGGGTGGGGTATTGGCTCACTGCAACCTCCGCCTCCTAGGTTCAAGCGATTCTCCTGACTCAGCCTCCTGAGTAGCTGGGATTACAGGCATGTGCCACCACGCCTGGCTAATTTTGTATTTTTAGTAGAGATGGGGTTTCACCATGTTGGTCAGGCTGGTCTCAAACTCCTGGCCTCAAGTGATCCACCTGCCTGGGCCTCCCAGCGTGCTGGGATTGCAGGCGTGAGCTACCACGCCCGGCCTCCACTTTTCTTTTTTAACATTCACCCCCTCCCCGCCAGTTAGCCAGAGCTTCAATCCAAGCTGTTTCCTACGCGACAGAGTGGCAGAAATGAAAGCCTGGCAAAACCAAACGTTTGGAAACTTACCAAACAGCATTCTTAAGTTTCACTATTCATTTTACAATAATTTTTCAAGCACTGATTTCCTCTTTTTGATTTTTAAAATAAAACAGCTTTATGGAAATATAATTCACGTACCATAAAACTCACCCCTTTAAAATGCACAGTTCAAAATAACCCCCCCCAATAAAATGCACAATTCAGTGATTTGTAGTATATTCACAGAATTGTGTATCTATCACCACAATCAATTTTGGAACATTTTCATCACCCCCAAAAGAAACCCCACACTCATTAACACTCACTTCCCTGTCCCCTCAGACCCAGGCAACCGCTCATCCACTTCCTGTCTCTGTGGACTTGCCTATTCTGGGCATTTCATATAAATGGAATCATACACTATGTGGTCTTTTGCCACTGGCTTCTTTCATTTAGGATCATGTTTTCAAGGCTCATCCATGTCGTAGCATGGATCAGTATATTTTATGGCTGGATAATATTCCATTGTCTGGATAGACCACATTTATTTTTCGGTTGATGGACGTTTGAGTTGTTTCCACGCCTTGGCCATTATGCATAATGCAGCTGTAAATGTTCCTGTGTCAGTCCCAGTGGGGACATCTGTTCTCATTTTCCTTAGGTATGTACCGAGGGGTGGAATCGCTGGGTCCTATGTTAACTCTTTGTTTAACCGTTTGAGGAACGGTCAGACTTTTGCACAGCCTCTGCCCCATCCCCATTCTTAGCAGCAGTGCAGCAGGGTTCCAGTTCTTCCCCACGCGCACCAGCACTTGCTATAACATTACACGTTGCTAGAACTTGGTGAGGGATTATACTGATTTGTTGCTATGTCAGCGTCTGTACTTCTTAGCATATCTGAAATAGTTTCGTTAAAAAAAAATTCTCTTAGAAAAATCCCTGGGTTGCAGGAATGTGAGCATCTATTCAGCTTTGTCAAATGCCTCTCGGCTGGAAAGAATAACACTTTGTCAGAGCACGGCAGCGAGTAATAACTGTCAGCTCGCTTCCTTCATCCCGCCCTTGCATTTTATTTTTATATTTTGAGGCCACTTAGGGAAGTTGTTCTTGATGGATTTGTGGGTAGGGAAACAGCCCCAGGCACGGAAGAGGCGTCTGCAGCCCAAGTCCTCCCTCTGATTCCACCACATGGCACCTGGGCTGCTAAATGGGATGCAACTGGGGCCAAGTGGGTGACCCAGATAGAAGAGGCGACCTGTGGCCGAGGATACAGCCCCTTCCCAGCACCAGCTGACTGTAGCCCCATGGAAATGCAGACTCAGTGTGGCCACATCCTCTGCATTTTTCAAAAGGACCTCCAAATCTGACTTTTAACAGGAGCTCTGTCAATTTTTACTTATTGGCAGGTAACTCACATTCTTTTTTTTTTTTTTTTTTTGAGACGAAGTCTTGCTGTGTCACCCAGGCCAGAGTGCAGTGGCATGATCTCAGCTCACTGCAACCTCTGCCTCCCGGGTTCCAGCGATTCTCCTGCCTCAGCCTCTCAAGTAGCTGGGATTACAGGCGCTCACCAGTACACCCAGCCAATTTTTGTATTTTTAATGGAGACAGGATTTCACCATGTTGGCCAGGCTGTTCTCGAACTTGTGACCTCAGGTGAACCGCCTCCCAGAGTGCTGGGATTATAGGCATGAGCCCTGTGCTGGGCCTAATTCACATTCTTAACAAACAGTTCACGCGGGCAGCTGGATTGTGCCTGCCAGTGACCTGTGGACCGGTCACCCAACCTCTCTGGGCCGCACAGCTGCTGACCTCCCTGTGGACTGGGAACAAGGCACTCCAGGAAAGTGGTCTCAACAGCAGATATGGAGGGCCACGAGGGATGGCCGTGGGAAAAGTCTAGAGACACAGCTGCCGGGAAGCAGAGCTGTCTCGTGACCTGTTGGGGAAGCTTCTGTGCTCCTTGCTCGCTAGGTAAAGGCAGTGGGGTTGCATGTTACTTGCATACAATTCCCATTGCTTCTTACAAAGTCTTTCAGAGAAAAGCAGCCAAAGTGAATGGTACCGTCTGTTGTTCTCCCATCGTGTTTCGTCCTCTGTAGGGTGACAGTGTGAGCCTATTTCACCGTGCAATACCCTACTTAACAAGTGGCCCAAGAGACCTCCAATAATTGTGATTGGGGGATTTAAGCCTTTTTTTTTTTTTAAGACGGATCTTGCTCTTGTTGCCCAGGCTGGAGTGCAATGGCACGATTTTGGCTCACTACAACTTCTGACTCGGGTTCAAGCGATTCTCCCGCCTCAGCCTCCTGAGTAGCTGGGATTACAGGTGCCCGCCACCACGCCCAGCAAATTTTTGTATTTTTTGTAGAGACGGGGTTTCACTGTGTTGGCCAGGCTGGTCTCAAACTCCTGACCTCAGGTGATCACCTGCCTCAGCCTCCCAAAGTGCTGGGATTACAGGCGTGAGCCACCACTCCTGGCCTGTGATTGGGATATTTGAGCCTTTTGTGCTGACTTTGGTCACTGCCCCTCAGTGACTTCCATCTCCCCTCCCTACTGCTGTGCATGGCAAAGTGACAGAATATTTGTGTGTCCATTTCTTTGCTGGGATTTAACAATTATAACAACAACAATAATAAATGTGCCAAGCACTTTTGTATGCCGGGTAGTTTTCTAAGCACTTTACATGTATTACTGCATTTAATCCTCCCTAGAGTCCTAGGAGGAGTTACATTATAATATCTCCCTTATACAGAAGGGACACAGAGAGGCTCAGTAGCACACCCAAGGTCACAGAGCTCGTAAGTGGCTGTGTCAGGGGTCGCCAAGGCCACTGCAGGCTCGATGATTTGCTGGGAAGCCTCAGGACGAAGCATATGGTTGTACACATGGCTATGATTTATTACGGTAAAAGGATTCAAAGCAAATCAGCAAAGGGAAAAGCCACACGGGGCCAAGTCCAGAGGAAAGCAGGTGCCAGTTTCCAGAGCCCTCTCCCAGGGGAGTCACCCAATTCTTGCTGCAAGGAGTTGTGACAACCCACGTGACATGTCGTCTGCCAGGGAAGCCCGCTAGAGAGACTGAGTGCCCAGGGTTTTTACTAGGGGCTGGTCACATGGCCACCCTCTGCCTGGCAGGTACCAAAATTCCAGACCCTTAGAAGGCAAGCTGGTGGTCAGTATAAATCACATTACTTGTACAGATCGCTCAGGCACAGTGAGCCATCCTTGTCAGTTGGGGAGCAGTGGGAAGCCTCCCGAATCCAGGCTCCCAGACGCCAGCTCCGGGCCAGGCTTGCCAGCAGCCGGTGTGGGGTGGAAGGGCTCAGGCCTGCCATGTGAGTACGTGCCTGCACAGCGGCCCAGGTGGGATTCAAACCCAGGCAGCGAGGCTTGAGTGTGCACGATTAACCACCTCGCCACACCGCCTTTTCTGCTAGACACCTGTTGTGGGGGGGTCTGTGCGGGGCAAATGGTGAGCCAGCCCACCCTGCTGCTCCATACTGGCTGTATTCATTTCCTTTTGCTGCTGTCACAATTTTGCCACAAATGTCGTGGCTCACTTTTAAAAACTATCTTGCAGTGTTGGGGGTCTGAAGTCTGAAAGGGACACAACAAGGCTAAGATCAAGGCATCGGCAGGCCTTGTTCCTTCTGGAGGCTCTAGGGGAGAACGTGTGCCTTGCCGTTTACAGCTTCTAGAAGCTGCCTACCTTCCTTAGCTCATGACCTTAATCCTAGCCCTCCCTGTTTTGTTGTTGTTGTTGAGACACAGTCTCGCTCTGTCATCTAGACTGGAGTACAGTGGCATGATCTATAGTTCACTGCAGCCTCGACCACCTGGGCTTAGGCGATCCTCCCACCTCAGCCTCCTGAGTAGCTGGGACTACAGGCATGTGCCACCACGCCCAGCTAATTTTTTTGTATTTTTAGTAGAGACGGGGTTTCACCATGTTGGCCAGGATGGTATTGAACTCCTGGGCTCAAGTGATCCTCCTACCTCAGCCTCCCAAAGTGCTGGGATTACAGGCATGAACCACTGCACTTGGCCTCTCCCTCTTTAAAGCCAGCAGTGTAGCATTGTCCAATTTCTCTCTGCCTCTAACCTCCTGCTTCCCTCTTTTTTTTTTTGAGACGGAGTCTCACTCTGTCGCCAGGCTGGAGTGCAATGGCGTGATCTCCGCTCACTGCAACCTCTGACTCCCTGGTTCAAGCGATTCTCCTGCCTCAGCCTCCCAAGTAGCTGGGATTATAGGCATGTGCCACCATGTCCAGCCAATTTTTATATTTTTAGTAGAGACGGGGTTTCACCATGTTGGCCAGGATGGTCTCAATCTCCTGACCTTGTGATCCACCTGCCTCGGCCTCCCAAAGTGCTGGGATTACAGGCGTGAGCCACCACACCCCAGGCCCTCTTTTTAAAAATTAATTTTTCTTTTTTTAGGGTTTTAAAATTTGTTTTTGTTTTTTCGTTTTTGTTTCTCTTGCCTGATTGCTCTGGCTAGGACTTCCCGCTTCTCTCTTTAAGGACTTTTGTGATTCTCTGGGGCCTATCTAGATATTCCAGGACACTCTTCCCATCTCGGAACCTTGATGTAACCACATCTGCATGGACCCACCTAGATATTCCAGGACGCTCTCCTCATCTGAGAGCCTTGATGTAGTCACGTCTGCACAGTCCCCTTCGTCGTGGCAGGTCACAGTTTCCCAGGTGTCGCATTGGTCTTCCGGTCTCCTCAGGCACCTTTTGGCTGTGACAGTCTCTCATCTCCTTTGTTTTGATGACAGTGACACTTTTGAGAAGCACTGGTCAGGTATTTTGTAGGATGCCCCTCTACTGGGATGGGTCTGGTGCTTTTCTCATGATTAGACTGGGGTGATGGGTTTTGGGAGGAGGACCACAGAGAGAAAGTTCCAATTTCAGAGCATCTAGGGTACATTCCGTCAACATACTGTATCACTGTTGATGTAGACCTTGATAGCCTGGATGAGGTCATGCCTGTGACGTTTCTCCAGTGTCAAGTTAACTTTTATTCTCCCTTCGGATTTTATTATCTTTTTAACTTGATGTGTAAGTTTTAATTTCACAGATAATAAGAACATATCTTCTTGAGGGGAAGAATATGGTTTCCTGTGACTCCCCGCCATCCCCAGCCATACCCACCATCATCAATTTGCTGTGCTTCCTTCCAGGCCTTTTCCTACTTATTTACATTCATATATATGTCGCCATAGAGAAGATACATATTGTCGTTTGTCTTTGCTAGTCCAAGCAACACTGAACATCTATGTGCCTCTGTGTGCATGTGTGAGCATCTCTAGGGCAGTTTCTGAAGAGCGTAATTGCTGGGTCGTGAGGTATATTGGTGGAATTAGGTTTGGCAGTATAGATCAGAAAACTCAACAGTTGTGGCTCAAATGGGACAAAGGTATACTGTTATTTTCAAAATCTTTTAGAGGATGTCTGGAGGCAGACAGTCCAAGTATGGCAAGAGACATTCATGGTCCAAGTTCCACTCATCTTTCTGTTCCATTTTCCCAACACATGGCTTCCATCCTCAAGATCACCTCTGGTCCCAGTGGCTGCAGAGCTCCAGCCCTTGCATCTGCGTTTCAGGCATCTGAAAGGGAGGAGGGAAAAAAGGTTCACGTCCCAGCTGTGAAAGCTTCTTTTTAAGCAGCCCTCCTGGCCATCCCACATAACGCTTCTGCGAACATCTCATTAACCAGAACTTGGTCACAGAGCCTCACTTGCCACAAGAGAGGCTGAGGTGGAGTCTTTAACTGGGTACATTGCCATCCTGAGTAAAATTTGGGTCCTGTTTCTAAAAGGGACCAATGGATTTTGGCTGGGTCACTGGTGGTCTCTGCCCTGTGGGGGATGTGAGTTTTTAGTTTAAAAAGATTATTATCAAGTTGTCAAGCTCTTTGCCAGGGGAGATTCCTTCTAGCAGCACATCGAAACACTGGTTCCCTAAGCCCACACCAATCAAGTACTGTGGCCCCCTCATCCCCGGGGGTATATTCCCAGACACCCAGTGGATGCCTGAAGCTGGGGATTGTACTGAACCCTGAATAGCATATACTATGCTTCTTCCTATACACACACACATCTATGATAAAGTTAATTTATAAATTAGGCATAGCCGCAATTAACAATAACTAAGAATAGAGTAATTATAACAAATACTATAATAAAAGTTATATGAATGTGGTCTCTCTCTCAAAATATCTTATTGTACTGTACTGAGGGTAAGAAATGGCAGAAATCAAAACCATGGATAAGGTGGGGTGACTGAGATTGCAGAATCAAGTCTCTCCTGGTCTCAGAGCTTATGATCACAGGTTCAAAGCTGTGTGATGTCAAACAGCCCTGTGGGAAAACATCTCACCTTGTCAACTAAAGAAAAAAAAAACACAACAAAGAAACGCCTTTTAAAGAATTAAAGTTAGTCTTATTTACAAGTATTATTGAGGGCTGTAGACTGAGACCTTCAGCCTGGGGACAGTTTTGTCATGTGGCTCCTAAAGTGTTTCAGCTCATTGTTTATATTAGGTAGTGAGGGTTTAGTGTGTGCAAAATTATACTAAAGCTGTTTAGATGTTGTATTCAAGCACAATTATATCAAGGTTTGGGTGTAAGACTTTGTTTCACACAGCTATGTCTTGCTTATTTCCAGACAAACTGGGAAGATTGAGCCGGTGGTCCTGCCGCTGCTCTGGTTTGCAGAGGTAAGGGTGCGTTGGGCACAGTGTCAGGGGCGTTTGTTAAGAGCCAATGTGGGCATTTGAGGCAGGAGGCGGGGAGCAGCTTGTAGAAAGGGAGAGGGCTGGGCCAGGGTAACCGGACTGTGACATGGACCAGCCTATCAGAAACTTCACACTGTCCAAGCACCCTATGTCAGTTATCCCACCAAGGTGAAAGGGATCCCTTGAGATGGGGAAGACAGAAGCTGCATGAAGAGGTAAAGTCCCTGGTCTTGGGTGTAAAATAATTTTGTTGAGGCATATGACCTCTTCTGAAAGTGGGGAAGTTGGTTTCCAAGGTGTCAGCTTTTCATTTAAACTTCTCTCGCAGCTTTTCAGAATTCCGTCTGGCCTAGCTTGTTATTTTATTTTATTTATTTTTTTATTATTTTATTTTATTATTTTATTTACTGTATTTATTGTTTCTTGCCTACCTCGTTTTAAATCAGGGCTAGCTAATGGCCAGGACAAACAAGCCTCCGAATGTCAAGTTTACTTCCTGCTCACAGCCGAATCTGAAGTGGGTTGATGGGGAGGCAGAGCTCTGCTCCCTGCAGTCATTTAGGGTTCCAGGGCCCCGGTGGCCGCGCCCTCCTGGAGATACTCCATTCAGTGGCAGGGAACGCGATGGAGAGTCACGTGAGGCCAGTCCACCTCCCATTGGTCAGGACACGATCATATGGCCCTGCCCAACTGCAAGGGAGTCTGGGAATTGTAGTCTCACCTTGTGTCCTGGAGAGAGGGGGTCCCTGGCAGGCTCCAACACATGCTTTAGCCGGGAAGCTTGAGGTGGGGAAAAGCTGAGGTGGGCACAGAGGAAGGTGTTGGGTAGCATCTGCGCTGTAGCCCGCAGCCTGCGGCCCCAGCTCATGTGTTTGTCATTCTGCCTCCTCAGAGCGGGGCCATGGAGGGGGAGACACTTCACACATTCTACACCCAGCTGGTGTTGATGCCCAAGGTGATGCACTATGCCCAGTACGTCCTCCTGGCGCTGGGCTGCGTCCTGCTGCTGGTCCCTGTCATCTGCCAAATCCGGAGCCAAGTAGGTGCTGGCCAGAGGGTGGCCCGGGCTGACAGCCATTCGCTTGCCTGCTGGGGGAAAGGGGCCTCAGATCGGACCATGTGGCCAACCGCAGCCTGGAGCCCACCTCCAGCAGCAGTCCTGCGTCTCTGCCGGAGTGGGAGTGGTCACTGCTGGGGGCTGTGCCGCACGCTTGCGTCTTTTGCATGCCGCGTTGCCACTACTCTGCCTGTTCTGGAAGGCCTGGGACCCTCCCTTGGACGGGGTGCAGGTGGGCTTTGAGTAATGAGACCTGGTACTTGCATCATTCATTCATCAAGTCAGCACCCGGGGATGCCAGGTTCTGTTAGGGGCGAGGGGACTTACAGCAGTGGAGGAGACAGCTGAGGTCTCTGCTCAGGGGGATTGAGGGGGGGCTGGTATTCCAGCCGGGGAGACAGATGAAAACCAAGTAAATCAGCAGAAAAGATAATTTCACTCATGATAGGAGATGTGAGGGGTTAGAGCCAAATAGAAATACAGTGTGAGCTACGTGTGAGGTTTTCAGTTTAAATTTTCTAATAGCCACTTAACAGTCAAAGGAAACAGGTGGAATTAATTTTAATCTTATTTAACCCAAATATATGTAAAGTATTATCACTTCAACATGTAATCAGTATAAACGGTGTCAATATTTTTGCAGTGTTTTTGCATGAAGTCTTTGAAATCCTGTGTGTACGATACATGTGCATCAGGTCTCATTTTGGACTGGCCCCATTTCGAGAGCTCACCAGCTGAATGCAGCTTCCAGACTGGACAGTGCATGTCTGGGGCAAGTGGGGACAAGGAAAGATGGAGCTTCGGGAAGGCCTCTCTGAAGAGGTAGATAGTGAGCTTTGATGTGGAGGCCAGGGGGGCACTCAGCACACAGCCACATGAGGAATGCTGCCTGGAGCGGCCACTGCAAAGGCCCTCTGGCAGGGACAGGCAAGGTGCATCGGAGGGTCAGGCAGGGCCAGGGTGGCTGGAGGGGAGTGAGGGTAGGGACAGAGGTAGGAGGTGGTGTCTGAGAGTGGACGGGGCAGGCCGCCCAGGGCCTCGTGGTGCAGAGTGAGCAGTTTGGAACTGATTCTGGGAGTGACAGAGCCGTTGGAGGCTTTTAAAGAGGGGAATCACTAGGTCAGCTGCTGGCTGGGGAATGGGCCCTGGGCTGGGAGGGGTGGAAGCCTGGGCCTAGCGGGGAGGCCCCAGTGGGTGAGGAAGTCGGTGGCTCGAACAGGATGGGGCAGCTGCTATCAGGAGGGAATGGAAGCAGGGAAGAGCTCCAGCCCTGGGCTTCAGACCTCCAGAAGCGGCAGGAAGAGGGGTGATAACAATGCCCCTCCTTGCTTCGGGATCATTTATTTATTCATTCATGCATTCACTGCAAGGCCTTTGCACAGGTCAGGGGATGCAGAAATGACCAGAACATGAGATCTGTAGCAAAGATGGGCAAGGCAGGCCTTTAGGCAAGTTACTACAGTCACACGAAGGACAGGAGAGCTGTGATCACAGAGCTCAAGGGGCAGTGGAGATGGGCGAGTGGCTGCCATGGCAGGGGAAGGGATGCTGTCCACTGGCAGGGCATCAGGAAAGGCTGTTTTTGGATGCATGGACCAGAAAGCCACTCTCTGAGGTGGCCCCCACCTGCGTCATCCTAGGGCCACAGGCCGAGGCCTTCTGAGGGGCCTTGGGGCCGCCCCGCTGCTCTGCTGGTCTTGGCTCCTCTGCAGCACCTGCTTCCTTTAGCACTGGTGAATGATTCTTCCTCTTCCCCTCTCTCAGGGAAGCCTTGCCTGCTTCCATGCTTGCATGCTGGATGAGAATAAAGCATTCTTGGTTCTTCACCTTGGCTTTCAGACCTGAAACCCGACTTCCTTTCAAAATTCCTGTCCTTGCGGGGGAAAGGTTTCTACAATGTGAGGTGGTAGTCTGGACACCAGCTGTCATCATGTTGCTGCTCTAGCGTTTGAGCTCCTGATGAACAATGACCATTGGGTCCAACCAGCCCTTTTGGGAGCCCCCTTCTCTGTTACTGCCCTGGGGGAGCCAGGACCCAGCAGGGCTGTGACTCCAGCGAGCAAAAGGGAACTCCCTCCAGTTTCTAGACTGAATTATGTAGGGAGGAGAGAAGGAATCAGAACCCACTCTCCCAGACCATGAATACCTTCCCGTGGCAGAGCATCACCGTGGGTTTCCACAGGCGAGGACGCACAGCCACGTGAGGGGTGTCCCTGGGGACTGACTGAGGGGCTGGGCCAGAGGAGGCCACGACAGCCTCATCCCTCTGTTTCCTTCTGTCTCTTTCCAAATTGTCCATCAGAATGGGGACAGGGAAGGACAGTCAGGAAGCACAGAATGTCTAGGCTGTGGCTAGGGTCCCATTCCCTGCTGCAGCCCCCAAATCAGCATCCCACCCTCAAATCCAGTAAGAATGCTACAATCGGCAGTGTGGCTCCCCTCCCTGCAGGTTTCACTGGAGGCCACATAAGTGAAATTTATCCCATTATGTGTGTTTTGATTTAGCAGGGATTTACCAGTTTTTTTGTTTGTTTGTTTTTGTTTTGTTTTTGTTTTTTTGATTTCTTCGTTGAGATGGAGTCTCGCTGTGTTGCCCAGGCTGGAGTGCAGTGGCACAATCTTGGCTCACTGCAACTTCAGCCTCCCGGGTTTCAAGCGGGAGCCTCAGCCTCAGCCTCAGCCTTTCCAGTAGCTGGGATTACAGGCACCTGCCACCACGCCTGGCTAATTTTTGTATATTTAGTAGAGATGGGGTTTCACCATGTTGGCCAGGCTGGTCTTGAACTCCTGACCTCGTGATCTGCCGCCTTGGCCTCCCAAAGTTCTGGGATTACAGGTGTGAGCCACTGCGCCTGGCCGGCCTTATCAGTTTTTATGAATTTGTCCTGATTTAAAAAAAAAAATCACATGTGGGTAAACTCGACATATTTTAATTTCTCTTTAGGGAAATTTCCTCTTGAACCAGGTATGGTGGCTCTTGCCTGTAATCTGAGCTACTCGGGAGGCTGAGGCGGGAGGATCACTTGAGCCCAGGAGTTGGAGGCTGCAGTGAGCCATGATCACACCATTGCACTCCAGCCTGGACAGCAGAGTGAGATCCTGTCTCAAAAATTTAAAAAAGCAATAATTTTTTCTTCTCAAGTCATTCTTTAAAAAAAATCAAAAGTATTTCAACAGAACAATCTGTTCCTGGTTTATTTTAAACAAGCCCCCCAGCTCAGTCCACCGGTTGTCGGTCTCCATGGCCCATCTCCCCACCTTACTTCCTCACTGGCTTAAATTTTCAAGTGGACGAGCCCTTTTCAGCTTGGCTTGTCCACCTCCCAGGTGTGTTTTCTGAAGATGCTTGTCCTTCTGTCTGAGAGCAGCAGCTCCCCACAACTCAGCCACCTGCAATCGTTGAGGGTTGTTGGACTCTAAACTTCTGTGCCTTTCCTGTTTCCTCTTTGCCTTTTGCAAATCGAAGAACCGTGTAAAACCATTTTTATGTGGCTTCAACGTCAACTATAAATTAGCTTGGTTATCTTCTAGGAGAAATGCTATTTATTTTGGAGTAGTAGTAAAAAGGGCTCAAAGGATAAGGAGGCCATTCAGGCCTATTCTGAATCCCTGATGACATCAGCTCCCAAGGGCTCTGTGCTGCAGGAAGCAAAACTGTAGGTGGGTACCAGGTAATGCCGTGCGCCTCCCCGCCCCCTCCCATATCAAGTAGAATGCTGGCGGCTTAAAACATTTGGGGTCCTGCTCATTCCTTCAGCCTCAACTTCACCTGGAGTGTCTACAGACTGAAGATGCGTATTTGTGTATTTTGCTTTTGGAGAAACTGCCCTTCCTATGTTCTGAGTGAATAGCAGTTTTTTTGATCCCAGAGGGCGACTTGTATTCTGTGGGCTGGTGCCTATTTGCAAGGTCACATTAGAAAGGCAGGAGCAAGGCTTAGGCCTGCTGCTTCTGGGACTGAGGGTAGGATTGCCAGATTGAGCACAAACAAACGAAACACAAGAAACAACAGAAGGGTGCCTGTTAAATATGAATTTCTGGTAAGCAATAAGTAATTTTTATTGTGTCCTGTGCAATGATAGGACGCACGTATCCTGAAAACCTGTCTGTGGTTCACCTGAAATTCACATTTATTTATTTTATTATTATTATTTATTTTATTTTTTTTTTTTTTGAGACGGAGTCTCGCTCTGTCGCCCAGGCTGGAGTGCAGTGGTGCAATCTCGGCTCACTGCAAGCTCCGCTTCCCGGGTTCACGCCATTCTCCTGCCTCAGCCTCTCTGAGTAGCTGGGACTACAGGCGCCCCCCACCACGCCCGGCTAATTTTTTGTATTTTTAGTAGAGACGGGGTTTCACCGTGATCTCGATCTCCTGACCTCGTGATCCGCCTGCCTCGGCCTCCCAAAGTGCTGAGATTACAAGCGTGAGCCACCACACCCGGCCTGAAATTCACATTTAACTAGGCATCCTGATTTTATGTGGCCGCCCTATCTGCTGGGGACATAGGCTGATGCCCCTGGGGGTTCTGCATTTCTTTGGCCAGGTTCCTGTAGGGCTGAGGTCGTGGGGGAGCCGTGGCCAGGCATGGTGTCCTTGCCAGGGGAGGTGACGGGCAGAGCCGCAGGCCCTACAACTTGGGGTTGGGCAGGGGCGAGTCGCTCTACGGTGGTGCCTCTGATAATAGCTGTTATTGTAGTTTCTGAAAAATGTGCTGCCCTCAAGAGCTTCTGAGGCTAGGCCTACTTGGGTGAAAATAGCTTTCCAGGGAGCCACATTGTGGGGACGTGAGGCAGCAGCCCCACTCTTTGGGGCCACTTGGCTGTCTCTAACTCATCTCACTTGCCAGGGCTGGACAAGGAAATGAAAATGCCAAGGGGTGGGCAGGCAGGAGCCTGGTGGCGTTGGCAGGCGCTGCCAGCCCTGTGTCCCAGTCAAGCTCTGGGGCGCCCTTCCTGTCCATCTGGGAGTAGGGGGCGGAGTCTGACTATGTTGGGGCGGAGTGTTAATATTAGGAGGGGATTTTCTCTGGGACTGGGTCCCCAGGCTTGGGGACAAGGCCTTCTCGCTGGACCCCCTTACCTTCCTCTCTCCCAGGATTCCTCCAGGACACCGTTGTGCTGTGCATGGTTTGGCCCCATCGGTGTCCCTGCTCCTTCCAGCACTGCTCCCTTCTGCAGAAACTTGCCTGGGATTCCCAGGGTGCAGGGGTGGGGGCTGGTCAGGGCCTGGTCAGTGTAGAGGAAAAGTCAGGGAGCTTTTCACTTTTAGCACAGAGTGGCCAGGGCCCCATGGCTGCACCTCCCTGGACATAACCAGGATGTCCTGTCATCTGCCCCCCAAACAAAACTGGGGTCTCCCCTTTATTTTGCCAACAGAATCCAATTTTTAGGTGATGAGACAAGTGTTTGACTTAAAAAGACCCTCCTGCCCTGCCTTCTGGAAGGTCTGGAGCCCAGCCCAGCGCCCCGGATCCCCTAGGCATGTGAAACGGGGAATGCAGTGTCCTCCAGTGGCCGGCTTCAGCTTGGGGTGGACACCTGGGTGGTGGCCGGTGGTCCCCCTGCAGGCCACTGCTGCCCCCTCTTGGGTCCTGTTCTGAGTCGCAGGCCTGAGTCCCTGGGGAAGACCCCACACCTTTGCCCTGTACCTGGCTATGGGGATGGCCCTGAGGGGCTGCCTTGCTTGGGAGAAGGGGGGAAAACGGATATTTTTATATAAATAAGAAAAAGACAGCCCCTCTGGGCAGATGAGGCCTGCTGTAGGGCAGGGGGCTTGGTCAACTGTGTGTCCACTGGTCTGTAACCCTTCAGCTGGGTCCTTTTGTGCAGTGAACAGCCTGGACAACTGTCCAGGTGGCCCTTCAGGGATATGTTCCTGGACCTTTCTTAGCTTCTCACCGATCTTTCTCCCACGCCAAGTCTGTGTTCCTCAGTCAAACAAGGGGCGAGGGGGAGGAGGAGGAGGAGGGGGAGGAGGAGGAACCGGCTTCACCCTCTGGCACCTGGGGGTTTTGTTCCACGTGTCTTCCTTGGGAAAGACCAGGGGTTCTTTTATAGCCTGGGGGTGGTTTCCCTTTTCTACTTTTGAGTGAGACTTTCTCAAGTCACAGCTCTTTGGGCCCACATGGCTAAGGTCTAGCCACCTGTGGGTGTCCTGTGCTGCCTCAATGGGTGGCGTAGGGGGCGGGGCTGGCCTCCCCTGTGCCTGGCTCAGTGCAGCAGACCCTGGCCCTTGTGCCCGCTCTCTGCCCTGCGCAGGAGTTTGATTTTCCTACCCTGTGGTGAAGCAAGCACAGGTGGGCAGCGGTGGGCAGCGATTTCCAGCCCCAGCCCCTGGGGCAGGCTTAGTGGGACGAAAGCTCACCCCACACTCTTATCATTAGCATTATCTGTATTTTTAATTTTTAAGTTGAGAAATTTTCTACAACTGTCAAACTAGACAAATGACAGTATCCAGTTCCCCTCAGCCAGACTCAGCCATTGCTGACAGCTGTCAGTGTTGAAGATGGTCAGCATCTCGTGCCCTTGGTTTCACTCGCTCCCTGTGTGGCCCTCGTCCCTCTCCCCACGTCTCGTGCCCCATGCGCCCTGAGCAGCTATCGCCAGGAACTTGGCATGTGGGTTTGTTTTTTCTGAATCTGCATGTGCGCAGCCATAAGCATGAGGTCACTTTTTGAATGTGGCCGAAGCTGCATCCTGCTGCGTGTATTGCTATGTGGCTGGCTTTCCTCCCTGTCTTCTGTTCGTGAGTGCTGTTCAGGCTGAATACCGTCCTGTGACATTGGTTTAAAAACATAGACCAGGCGTGGTGGCTCACGCCTGGAATCCCAGCACTTTGGGAGGCTGAGGTGAGAGGATCGCCTGAGCCCGGGAGTTCGAGACCAGTCTGGGCAGCGTAGTGAGACCTGATCTCTACAAAAAGTAAAAAAGTGAGCCGGGCGTGTTGGTGGCACCTGTTGTTGTCCCGGCCACTTGGGAGGCCGAGGTGGGAGGATCACTTGAGCCCAGGAGTTCAAGGCTGTGGTGAGCCGTGATGACACCACCGTCCTCCAGCCTAGTCGACAGAGAGACCCTGTCTCTAAAAAATAAAAAATAAATCAACACATAAACATATGTTCTCTTCCTGAGGGACAGAGCTTGCCCTGGTTGTTCCGTGTTGACTGTGCTGCACACAGGCCCCCCCTTGCTCTGCCCCTCACTGTATTAAGTCTCTTTGGGCCTCAGTTTCTCCATCTCTGAAGGAGGTCGGGGAGGCCAGGCGGGTATCGAGTGAGATGAAGAGGCCCTTGGAGACATTCCAGGAGTCTATAGGTGACTCCAGTCTCTTCTCACCTCTGACAGCCTGGTGGCGGGGGTGGAGTCTGTGCTGGGGATGTGGGTATAGGGCTGAGGTGGGCGGGGATGAGGGTGGGGTTTGGTGACAGGGCGTGGGTGGTCACCCAGCTTTGCCTTTCTCCACAGGGTCCAGAGGACACCGTGAGCCAGCCAGGCCTGGCCGCTGGGCCCGACCGGCCCCCCAGCCCCTACACCCCGCTTCTCCCGGACTCCCCCAGCGGACAGCCCCCCAGCCCCATAGCCTGAGCCTCCAGCTGCCACGTGCCTGTTGCACACCTGCACGCACGCCCTGGCACACGTACACACACGCGTGCAGGCTTGTGCAGACACTCAGGGATGGAGCTGCTGCTGAAGGGACTTGTAGGGAGAGGCTCGTTGACAAGCACTGTTCTGGAACCTTCTCTCCACATGGCCCACAGGCCTGACCACAGGGGCTGTGGGTCCTGCGTCCCCTTCCTTGGGTGAGCCTGGCCTGTCCCGTTCAGCCGTTGGGCCCAGGCTTCCTCCCCTTCAAGGTGAAACACTGCAGTCCCGGTGTGGTGGCTCCCCATGCAGGACGGGCCAGGCTGGGAGTGCCGGCTTCCTGTGCCAAATTCAGCGAGGACTCAGTGCCCAGGCCCTGGCCACAAGCTTTGGCCTTGGTCTACCTGCCAGGCCAGGCAAAGCGCCTTTACACAGGCCTCGGAAAACAATGGGGTGAGCACAAGATGCCCCGTGCAGCTGCCCGAGGGTCTCCGCCCACCCCGGCTGGACTTTGATCTCCCCGAAGTCTTCACAGGCACTGCATCGGGTTGTCTGGTGCCCTTTTCCTCCAGCCTAAACTGACATCATCCTATGGACTGAGCCGGCCAGTCTCTGGCCAAAGTGGCAGCAGGCTGTGCCCCCGAGCTGCCCCCGTGCCCTCACAGGGTCCCTCAGATTATAGGTGCCCAGGCTGAGGTGAAGAGGCCTGGGGGCCCTGCCTTCCGGGCGCTCCTGGACCCTGGGGCAAGCCTGTGATCCTTTTCTACTGGAATAGAAATGAGTTTTATCATCTTTGAAAAATAACTCACTCTTGAAGTAATAAACCTTTAAAAAAATGTGATGCCCGCCTCTGTGACAGCCTTGTTTGCTGAGGTCGTGGGGGTGGGGGCCTCTGGGAGGTTCAGGGCTCTTCTTCTCTTGGTCAATAGCTCCTTTCTGGTGGCTGCCAAGAGCGTCTCTCCCAGGGCCGGGCTGCTGGCTTACCTTCCTGTTGTTTTTAAATTTCAACCTTGTGCAATGTTGAGTTTAATAGAAATACTGCATGAGTACGCCGTTGTTTAGAAGCAGCAGGGTCTGAGTGCCATCCCCCCGTCCGCCCCCAGCCATGCCCACAGCCCCCAGTGCAGACACTTTTGCCACTTTTGCATGGGGCCCCCTGGATGTGTTTCTGTGCATTTATCTACAAATCCTGGTGCCCGTGGGACATGCCCCGTGTTGTTCTAGGCCTTTGCTTTTTGCTTGTTACATAAATGGTGAAGAAGAGAAGTGGGTAAGAGAACAGATTGGAGCCGTCTAAAAATTCTCATCTTAAGTGTAGATCATTGCAAAGGATGGAATTTTCTCCGATTGTCATCATCGTTGATCTCTGAGTATGAGACCATTTCATCAGTATTTAAGTGTGCCTGCTGGGATCTAACTAGGACAGGAGAGGGTATTCACTGCCAAACATTTCAAATAATACACGAACAAGCTCTTTTATGGTCAGAAATGTTATGCCCTTTTCCCCCTTAAACTTGTATTTCATTTCTTCTTCCCTCCTAAAATTGTATCTAAATGATATTTATATTTGATGCTTTTAAACTTTTTATTAATCACTCTTATACTTGCCTGCAACATAAATATATAAGTTGAAGCAAACTTTTTTTTTTTTTTCTTGTGACCATCAAGGGTAAATTTTTTAGGTCTGGGGCTGCCATAACAAAATACCATCAAGGCTGGGCGTGGTGGCACATGCCTGTAATCCCAGCCCTGTGGGAGGCCAAGACTGGAGGATTGCTTGAGGCCAGGAGCTCAAGACTAGTCTGGGTGATATGGTGAGACCCTCATCTCTACAAAGAAATACAAAAATTAGCCAGGCATGGTGGTGGGTGCCTGTGGTCCTAACTACTCAGGAGGCTGAGGTAGGAGGATTGCTGGAAGCCAAGAGGTTGAGGCTGCAGTGAGCTGTGATCGTGCCACTGCACTGCAGCCTGTGAGACAGAGCGAGACACTGTCTCAAAAAGAAAAAATACCATCATTAGGTGGCTTAAACCATTTATTTCTCACAGCTCTGGAGACTGGAAGTCTGAGACCAGGGTACCAGCAGGGTTGGGTTCTGGTGAGGTGTCTCTTCCTGGCTTGCAGATGGCCGCCTTCTCTGTGTCCTCACACGGCCTTTCCTCGGTGTGAAAGGGGGAAGGGAGAGGGAGAGCGAGAGCTCTGTGGTGTCTCTTATAAGGACACTGATGTTATCAGGGCCTCATTTAATTATTTTCTTAGAGGCCCCATCTCCAGACACAGCCACACTGAAGGTTAGGGCTTCAACATAGGAATTTTGGGTCAACATAAACATTTAGCCTATACCATCTGGATTGCCTGTCAACTCTCAGGACACAACTGGTCAAAACTATATCATTATGTTTTATGTTACATATCAAAGAAGCAAAATTTTATTGGAATGCATGTCCTTTTGGTATGCATTTTATATATCTTTTTCATTTACAGATTAGACTTGAGTGTGTGTACAATTCCATGAATTTTGACATGTGGATAGAATCATTACCCTACAATCAAGACACAGAACAATTTCATCATCCCCCAAGACTTCCTCATGCCTTCTCTTTGTTTTTTGTTTGTTTTACAGTGGGCTCCCATTTTTTTTTTTTTTTTTTTTTTTTTGAGATAGAGTCTTGCTCTGTTGCCCAGGCTGGAGTGCAGTGGTTCGATCTTGACTCACTGCAGCCTTCACCTCCCAGGCTCAAGAGAGCATCCTGACTTAGCCTTCCGAGTAGCTGGGACCACTGATGTGTGCCACCACACCTGGCTAATTTTTTTTGTAGAGATGGGGGTCTGGCTGTGTTGCCCAGGCTGGTCTCAAAGTTTTGACTTCAAGCATTACTCCCACCTCAACCTACCAAAGTGCTGGGATTACAGGCGTGAGCCACTGCACCCAGCCTGTGACCTGTGCTGCCTTCCTCCCACTTTGCAGGGAAGTCCCTCGTCCCCATGCTTAGCCCTTGGCCACTAGCTATTTTTACCTTTTCCAGAATGTTCTAAATGGCATCTACCGCCTGTAACCCTCTGAGCCTGGCTTCTTTCACTCAGCACTGTCTCTAGATGCATGCCTATTGTCGTGTGTAGCAATAGTTCATTTCTTTTCGCTGCTGAGCGGAATTCCATGGGGTGCGCACACCAGTGCTTTTCAGCCGTTCACTTATTGAGGGACACGTAGAGTGGTTCCAGCCTTTGGCAATTGTATTAGTTGGTTTTCACGCCACTGATAAAGACATACCCAAGACTGGGTAACTTTTAAAGAAAAAAGGCTTAATGAACTCACAGTTCACATGGCTGCGGAGGCCTCACAATCATGGTGGAAGGCAAAGGAGAAGCAAAGTCATGTCTTACATGGGACCAGACAAGAGAGAATGAGAGCCAAGTGAAAGGGGAACCCCCCGATCAAACCATCGGATCTTGTGAGACTTACGCACCACCAGGAGAACATTATGGGGGAAACCGCCCATATGATTCAGTCATCTCCCACTGGATCCCTCCCACAATATGGGAATTACAGGAACTGCAATTCGAGATGAGATTTGGGCAGGGACGCAGCCAAACCATATCAGCAACTATGAACAAAGCTGCTGTGAACGTTCATGTACAGATTTGTGTGTGAAGGCGTACGTTCATTTCCCTGGGGTGTATACATCGGAGTGGGGCTGCTGAGTTAAACTGGAGCTCTGCGTTTCACTTTTGGGGGACTGCCGGTTTCACAGTCGCTGCACCAGGCTGCATTCCCATCAGCTCTGCGTCCTCACCAGCATCTTGGTGCTTTCAGATTTAAAAAACTTCAGCCCTTCATAGTGGTTTCTCACTGTGGCTTTTATTTGCTTAGAAATACTTCTTGTCCTGAGATGAGTGGGACTTCCTCTCCACCCCCAATTAATTCATGTATCCGTGAATGACTGCAACGTATTGCTAGAATGAAACCATTTTTTACCATCAATTCTTTGTCGCTGCAAGTGCAGAGAAGCCTTGTTTTCTTAAGGAAGTTGCCGGGAATGGAATTCTTATACTCCTTCTGGGTAGCACGTGAATGTCACACAGCGATCTGTCATGGGACGCGATTTTCACTGATCTCCCAGCTGACAGGTCCGTTTGACCTTTCTTCAAATTTGTAGAAAGCAGCAAAGGGGAAACCACCGGCTTGCAGAAGCATTTCTTACCCAATCTTTAGATGGGTTCTCGAAACCCGTGTCCGGGAAGTTCCCTCTGATTGGGGCTGGAGGTCAGAGAGGCTTTGCCCATTGGCTGTAGAGTGGAGGGGTGGGGGGTCTTGTGACCTGCCCAGGGGACTGGCAGGCGAGTGACAAGCTCAGGAGACAGTCCAGGCCCCGAGGATGCTTCCCTTCAAACTCCCCATGTCTGATCCTCTGGGAAGCTGAGCCCAGCTGAGCCCAGCTTTGGTTGTTTGATAGCCACTGTGAGGATTTTGACTTAATCTGCATATGCGACATATCACAGATGCTTTTAACTCTTGCATTCAGGTCTACCTGCTCATAAAACAGAAAAAAAGACAGTCCCCAGAAGGCATTCGGGTTTTTTTTTTTCTTTTCTTTTTTTTTGGAGACAGGGTCTCTCACTTTGTCACCTAGGCTGGCACAATCACTGCTCACTGCAGCCTCGACCTCCCAGGCTCAGGTGATCCTCTCACCTCAGCCTCCCAAGTAGCTGGGATTATAGGCCTGTGCCACTACACCCGGCTAATTTTTTGTATATTTTTGTAGAGATGGGGTTTCGCCATGTTGCCCAGGCTGATCTCCAACTCCCAGGCTCAAGCGATCCGCCCACCTCTGCCTCCCAAAGTGCTGGGATAATAGGCATGAGCCATTGCCCTGGCCCTTAAGTCAGTCTTGTGTTTGTGTGTGGGGTGTGTGTGTGTGTGTGTGTGTGTGTGTGTGTGTGTGTTCCCGAGGGACTTAGCCTTCCCTGTGTCTCATTGGGTGAACACCTTGCTTCTGAGTGAGGTTTGATTTTTTTTGTAGGGTGTGTGTTTGGACACATCCTTGGTCTTAAGCCTAGCCAACGACCTTAGCCAGGGCTCAGGGAGGGAAGCACCGCCTGCCCCACAGCCGGAGGGCTCGGCTTCAGGACACCCGGTTGAGCTTCAGTGTCTCTGACTCTGAGCATCTTTGACTCTGCCAGACTTTCTTCTCATGCCTTCACTTTAGGCCCCAGCCCCCGCCAACGATGGGACTCCACTACTTACCATGTTGATTTAATTTGGCTTACTTTTTTTCTTAAAGAATTTTATTTTAAAAGGAAGGCAGTTGTATCTGTGAAATTATAGGTCCTTTGGGCAAGTAATGTTTTTCCAGTCTCCATTAAAATAAATACCTAACTATTAAGGATGTTCCCCCCGGTACCTCGAAGCAGCCTGCTACCTGCGATCTCTGCACCATCCCATGATTGTGTCCCATGCGCCCTTCTTCCTGCTCGGACTGTGTCGCCCCTGCGTGGCCTTTTCCCCCCTCTCTGCTTCACTCAGTCTTCGCCATCATCAAAGGTGCAATTCCAGCCATGCCCCCTCCTCCAGGAAGCACCCCTCCCCCATCACTCCTGCTTGCTGTTTTTCCCTGTCTCAGGACTCCTGGGGCATTTTGTATCTCAGTTGATACTAGAATGTTCTAGAATACCAGAAGTCCTAATTCCAGTTGCTGTAACCCCAAACTCCAAGGACCTGCAACATAAACTCTGGTACCTGTCCTTGTGCTGGAAACGAATATTCTTAGCCAGGGTGGTTACGCACATTCCTTAGCTCACGCAGACACCCATTCTTTCAACACATATTCATCCAGTGCCCAGTACGCGCTAGGCGAAGGGGGTGCAATTGTGGACCAGATAGAGGCGGCCCTTCCTCTTAAACAACTTTACAATTCTGCCACTCACTAGCTGTGGGACCCTGGACAAGTCATATAGCCTCTCTGGAGACCTAATATTCTCCCCTTTAAAGCAGGTGACTCAGACCTGCTTTGAAGGGCTGTGCCAGGAGAGATGGGTGAAGTGGATAGTGAATGGAGTGGGCCAGGGCGGTGGTCCTCAGCTGAAAACAATGCCTCTCGGGGTCAGCGTGGGGCTCAAGAGGTGGTGGCCCCGTGGGTGGGTCTAGGGCCAGAGACCCTGCGCCGAGCCACGGCCCTGGAGCCATCCTGTCTCACCTGAAGGCTCTGCCAGTCTGGTCCACTGGCCTCCCGGCTCCCACGCGTGTCCCGAGCCGTCCATTCTCCAGGCAGCGGCCCTGAAATGTCAACCTGTCACAAGGGTCATCTTTGCTTGAATCGTGGGTGACTTTTCCCCACCCTGGGGGTACAGTCCCCCCCACTTGTCTCTCCATCCGCTATCCCCTGCAATCTGGCTGCAGCACGCGAGACTTCAGGACGATTCCGAGCTCGGCCACTGGGGGGCGAGCTGTGCACGCAGGTGGTCCAGAGGCTGCTGTCTAGGAGGGGCTGCGGATCACCGGGTTCCTGGAACGGAGTGGATTGATTTTAAACTGGGGAAGTCTATGGTCCACAGCCTGGCTTCGGAAACCCGTGACCCCTAGAAATTGTATTTTACTGTGTGTCTGGGCGTTTTACTCTGGGAAGCATTTCTTCAATAGTCTTCAGATTTTCAAAGGGGACTTAACCCTTTCTCTCTGGGGCCTTGGGAACAAGAGTGACACCCCTACAACAGGGTGACCAGGGTCACACGATGTCTGCTCTTCCTTAGCGTGCTACTCCCTGCTCCCAGTACCTGCGTGCTACTCCCTGCTCTGCTCAAGTTGCTGGGTGGCCTTGGAGCAATTCATAACCTCTCTGAGCCTCCCATGAGATGGGAGTGAAGATTGCTACTGCACGAATCTCTGAGAAGCCCTGTGAGGGTGGAATCAAAATGGACGTGTGAGGGCTGGGCGCGATGGCTCACGCCTATAATCCCAGCACTGTGGGAGGCCAGGGGTTCGAGACCAGCCTGGGCAGCATGGTGAAACACCGTCTCTACTGAAAATACAAAAATTAGCTGGGTGTAATGGCAGGCACCTGTAATCCCAGCTATTCGGGATTGAACCAGGGGGGGAGGTTGAGACTGAGATCATCCCCGTTCACACCTGGTGACAAGTGAATCAATAAAAAAAAAAAAAAGATGTGTGAGCATTCTGTACAGAGCCTGGGACAATTGTGAAAGCTCTCAAATGCTGAGCCTCCAGCAAGCATTTATCAGACACCTACTGTGTGCAGAGAACTTGCTGGGCTCTGAGAGGGAGTCAAGCTCTGAGAAGTCTGTGTCGATTCGTTCATTCCTTCATTCAGCAAACGCTGTTTGGGTGCTCACTGTGTGTCACACACCCTCATATTTATTGCGAATCAGCTTGAGTTAGGTTCCCCAGAAGCAGACACTGAGACCAAGATTCCTGGCCAGGGAGTGTCCCAGGAGGGCAAAGGGGACTCTAGCAGCCCAGGGTCACGGACAGCTCTCAAAGGCAGACCAACAGGTCTTGGGTTTTGGATACAAAAATGCTCCAAAGTCAGGGGTGTGCAAATACAGTAAAAAGAGAATTCATTTGGATCTGCTTAGAACACCAAGGGTACCTGCTTCAGAAATACAGAGGTGACCGGGTGCAGTGGCTCACCCTCGGGAGGCCGAGGTGGGCGGATTACTTGAGGTCAGGAGTTTGAGACCAGCCTGGGCAACATAGTGAAACCCCGTCTCTACTAAAAATACAAAAATTAGCCAGGTGTGGTGGCACACGCCTATAATCCCAGCTGTGGGAGGCTGAGCCACAAGAATCGCTTGAACCCGGAGGCAGAGGTTGCAGTGAGCCGAGATCTCACCACTGCATTCTAGCCTGGGAGACAGAGCGAGACTCCATCTCAAAAAAAAAAAAAAGAAAAGAAAAACAACAACAACAACAAAGTTGGACAAAGCTGGAAAGCTCCCTGCCCTCACAAACGTGCCTTCTAGTGGGAGACAGCTGGGGAGTAAATGCATGAGTAAGGTCACTCTGGGAAGCAGCGATGCCAGGACAGAAAGAAGATCAGGGGGTGCGCCGGAGAAGAGGTGCTGGGCAGGGGGGTTACTTAGATGAGAGTGCATTTCCGGAAGTTTCCTCTGAGAAGTGCCTATTCCTGAAGGCTTCATGGGAATCTGGAGAAGAGTGCTCCAGGAACCGGGAAGTGCATGTGCAAAGGGCCTGGGGTAGCAACACGCAGAACAGAAACAGCGTGCTGTGGCTGGAGCCCAGAGGGTGGGACTGAGTAGGAGAAACGCAAACTGCTTTTCCTCCTCTGTTCACCCCACAATAATCAACACAGAAGACTTCTGTGACCAAATATGGGGGGCTCCCCCCATGGCAGATCAAATGAACACCTAATTCTGCAGCACATGCCAGCTGGGGGCCCTCTGATTCAACTCAGTTCTGCCACTGTCTACCTGGAGGCAGTGTCAGACCCCACAGGTCGAGGGTTCAGACCCCAGGGCGGCCCCTCACTCCCGATGCCCCTCTCAAGCCCTGGGTTTCGTCACCTGTGCTTCTGACAGACCAGCTGTAAATTGGGGTTCCCACGACCCTGTCTTTGGGTTCAATTAATTTGCTAGAACAGCTCACAGGGCTCAGGGAAGCACTGAGCTTATTTATTATAAAGGGTGTTACAAGGATACAGATGAAGAGATGCTAGGGAGAGGCATGGGGGAGGGGGACAGGGGAGGGGCACGGTGAAGGGGCGTGGAGCTGCCATGCTCTCCAGGGCACCGCCCTCCAGGAGCCTTCCCATGCTCAAAAACTCTGTCCTCTTGAGTTTTTATGGAGGCTTCATTAGGTGAGCATAATTTTTAAAATTATATCATTTTAAATTTTTAAATTTTAAATTTTTGTGGGTTCATAGTAAGTGTATACATTTGTGGGGTGCATGAGATGTGTTGACATAGGCATGCAATGTGACATAATCACATCATGGGAAGGGCGTATCCACCCCTTCAAGCGTTTAGCCTTTGTGTTACAAACAATCCAATTACACTCCTTCAGTTGTTTAAAAATATACAATCAGTTATTCTTGACTATAGTCACCCTGTTGTGTGATCAAATAGTCGTATTTGATCATTCTTTCTCTATATATTCATTCTTTCTCTCTATATGTGTTTTTTGTATACATGGGCGTGATTGATTAAACCACAGGCAATTGGTGATCAGTTTGACCTTCAGCCTCTCTCCCCTCACTGCTGGAGGTTGGGGATGGGGCTGAAAGTCCCAGCCCTGTAGCGCTGACTTGGTTTTTCCTGAGACCAGCCCCCATCCTGACGCTGCCTAGGGACTGCTGGCCACCAGTGAGTCGTTGGCAAACAAAAGGACATCACTTTGCAGATTCCAAGGATTTTAAGGCAGAAGACCAAATAAATATTTTACACTATCACAGTGGGAGGGGGTTGGAGGGAGATGGAGGTGGAGAGCTGGGGGGCCTCGCAGTTAGGATTTTTAGTTCGGTGGGAAACCACTGGAGATTTTTCCATCGGGGAGGGCTGCGTTTGCTGTTTCTGCTGTGGGAGAGGCTGCGGGGGCAGGCGTGGACGCTGGAGGTCCGGATGGAGGCAGTGGCCCGCCTCCTGGTGACAGGTGGTGGTGGTGGTGGCCTGGGCCAGGGCAGAGCAGTGGATGAAGAGCGGACAGATGCGGGTGTATTTTTAGGGGCTGGAGCTCATAGAACATGATGCTAAACTGGACGTGGGAAGCGAGGGGTGAGGAGGCGTCCAGTGAGACTCTCAACTGTCTGAGCCTGATGGCCAGGGGGAGGGAGGGGCCGCTTTTTGTTAGTTTTCATTTGTTTTTGTTTGTTTGTTTGTTGTTTGTTTTCTTTTTTGAGATAGAGTTTCACTCTGTCGCCCAGGCTGGAGTGCAGTGATGCGATCTCGGCTCACTGCAACCTCCGCCCGGGTTCAAGCGATTCTCCTGCCTCAGCCTCACAAGTAGCTGGGATTACAGGCGCCCGCCACCATGCATGGCTAATTTTTGTATTTTTAGTAGAGACGGGATTTCACCATGTTGGCCAGGCTGGTCTCGAACTCCTTGTGATCTGCCCGCCTCGGCCTCTCAAAGTGTTGGGATTACAGGCGTGAGCCACCGCGCCCGGCCATTTTCATTTGTCTTTGAGACAGGGTCTCTGTCACCCAGGCTGGAGTGCAGTGGTGCGAACATAGCTCACTGCAGCCTCAACCTCCTGGGCTCAAGTGATCCTCCTGCCTCAGCCTCCCGAGTAGCTGAGTCTACAGGCACATGCCAGGACACCTGGCTAATTTTTAAATTTTTGTTTGTTTGTTTGTTTTAGAAAGAGGGTCACACTATGTTGCCCAGGGTGGTTTTGAACTCCTGGCCTCAAGCGATCGGCCCACCTCGGCCTCCCAAAGTGCTGAGATTACAAGTGTGAGCCAGAGCCAGGTGTCACTAACTGATGAGGGAGGCAAGAAGGTGGGGCTGGGAGCACATACAGCCCCCATACCCCAGTGCAAACCTGGGCTTACCACAGCATGGATTGAATGGCTGTGAACTCCCTGTGAGGACTACGGAGGGAGGAGTCAAGGACCCTGAGGTTCTTATGTCACTCACACCGGATCCATCCCCTATCCTAATCCACCCACTTCCAGAGTGTCTGGAATGTGAGACCAGAGAGAGAAAGCACCACCAGGAATCCCAACATAGCAACAGCATCAGTAGCAGCAACCCCTTTGAATGCTCAAAACACATGTTTTATGGAGCTATTCAGTGGCCTGTACAGCAGGGAGTCTTGGGGGGACCATTTCACAGATGGGAAGACGGAGGCTGAGGGGTGGGGCTATATTTGCAAGGTGGATCTTTTTTTGTGTGAGCATTTGGTCGCGCTGTCTCCCTCTTTAGACTTTTCGCTGCTGAAGGCAGGCACCGAGTTCTGTGGCGTTCATGGTTCATGGGCATGCATGCAAATCAGTCTTTGCTGAGTTAGTGAATAAATGATCTGGGGTGTAGCGAGGCTGGGTATGTGGTTGCGGGAGGGGAGTTCTGCAGACCTGCCCAGGGCCTGCCAGAGGCCGCACGTGCGGATTGTGGCCGCCAGGGGGCGCTGTGGGTCCAGCCTTGCTGGGCGGCCCCTGATTCAGATGTAGAGGCCCCAGCAGCCCGGGTCTCTCTGGCGGTCCCAGGGGCTGGGAAACGTCTGTTGTTTGAGGCTCTGGACATAGCAAAGATAAAAAACGAAAAACTGATGAACTAGGGCTGCAAGAACTATGTTCTCTTGTATGTTTACATGTAAAAATTTAACAGCTTCCATACATGAAATAGTCATGTAATATATTTTTGTGAAGTTACAGGGCTTGCAAAATTCTTAATGAACCATGTCCAGAGAGGGCAGGATTTAGAAAGGGGAAATTATCACAGTTCTTTTAATCTTGGTGGTGTGGGGCTTTAGGACAGTACATTCAAGATCTTCTCCAAAATCTGATTTGTGGTGTTCTTGTGAACTCAAGAGTCCAGGCCAAATGGCTGGCTGTGGTCTTCCAGGGATGGTCAATCCTGATCCAAACCTCAGATGCCCAGAAGATATAAAATCTCAACACTGGGCCAGGCGCAGTGGCTCACACCCCTAATCCCGGCACTTTGGGAGGCCGGGGTGGGCGGATCACCTGAGGCCAGGGGTTCAAGACCAGCCTGGCCAACATGGTGAAACCTCGTCTCTACTAAAAATATAAAAATTAGCTGGGCATGGTGGTGAGCACCTGTAATCCCAGATACTGGGGAGGCTGAGGCAGGAGAATCACTGGAACCTGGGAGGTGGAGGTTGCAGTGAGCTGAGATTGTGCCACTGCCCTCCAGCCTGGGCGACAGAGTGAGACTCTGTCTCAAAAAAAAGAAAAGAAAAAAAAAAGAACACCTCAATGCCGGCCACTCCCAGCCCAGTCAGGCAAGCTCAGCTCTGGCATCCTGGCTTGCTCTCCTGGGACAGACTGTTGCTAGCATTCATTGAATCTTTCTGAGTGCCATGCACTATTTTAAACCCTTGGCATATGCTCACTTAGTTTTCATCATAACCCAGGTGAGTGCTGTTATCATCATCATCTTCATTTTACAGATGAGGAAACTGAGGCACAGAGAGGTGGAGTCATTGTCCAGGTCTTATGGCTGGAAAGGGTCAGAGTCTGGATATGAATATTGGCCACTGGATGGGGGGCATGCATGCTTATCAGCTACTCTGCATACCTCCTCACTGACTGGGAACCAGAGCTTCCTGTGGATGCTGGCTGAGGCATCCCACTTTATCTTATCCCTTATCGCAAGTGAAATTGAACTTGGGAACCCAGCTTCAAGAAACATCATTTCCAAGCAAAGGCAATGAATGCACACAGGTCCTGGCTCTGGAGCTTCTGAGGAGCCTGGGAGAGAAAAGGAGGTTGCAAGGCTCATTTCCCCCAAATCCAATCCCAGCTCCATCTAGAAAGAGGCCCCGCATTCCAAGCATGTGTCCAATCACTCCAGAAGAGCCCCTGGCAGGGGAGCATCCAGGCTCATTCCAGAGAGGTCGAGAATGGGAGGGGAAGAAGAGGAGTAAGAATAAACATGTCTAAAAATAGTGCTTGGATCTCCGAAACCCACAACAAAACAGGAAAGAGAGGGCAGGAGAACTGGGAGGGAGAAGCCTGGAGGTTTGGCTGAGGGAAGAATAAGGTGCACTGCCCTGGTGGGGGCTGTTTCTCTGACTTTCCTCTCTGAAGTCTTGGGAGCTAGGCTGGATGGAGAGTCTGAGGGTGAAGGCCAGATATCTCTGGAGTCATGAGTGTCTCCAGATTCCACAACACGTTTGCCATGAAGCCTTAGCCCTAGCAAACTTGATAGCATTTAGAAGTCTTCGGCTGAGGCAGAGGGAGGCTTTTAAGAGGGAGCTTTTTTTTTTCTTCCCCTCTTTCAGGAACAGATGTTTGAGCAACATTGGCCATGATGCACATGTTTCCGCAAACCAGACCTCACTTACCTCCTCAGCTTCCATTGCAAAATGGGACTTCCACTCCCCTGGGAAAACATCTCTGCAGATGGATCGGAACAACTTGGCGTGGAAGGTATTAAGCCTGAGGCTTGTGGTCGGGCCTGCAGTGGTTTCTCAGAACTATGCAACACCCTTCTGGTCTCTGGGATTTTCCCTCTGCTTCTATGACCAGCCTCATCTATTCTTTTCTGGGCCACAGGAATTTCTTCCATTTCAGGGAACAGGGACTCTGAGATTAAACACTGGCATCTCTGGTCATACACTGTGGTGTGCTTGGCCCTGTGGTCTCTCTGTCTGTGGCAGTAACAGCTGTTCGAGGGAAGGACATAGTTTCCTTCATGATGTCAGCCTTGGAGATTAGGCAGATGGCAGGGTTTGGAAGCTAGAGCTATGTGCTGAAGAAGATTGGATTCACCGTGTCCCTCAGGCAAGTCACTTTGACCCCTCTGTGCCTGTGTCCACTTATGTCCAACAGGAATTCTAATTCCTGCCCCATCAATTTCAGATTCTCATGAGGGTCATCAAGAAAAACATTTTATGCACTTTCAGTTGAAAATAGTTTGGGAAGATTTTCAAATGTGTCATAAAGTACTCTTGGACCCTAACATCCATGACCCGGTTTAGCTAAGTATTTACAAGGTCTAGTGGAGCTGAGCTGTAATACCACACATCACCAGCAGGTGCCACTGTCAAATACATCATGAGCGTTCTTGCACAGGGGAGTAGCGTGGTTATCGTACGTTGTGTAAAACTAGTTTTTTTAAAATGGAAGGATGCATGTGGATCAGTGGAGGCAAGTTCAAATGCTTACAGAACTGGGAAGGCAGTGTAAATAGGCTCAACAGGCCAGGTGCTTGTTCATGAGTGGTAGGGTAGTTTGTGTGGCTGGCTAGAGGGTAAAGGCATGCCCTGCCCACAAGCATGGCTAGAGATCAAGGGGGTGGGTGTGGGAACAGCTGATGGCTTACCTCCCCAAAGTGGCACCTGTTCATCACTTTTAAGGGTACACTCTTGGCACCATTATTATTATTATTATTTTGAGAAAGAGTCTCATTCTGTCACCCAGGCTGGAGTGTAGTGGTGTGAGCTCGGCTCACTGCAACCTCTGCCTCCCAGGTTCAAGCTATTCTTCTTGTGCCTCAGCCTCCCGAGTAGCTAGGATTACTGGTGTGTACCACCACACCTGGCTAATTTTTTGTATTTTTAGTAGAGATGGGGTTTCACCATTTTGGCCAGGCTGGTCTCGAACTCCTGGCCTCAATTAATCCATCCACCTTGGCCTCCCAAAGTGTTGGGATTACAGGTGTGAGCCACTACGCCCAGCCAACACCATTATTGTTAAGACCATGATGAAAACATGTTAAAGTGTGAAAGTGAGGCTGTTAGACCTGTGGTTAAAGAGACTGGCATTTCGTGTGTTGGGTTCTGGGGTAATGACACCCCCTCCCTCTGCACTCCGGCCCAGGCTGCCTTCCTGTGATTGCAGAACAGATTCCTGCCTCAAGGGAATGCAGACCAATGTTGCCAGATTGTCTTTTTTTTTTACAAGAGAATGTGGTTTTTTTAAAATGTGAAATCTCCTGAGTTTTAATTATTGGCAACAAATTCCAGTTATAATACTATATGGGCCAGCCAAGTGCAGTGGCTCATGCTTGTAATCCCAACGCTTTGGGAGGCTTTGGCAGGTGAATTGCTTGAGCCCAGGGGTTCGAGACCAGCCTGGGCAACATGGCGAAACTCTGTCTCTATAAAAAATACAAAAATTAGCAGGGCGTGGTGGTACACACCTGTGGTCCCAGCTACTTGGGAGGCTGAGGCCGGAGGTTGGCTTGAGTCCAGGAGGTCGAGGCTGCAGTGAGCTGAGATTGCGCCAGTGCGCTCCAGCCTGGGCAACAAAGCAAGACCATGTCTCAAGAAAAAAAAATACCATATGGGCCAAATGAAACATGTCTTGGCCAGGACTCAGTCTGTCAGTTTTGAGGTGGTATTTGCCTCTGCCTTTTAGGTGTGTAACTTGAGTCTAAACGTCTGTGGCTATCCACCTCTTTTTGGAGGTGTGTGGGTGGCTATACCTCATCAGCCTGATTCACTGAATGTGGTGTTTTTTGCATGAGCGGGGCTAAACAGATCCTACTGAGGGCTTTGAATGATAACAGCTAAGACATTAGCTTCTAGAGTCAGAGAGAACTGGGACGGAATCCTGGGTCTATGATTCACTAGCTGTGTGACTTTGAGAAAGTCACTTAACCTCTCTGAGCCTCAACTTCCTCATCAGTAAAGATGAGGATAATAAAAACACCACTGTGGTGGCCATGAGTTCTAACTGTTACCTTCTGGGCACACGGGGGGATAGCATTTCCGGGCCTGCCTGTGGATGAGGGGGTGGGGTGTGTGACTCGTTTTGGCTGATGAGCTGAAAATGAAGAATCACTCAGCTCACTTCTTGGGCTGCAGCATTTAGTTGCTGGTGCAAGAAACTTCAGAGTTCTTTCCTTCCACCGTGGTGACAGGCAAAATGTCTGAGGCATTGGTGGATGTATCGCCTTGAATCCCAGAATGAGGACTACACGGAGCAGAGCCCAAGCTGGCTTCTGCAGCATGAGCAAGAGGCAGACTTTTGTTATTTCAAGCTATGGAGATCCAGGGGATTGTTTGTTACTGCAGCATGACCTAGACCTCCCTGACTGACACACCTTCTGCGTGGGCAGGGAGGAGTCGATGAAATGATGCATTGAATGGGCTTAGCATAGTGCCTGGCTCATAGCAAGTACTCAGTAAATGGCAGCTTCCTCTTCATTCATTCAGCAGATGTTTATGGAACACATGCTCCTGGCCAGACTCGGTTCTAGGCACTGGGGATAGAGGATTGAACAGAACAGACCCAAATCTCTGCTGTCATAGAAATCCCTTCTGGTGACAGAGTAGCTATTCTCTGCCCTCAGCTGCAAGCCCGAGGAAAAAGGAGCCTTTCCCTTTGCTCTGGGGCCACAGTGCCTTGAAAGGCAGATCTGCAGATACCACTGGTGGCAGACAGACGAGGGTGTGGGGAGCCCCTCCCTTTGGAGAAGGCAGCAGACAGACTGTGAGGACTATGGGGTTTCAGACCAGGTCAACCCAGGCTGCCCACAGTGACGTCAGTGATGGCACCGGGCCAGCACAGACTGCTTGGGGAGTGGGTTGAAAAGAGTTGGTACAAGACACACATGCACGAAGCTGGGGGAGGAAGTCGCCACACATCTCTGAACACCTAAAGGTGTAACATTTTCCAGCCAAGCTCTCCACTCTTTGATGCAACAGCCAGGGCTGTGGTTAAAATAGACATTGGGAATTTCTGAAAGGGCGCTCACATTTTCCAAGTGCCTTTTATGTGCTTGGTGCTTGCCTTCTGTTGCATCTTTCCCTCCATACACAAATTCTTCAAGGAGGAGTTCTCTCCATGTTACAGATGAGGACACTGAGGCTCAGAGAGGCTGAATGAGCTGTTGAAAGCTGCACAGTGAGGTCATGAGGCTGCTGGGATCCCAACCCGGGTCTCCCCCAGAGCTTGTGAGTGTCCCCTTGGCTGAGGTCTCATGGCATTCTTGAGAACCAGGGGAAAATATACACAAAATACTGGAGGCGTCCTGAGCCCCCTTCCCTTCCAGAGACCATCCCCCAACCCACTGGGGCCATCTTTTATTCTTCTTTCTGGTTTGAATGACTTTTTTTTAAAAATTTTTTTGAGATGGAGTCTTGCTCTGTCACCCAGGCTGGAGTGTGGTGGTGCGATCTTGGCTCACTGCAACCTCTGCCTCCCAGGTTCAAGTGATTCTCCTGCCTCAGCCTCCCAAGAAGCTGGTATTATAGGCACGTGCCACCATGCCCAGCTAATTTTTGTATTTTTAGTAGAGACGGAGTTTCACCATGTTGGCCAGGCTGGTCTTGAACTCCTGATCTCAAGTGAAGGTTTGGATGATTTTTGCCTGGTTGAAGACCTACTGTGTGCTGGGCCCTGCTATGCATTCTACCTGAGTTCCCTCGCTTCACGCTTGCAGTGGCCCACAGAGGTGATTGCCAGCCTTACCCCATTATATGGATCAGGCAGCTGATGCACAGAGAGGGTCAGCCACTTGCATGGGTCACACAGCCAGGAGGGCTCGATGTGGACTTGAACCTGGGGAGCTGGGCTTCAGTCTGTGCTCCGTGGCTCCTGCTGCTTCTTGCAAGCATACGCTGGTGCCCTTCCCCTTCCTGGCGCCTGTGCGGTGCTTGTCCTGCTGCTGGTTATTCTCCCAGAGGCCCCTGTGGTGCCCGCTCCACACTCTCTATGGGGAAGGGGACCCTGTGGACTCCATACGCCTCTGGCGTCAGGCTGGGTGGGAAGCAGAGAGGCTGGAGCATTCAGCCCCTAGAGCCCTCCCTGCTTCCTGGGGTCTGGCTGTGGCTGGTGCCCAGTGACCATGACCATGGGGCCAGCTCTGTCCTCTTCCCACATCTCAGCCCCTGCTGGGAGGCCCTTCTATGGCTCCCTCTCTCCCCTGCCTGCAGATGAAATTCCTTTCCCCACCTCTTCCTGGCTGTGGGGGCAGCAGCTCCCCACCGTTCTGGCCCCTGAGCCCCAGCACCTCCCTGACCTTCCTGCCTGTGTGGTCGGTAGTTCCCCTCATGATAGCCTCGAACCGTCGGACTTGCGTTCTCTCCCTGCTGGAGGAGCTGTGTGAGTCCAGCCCATCCCTGCAGCAGCCTCCAGGGTGGGCTTATCAGCCTCACTTACAGGTGAGGAAGCAAAGGCCCAGAGAATTCAGGTTGTTCACCCAAGGTGACCAGCCTGTGAGCCCAGGCTGCCGTCTGACTCCAAGGCTGAATCCCTCGGTTGCCCTCACCACCATGGCGCCTGGGCACATGGTCTTCCCGGAGCCTTGGTTTCCTCATCTGTGAAATGAAGAAGAAGAACCTCCTCAAAGCACTGATGGGAAGATGTTTCCCCTTCTTGGCCTTTAACGGAGCCGGGGCCGGCCCCCTCACTTCCTCCCTTCCCCTGCCCATCTGGAAAGCATAGATTGTCTCCCATCCCTCTAGTAGCGATCCTCAGATGTTAAAGCCTCATATTTAATATTTACACATCTTCTTCCAAAGCTGACAGCTATCTGGTATTTCTAGACTTTTCTTAACCACGTCAAGGCACCTAACATTCTCCAAATACCCATCAACCACTTGCCTGTGTGGCTGTTTGGACCAGGGTCACTCAGCCTCTGCTCTGCTGGCGCTGGGGCTGTGGGGCTGCCCTGTGTGCTCTAGGGTGTTTATCAGCATCCTTGGCCCGCAAGGTGCCAGGGCCACCCCAACTCCCAGTTGTGACAACTCAAAGTGTCTACAGACATTGCCAGCTGTGCCCTGGGGGGCAGAATTGCCCAGGGTGGAGAAGCCCTGGCCTGGAGGTTTTGTTTTTACTGGTCTGTGTTTGGAGCCACAATGATTTTTAAAGCACAAATTCACTTGCCCCTTCTTGTCCCCAGAAGTGTCAGGTTCCCATAAATGTTAGTGCTGACTTTTGGTTGTACTGTGGGTCTTTCTCTTGCTTTCTCTCTTTCTCTCTCTCTTTAAGTAGAGATGATAGAGTCTTGCTATGTTGCCCAGGCTGGTCTCGAACTCCTGGTCTCAAGAGATCCTCCCATCTTGGCCTTCCAAAGTGTTGGGATTATAGACGTGAGCCACCGTGCCTGTCCTCTGCTGAGTCCCTAAAAGCCATGTCTGCTGTTCCACACAGGATGTCCTTGTTCCTTTCTTGAGCCATCCCAAAGCCTCTGTTTGCCTCATCCCTCCTAGAAGCCTGTTCTCTCTGAACTTTGGGGACTGTTTCGCCTGCCCTCAAGAACCCAAATGAGTTGCAAAATGAGATTTCCTCCAGGTGGCCCTTCCCTCAACCTCCATGCCTCTTAACGCAATTAATTTCCTGATTTAAAAAAAATCAATGCCTGTCCCTCTGCACTAAATATTCAACTGTTTTTGCAGGACTAGAGTTGGCAGGCTGCTGATTGGTGGTGGGAGTGAAGTGCCCTCTGATTTGGGGGATGGGGAAGGGCACCCTGGGGACTGGTGGAAGCCCAGCAGATGCCCTGAAATCCTCACCTCCCTGCCACCCTGCAAGCTTTGTCATTGAGGAGGCAGGACACACAAGGTCCCCAGATATCCATTTGTCTCCCCTCATTTGCAAGTGCTGAATGAAATCGTTCAGCGTCCCCCGACAGGGCAGAATGCGGCAACTCCAAATGAGCTATTTATGGGCCATTTTTTTCAGCATTACTTGCATATTATAATTAAGAGATAATGTCAGTGGAATAGAACATTGTCACTGGGTAATGGTCTCCTGCTGCTTCTGAAATGTCAAGGCAAAGTCACAGCATTTATCAAAAATAAATGTTGGCGGGAAGACGCGACGTTTGTTTTCACAGCAGGGATATCAATCCTGGTTCAACGATATGGCAATGTCTTTATTTCTCTTCTCCGGAGTGATGGATGCCAAGGGATGATCCTGCTTGACGGGTGAGGGGTCTCGCCGGTGCGGGGAGGCCAGCTGGGGCAGGGGCGCCGGCTGCCTGACCAGGTGGCAACATGCTGATAGGGTTGGCAGGAGTATTCTGGCCGCCCTCGGCCAGGGCTGGGATCAACAAATTTGTTTTCCACTGATGCGTTGAAGGTGGCCCCAGGGGCGTCATGGCTCCGCTTGGGCAGGGCATCTTCTGCAGCTGGCGGCCCCGCTGATTGGGTAGGGAGCGGGCTGACAGTTGGCAGAAGTCCTCCTTCCTGCCACTGCGTGGGTCCCTGGGGAGCCGGGCTAATGATGGAGTGGCGTACCCTTGGTCAACCTCCGTTTCTGCATCGCTGCCCAAGAGGGAGCCAGCCTAGGAAAGGGCAGCGGAGACAGCCAGTCGCCTGCTGGCGACTCCTGGTGATGGGGGCATCTGCACTGCAGCGTGGAGGAGGAACCTCGCCTCTCACCGCCCTGCTTAATTGCATGCTCGGCTGACATCTCTTCTGCACTGCTGCCTCAGTGATCTTTCTCAAGTGCAAATCTGCTCATGTAGCTCCCGGCTAAAATCCCCCAGGCCCTCAGAATAAGGTCCCAGCTCTGAAATGGGGGGCACAGGGCCCTGCATGATGCGGCTCCAGCACAGATTTCCCAAAGGCCTTGCAATTATTCCAAGCAGCCAGGCTGTGACATCCACTGGCTCCCCGCCACCCAGCCACAGCATTTATCCTTGTTTTTTTCCACCCGGGACTTCTTCTGTTCCTGCCTGGATGCAACCACCAATCTGTCTTCTCCCCCTTCTTCTTCGGGCCTCTATTCTGATCACTCCTCCTCCAGGAAGACTTCCTTGATCTCTCAAGCCTTGGCTGTGTGCTCTTGCCATAGGCTATGCCTGGGCTCTTCACTTAATCACGCTGTAGTGAGCACTTGGGTCTTAGTCTTTCTCTCTTTTCTGAGCTGTGGGCTCCACGAAGGCTTTGCCTGAAGCTCTATCCCTGGATACAGAGTGGGTGTTTCACAAGGTTGTGTTGGAACAGCTGAATATGCGAGTAAACAGATGGGGCCTTTTATATGAGTTTGTATCAGTTATCTATTGACAAAATAATGCTGCATAACAAATCACCTCAAATATCAGTGACCTCAAACAATAATCATTTATTAGGCTCATGCATCTGCAGGTCAGTGATTGAGGCTGGGCTTGGCTGGGCGGTTCTTCTGTCTCAGCTGGGTGGTTCTTCCGTCTCAGCTGGGCTCGCTCGCATGTCTGGGGGTGGCTGGCTATTGGTTGCTCCAGGGTGGCCTTAGCTGGGATTGCTGGGAGAGCTCTGCTTTGCTCTGCACATCTCTCCTCCAGCTGGCTAGCCTGGGCAGGATCTGAGATGATGGCAGAGGTGGAAGAGTACAAGCAGTTGCTCCAGGCTTCTCAAGGCCCACCTTAGCCCTAGCACATTGTTACTTTTATCAGCTGACACCAGTCACAAGGCCATTTCAGATTCAAGGGGTGGGGGAGTAACTTTACCTCTTTGGTGAGAGGAATTGCAAAGCCATACAGCAAAGGGCATGCATACAGGGTGAGGTATAAACTTGGGGCCATCAACACAATCTATCAGAGAGGTTAAGTCAAGTCATTACAACAGTGCAGTTGGTGTCCAAAAGGCGCCGTCCAAGCATGGCAACTCTTCTGATGGTGACAACAATGATGGTGTTCCGTTTTTTAAAATTGTGGCAAAATACATCTAACATAACATTTACCGTCTTAACCATTTTTGAGTGTATAGTTCAGGGGCATTGAGTACATTCACATTGTTGTGCAACAGCTCTCCAGAACTTTTTCATCTTGCAGAACTGAAACTCTGTTCCCATTAAACAAGAACTCCCCATTTCTCTCTCCCTAGCCCCTGGCAATTGCCATTCTACTTTCGGTCTCTGTGAATTTAATGACTCTAGCTACCTCCTCTAAGTGGAATCAAACAGTATTTGTCTTTTGGTGACTGGCTTATTTCACTTAGCATCATGTCCTCAAGGTTCATCCATTGGGTTAGCACATGACAGGGTTTTCTTCCTTTTCCTGGCTGAATAATATTCCATCGTATGGATGGACCACAGTTTGTTCATCCATCTATCCGTCCGTCCGTCCGTCTGTCCGTCCATCCGTCCATCTGTCCGTCCGTCCATCCATCCAACCATCCATCCATCCATCCATCCATCCATCCATCCATCCATCCACAAACCCTTAGGTTGCCTCCACCTTTGAGCTCTTGTGAATCAACACATCAGGCTGCTATAAACTTCGGTGTGCATATATTTCTTTGAGATCATCTTTTCTATTCTTTCGGATGTAAACCCAGAAGTGGAAGCTGAGCATGGTGACTCATGCCTGTAACCCCAGCACTTTGGGAGACAGATGTGGAAGGACTGCTTGAGCCCAGCAGTTCGAGACCAGTCTGGGCAACATCTCGAGACCTTGTCTGCAATAAAAAATTAAAAATTAGCTGGGCGTAGTGGCACATGCCTGTGGTCCCAGCTACTTGGGAGGCAGAAGTGGGAGAATCACTTGAGCCCAGGAGGTCGAGGCTGCAGTGAGCCATGATCACGCTGCTGCACTCCAGCCTGGGCGACAGAGTGTGACCCTGTCTCAAATAAATAAATAAATAAATAAATAAATAAATAAATAAATAAATAAAACCCAGAAGTGGGTTTGCTGGATCTTAGATGGTGTGGCTTTTCGGCTTGCAGGAAAGGCCTGTGGAACACAAATGCCGATCCGTGGGTTAACAGAGCAGCTGTTTACGGGGCAGATCTGGGGTCGGGTTGCCTGGTTTGGACCCCAGATCCTCTGCTTCCTGTTATGTTTCCTCCGTGAAGCCACCCACTCTAAGCCTCAGTTTCCTCCTCTGTGCAATGGGCGTGATACTAAGACCTATCCGTAGAGTGTGAGGATTAAACGGGTAAGGTGCTTACATAAGCTGATGCATAGCCAGCTCTCAGCACACAATACCCACGTGTTGTTTTCCAGTGATCAGTGCCTTTGACACTGCCCTAGCCCCCCTGGAATGAAAGCACTGTAGTTGATGGCCGGCTGGCAGCAGTGTTCTTCTTCACTGTGGGAATACACCCAGAGTTTATCTCCTCCAGGCAAACCACAGGGACGGCTGGGTTCGTGTTTGGTGACAGGTGCTGACACCACATCCCCTCTGCTGGGGTGTCCGGCCGGGGCCTTCGAGGGGTTGGGGCTGGTGCTAAGTTGGCATTTAGCAGGGTGGGAGGGATGCTCCTTCCGCCGCTGTTCAGCTCTCTCTTTCCTAGGCCTGCTCTTCCCCCTCCACCCCTCCGCACAGATTGCAATTTCGGCCTCGGCAGGAAGAGAGGAATGAGCTTGCATAATAGAGGAACATTTGGTTCTTTCAGCCTGGGCCTGGAGAGGGGGAAGGCTTTTGTGCTGAAGTGTGCACCACGGGGGCAGACTCGAGAGGTTTCCTGTGTGCTGGGGCTGGGAGGAGCTTTGTGCATGGCAGGGATGGCCGCACTGAGGTCCAGATGGACGTGGGGGTAGGGACCTCTCCCCCAGGGAAGGGCAGATGGGGAGGGTGACTTTGCTGTTTCTCGGAGATGGGAAGCAGGGCAAGAGGAAAACCGCACAGGGCAGGGATGGGAGGCCCTGGCAGGGCTGGGCCTCGGGCGCCCTGGGCCATGCACACGGCCCCAGCAGACTGTTCCTCTCCCCAGGGGCTTTTGGGCCACTTCCTGCACACCCCGGGGAGGTCTGTGGCCTCAGCATGGAGTTAAACCTGTGCCTTCCTGATCCAAGGGGATGGGTTTGAGCTGTGAGGGGGCCTCTCCAGGACCACTGGGCCAGAGGAGAGAGAGAACGGTGTGCAAACACGGCCAGTGCCAGCAGGTCGCTCCCCAGATGTGACAACACCCACCCAAACCGGACCCCTGGCACTGCTGATCATCAGGGTCAGAGATGGGACATTCATTCCCACTGGATATTTAAAAGCCAGAGCAGGGTCTGCACCGGGAGTCTTTGGGGGGCTTCCATAACTTCCAATGCCATGTCTGGGTCTCTGACCTGGCTCAATCCTCACAGCAGAGGGAGGCCAGGGGCAGCTGGCCAGGCTTTCCACAGGGATTTGCTGTGCATCGACTCTGTCCTGGGCCCCATTCTAGATGCTGGGATACAGCCGTGAGCAAAGCAGACAGAGATCCAGGTGCTCGGAGGTTTATTCTAATGGAGAAGGAGGTGGACACGGATCAAGTCAACATCAAGGCACAGACAATGGCATTGTGGGGGTGCACAGCCAGCCTCGATTCCTCACCACCCCCCACATCTGTGCCCTTTACGGGATGGCAAAGAAGTAGAGTGCATTTCCCCACCTCTTGACTTTAGGTCTGGCCATGGGACTTGCTTTGGCCATGAGAAGGCAATGGAAATGAGGCTGTATTAGTACTGGCCCTATCCCTTCAGGGACCTTGTATTATGCTGTGCCTCTGTCACTGGGGGAGACAAACAGGTTAACTCGCTGATCCAAGGAGGAAGAGAGACAGGTGGGGCAGCCCAGCCCAGCCTGGAGCAGGTGACCCCCAGCCAACTAGCAGACGTGGAAATGATAATGAATGATCGCATGTGGGAATCTTTTGTTACGCAGCATATCGGCAGCAATAGCTAACGGACACAATCAGCTACTGCTAAGTGCTGTTATTAATGCCTTTTTATAGGCAAGAAAACTGAGACCTGCAGAGGTGAAGAAGCTGTCTTGAAGTTAGAGATGGCTGTGCCCAGACAAGAAGCCAGCTGTGCTAACTCCAGGTGGTTGCTCATTCATCCAGCCCATTTTTACCAAGCACCTACCATGTGCCTGTAATTGTGCTAGAAACTGAGGTAATTCAATGGAAAAGTCCCTTCTGTGAGCAACCTGTTAGAACTCCTCTTTTCCTAGAGTTTCAGCAGAAGTCTGAGGTTTGGTTCCCATCAACCTGGTGTGGGTCACCTGCCCGCTCTGAGCTAGTCATGGCTGCAAAAGAATGTGAAGCTCTGATTGGCCAGGGTAGGTCACGTGTTCATGCTTCTCCCTGTAACCGGGAGAAGGGATGACCCCATCGGAACCAGACGGACTGAGAGTGGAGGAGAGATGGTTTTCCCAAAGAAAAACGGGTGCTATTAAACCCCAAGAAGGGGAAATAGGTGCTGGGCCGATAAAAAAGAACAATGCATACTCCAGAGCCCCGGGGCCCTAATAAAGACCCCTGCAGCTCTCTGATCCTTAGTGAAGCCCCCCGAGGTCCAGGGCTGCTCCAACCTCCCCTGCCTCCGACACTCCTCGTGGGCGCTCTGCCTGGCTCTCGGAAGATCAGATGTGATTTATTCCTGGCATCTGTGCCGCCACTTGCCGTGAGGTGCTTTGCAGCAGAACAATAAGTTACAGGGCCATTTATCTTGTTGGCGGCTTCTGATAAAATGAGCAGTCTGTGCAGACAGGGCCTTTAACGAACATGATCAGGGCTGTTCATTTAGAAACCAGGAGGCCTTGACATTGGCTTTCATTGAAGTGGTTAGCAGCGAGGGGCTTGGCTGGGTTTGTTCAGAATGGAGGGTTGCAGCAAAGGGCAGACCTGTCTTTGAGTCTTGTCTGTGCCTCTACTCTGTGTTTGACTTTGGGTAACCTACGTGATCTCTTCCAGACTTTGTTTCCTCACCTGTGAAACAGAGATGTATCAGTCAGTATCGGCTCAGTTGTGTTGCAGTAACAAACAACTCCAAAATCTCATGGTTTTGTAACAACCAACGTTTATCTCTCACCCGTGCTATGTGTCTGCTGTGTATTGGCGAGGGGCTCTGTGCCATGTCTTTTCGCTCTGGGATGCAGAGGGGGCCTCTGCAACGTGGAGCATCATCGGGCTTGAGGCAGGTTATGCACTGCTTCTTAGGGCTTCTTCTTAGATGCAACTTACACCACTTCTGCTGACATCTCATTGGCCCAGGCAAGCCACACGGCCATGCCTGACTTCTGGTGGGGGACAGGCATAGAGATGAGAAATCCTGCCTGTGACTGTTATCAGGAAAGCTGGAGAATTATTATCTATTAGAGAGAACAGTTCTGCTGAGCCATCGTAGAGTCAGGGGTTCTTTTTTTTTCTTATCCCTCCTGGGGCTGCTAATCATCTGAGCCGAATCCATTCTGTTTTTCGCTGCCAGATTAATCATTCTCCTCGTGCCTCTGCCACATCACTCCATCTGCTGTGAACTTGAGTGCCTGCTGCAGGGCGTTGAAGCTGGTCAGCCTGGCACTCGGAGAACCCCTGGGCTGGGCACCTCTCAAGATAGTCAAAGCTGAGTCAGAGAGGGCAGGGACTAGGTATTTCTCACTCCCCACTTCGTCTCCAGCTTCCAGAACTGGCATATAGTAGGTGCTCAGTAATTATTTGGTGCCTGGCATACAGTAGGTGCTCAGTAATTATTTGTTGCAACTATGAAATGACTTGCCCAAGCTCACATGCCAGATTGTAAGCCAGACGGGGCTCACGGCAAAGTGCTCACTATTGACAAGGCTCAGTGCAGCCGCCCCGCGGCCACGGTGTTTTCTGGCACTTGGCACTCGCTGTGCCCCAGGCCTCAGGAGCCGGCTGTCTTGTGTGCATCAGTCCCTGGGGGTCCTTCAAACCACTCCCCAAGGAAGGCACTGTGGTGAGCAGGTTCTTTACTGAGATATTTATCTGTGTTTATTCACCCTGTGATTTTCCCTCCCCCAATTCCAAGGCAACATCCAGCCCTTTCCTTGATATTTGTTTTTCTGGACAGAGATGAGAAGCTTCTGGAAGACAGTCCATCTATATTGGTCTTTTGTGAAAACTCGATGTATTAGTCAGGGTATAGATTCAGCTGCTGTAACAAAGAAACTCCAGGCTGGGCACGGTGGCTCATGTCTGTAATCTCAGTGCTTTGGGAGGTTGAGGTAGGAGGATCACGAGAGGCCAGGAGTTTGAAACCAGCCTGGGCAACACAGTGAGACCCTGTTTCTATAAAAAATACAAAAAAAATTAGCTGGACATGGGCATGGTGGCACACACCAGCAGTCCCAGCTACTTGGGAGGCTGAGGCAGGCGGTCAAAGTGGCAGTGAGCTATGATAGAGCCACTGAACTCCAGCCTGGGCGACAGAGCAAGACCTTGTCTCAAAACCAAACCAAACCAGACAAAACAAAACAAAACAAAAAAAGAGAGGAGAGAGAGAGAAGAAAAACTCCAATGCGACATTGGCTAAAGCAAGACAGAAGCTTGCTTCTCTCTAATGTAAGAGGGCTGACGGAGGCAGGCTGCCAGGACAGCCAGGAGCTTTGCCTTACAGTAACTGGGGCCCAGCGCCTTCCATCCTGTTGTCCATCCCCCCTGGATATTGTCCTCATGGCGTGGTTGAAGCAGTGTTAAAACCAGACCCACGCTCCAGCTCTCAGAAAGAGGGAGGAGAAGCCCGTGAAGTAGGTGTGGACACTTCCACTCACATTCCAGCAGGAGCAAGGGAGAAGGGAGCGAGGTCTCCGGGTCTCAGGCTCTGTGGCCGTGTGCCCAGCCAGTTTTATTCCCATAGAACAGGAGGAACCACATGCTGGTCACACCTGAGCTTGCTAGGAAAGCTGTTGCTGGTTCTGGAGGGAGATGGAGAGAGGGAGTGAGATTTTTGTGTGCTGGGAGCAGGTAGCGAGGCAGGCCTGGTGACCTGGTTCTGCCGCAGTGCTCTGGAGGTGAGGGGTCTAGAATTTGTGTCCTGTGCCAAGAAGAGGGCGCCCTAAGCCAAGAGTTCCAGGGCAGACAAGGCCCGCCCCCTTCACCCCAGAAAGGACCACTTCACAGTCCCCATTCCCCATCCCAGGTCTCTCCAGGGTGCCCAGGGGAACCAGTGACTGGAGGGACCTCGTGGACATTTGGTCTTTGATCCGACCCAGCATGGAGGAGCCCCAATCCTGAGACTGAATATTCCTTCATCCTGGGAGGATGGGGTTTGGAATCAGCCCCCAGTCAACTGGAAATAAATAAAAATCAGTTATATCTTGCAGATCGGGGTTAGCGGCCTGACATGTATGCACGTTGCCTTGATATCCCTCTTATATTAAGTGAGGAGACTAGAGCTCAGAGAGGTCAGGTCACTGCCCTGTGGTCACACAGCAAGTTCACAGTAAAACTGGCATTGGGAACCAGGTTGGCGGTTTGCAGACCCACATGCACTGTGGCTGTGCTATTCTCTCTGCTGGGAACTGGGTTGGCAGTTTGCAGACCCACATGCACTGTGCCTGTGCTATTCCTCTCTGCTGGGAACCGGGTTGGCGGCTTGCAGACCCGCATGTGCTGTGGCTGTGCTATTCCTCTCTGCGTGGGTGTGCAGGCACTTTTTGGAGTTTGGACACAGGGCAGGCAGGAGGTATTGGGGTGGTGGACGGTTCTGTGTACCTGAGGGCATAGGTGGCTGGGATTTGTGATGTAGGCTTGCCAGGGGTTCCAGAAAGTTCAGCAGGCCACATTCTGGGAAACCTGTTGGAGGCTCTTGGTTACTTTCTAAACAAGTGTTTACCACTGGGCTGGGCTGGAAGCAGCTGGTGAATTATTCAAAGGCCATTGCGTAGGGGAAGTCCGTGGCTTCTGCCAAGCCCCCTCCCCGCCCCACTGCCTGCAGTGTGCCTGCTCGGGGAACTGTCTCTCAGGCTCCAAGGGGAGTGACGGGAGTGAGCTGTAGGATGAGTGGCCGAGAGCTTAAGGCTGTTCCGCCACTTCTGGGCCAGGCCAGTTAATCCCCCTCTCTGAGTCTCAGTTTCCTCATCTCTTAAATGGACCCAGAATACTAGTGCAGGGACAATTCCATGAGAAAATAGGTAGCTATCTAGCCCAGTGCCTGGTGCAAGTAGCAAGTACTCAACATAATGCCAACATTTTCTGGTAAAGTGGAGCTTTCCTGTTCTTTAAGACTCAGTAATTTTTCTCTTCGGTATGCGCCAAGGCAGAAGTCTTGAACGTGTGTCCCAGGCAACATGACGAAGAATGTGTGCAGCAGCAGCATCTTTAAGCCTCAAAAGGAAACCCAGGCAGGCGCGGTGGCTGACGCCTGTAATCCCAGCATTTCGGGAGGCCTAGGTGGGAGGATCACTTGAGCTTAGGAGTACAAGACCACCCTGGGCAACATGTCGAGACCCCATCCACACAAAAATTACAAAAGTTAGCTGGGCATGGTGGTGTGCGCCTGTGGTCTCAGCTATTCAGGAGGCTGAGGCAGGAGGATCACCTGAGCCCAGGAGGCAGAGGCTGCAGTGAGCTGAGATCACACCCCTGCACTCCAGCCTGGGTGATGGGAGTGAAATCCTGTCCAAAAAACAAAATAAAAAAGAAAGGGCTGGGCGCAGTGGCGCACACCTGTCATCCCAGCACTTTGAAGAGGCCGCTGCGGGTGGATCACCTGAGGTCGGGAGTTTGAGACCAGCCTGACTAACATGGTGAAACCCCCATTTCTACTAAAAAAAAAATTTAGCTGAGCGTGGTGGTGCATGCCTGTAATCCCAGCTACTTGGGGGGCTGAGGCAGGAGAATCGCTTGAATCCAGGAGGCTGAGGTTGCAGTGAGCCGAGATCGTGCCATTGCACCCCAACCTGGGCAACAAGAGCAAAACACCATCTCAAAAAAAAAAAAAAAAAACCCACAAACTCAACCCTGTTCCCTGCGCAGTCACCCCCTGTTCCTTTCTCCCCTCACCCCTGGCAAACACCAATCTACTGTCCAGCTCTATGGGTCTGCCTGGTCTGGGCTTTCCGTAGAAATGGCACCGGACACTGTGTGGCCTTCTGTGTCTGGCGTCTTTCACTCTGCATCATGTTTCGAGGTTTGTCCACTTTGTAGCGTGTGTCAGTGCTGAATCCGTTCTGTGGCTGGTCATATTCTATTGCAATGGACACACCGTGTGTGGTTTATGGAGTCGTCAGCGGGTGGACATTCGGGCTGTTTTCACTTCTTGGCTCCTGTGAATAACGCTGCTATGCACATTTGTGTACAAGTTCTTGCGCGGACGCGCGTCTTCATATCTCTCGGGACTATGGACATTGGAGGCCAGTGTGCTCCTTGTGATGGGGCCCGTCTTGTGCGCTGTGGGACGTTTCGCAGCATATCTGGAGCCACAGCACCCTTTCCACCAGTTGTGGCAGCCAAAAATGTCTCCAGACCCTACCAAAGTGCCTGGAGTCAATCTCACTTCAGGTAAAATCGAGACTCATCTGTGGAGAGTTAAAAAACAAAACCTAGTCACAGAAGACTACATACACGGTGACCCTTGCGTTAGGAAGTTTAAAAACAACTACGACTCGATAATCAATTTTTTTTTTTTTTTGAAAGTCTTGCTCTGTCACCCAGGCTGGAGTGCAGTGGCGTCATCTTGGCTCACTGCAATCTCTGCCTCCCGGGTTCAAGCAATTCTCCTGCCTCAGCCTCCCGAGTAGCTGTGATTACAGGCGTGCATCACCACACCCAGCTAATTTTTGTATTTTTAGTAGAGACGAGATTTCACCATGTTGGTCAGTCTGGTCTCGAACTCCTGACCTCAAGTGATCCTCCCGCCTTGGCCTCCCACAGAGTTGGGATTACAGGTGTGAGCCACCTCGCCCGGCCTGATAATACATTCTTTAGGGTGAGCTTCTCAAAGCGTGTGATCCCAGAGCTGCAGCAGCAACAGCTCCTGGAGACGTGTGGGCAATGCACATTCTCGGACTCTACTCCAGCCTTGCTGAGTTGGACGCTCTGGGCTGGGCCACAGTCTCCCAAGTGACTGAGCACACTGTCGTGTGAGAAGCACCGGTTTAGGCACAAACATGCTCTTGCCCAAAGCCCACAGTGAGGACAAAATATGTGTTTATTAAATCGAGGAGTGGGGGTTACTTCCGGGGAGAGTCTGGGGGCAGATGTGTCCCTGCCTATGCTCTGTTCCTGCATTGGGGGTAGCTTCATGAGTGTCCATTATATTGTGAAACAAATTCAAAACCACAAGAAGAAATGAAGAAATAAACCCATAAAACAAAAACAGGACAGGCTTCACCAGCCATGGGAGTGAGTCACAAGACAATGATTAGTCCGATTTTAGGCACCTGAGGTCATGAACGAACTCATGTGGACCATTACTACCATGTCCAAGTTTATTCACCAAGAGGGGAGTGAGGGCCCCACTGCTGTCCACAAATAAGCTGTGGCCTCTGCTGTCTGTTGCCTCCACTTTTCTCAGACACCTCTGCCTCTGGGAATTAGGGGTAGTTGCTAAGATCTATTGAACAGTTGCTGTGTGCCAAGTCTGTTAGCTTAAGCCCTCACGCTGGTGCCTCTGAAGTCCCCTTTTACAGATGTGGAGACTGAGTCTGGGGATTGCCCAAGGTGTGGAGGGGCTTGGGGTTGGAGCCCCAGGTGCACATCTGTCCACACAGACCCTTTGCGGGGCTGAAGCAGGATTACTCTGAACATCCAAGTCAAGGCCACCACGGGCTTTCATCCAACAACAGAAGCCAAGTTCAAGGTGTCTTGGTTTCTTCTGAAATTGCCTTAACCTTGCCTGTTAAAGGCCTGGCTGACTTGTGCTGTTCTTTTTCTTGAAGAAGTCCCCAAAAAATGAAATCACAAAGCCCAGAGAGGTGAAGACATTGCCCAAGACCCACAGCAGAGGCAGGATTCAAACCTGGCTCACCTCCTCCAGGAGGTCCTCCAAACCTGCTGCATTTCCCCAACTCCCACAGAACTCAGGGGCTTAGGGACACGTCAGCAGAGCCTGTTTGCCTTCTAACCCAACATGATGGGTCGCCAGCCCCTCATAGGCAGAGCTGAGACCTTTGACTTCTTTGTGTGTTCCTCCTCTCACCTCCCTGATCCTCTCCCGTTAGGTCAGTGTGAGCTGGGCGCACATGGGGCATCCAACAGGCCCTTTGCGTGTGAGTGGGCAGCGCAGTGAGGCAGTCTGAGACTCAGGAACAGGGCCCTCTGAGCATTTGCCCTTGTCTCCCCCGCTCCAAATTGTTCGGGAACAGAGACACCCAACTCTGCGAATTATACTGAAACCAGGAAGGTCCCACTCACTCCCTAAAATGATAAATCAAATGACAGCTAACGGCGACCAAACCCTTTCTATGTGCTCCGCACTCTGCCTGGAGGAATATGTTTAACACGCAAGAGGGCCTATCATTACTATCCTCCCCATTTTACAGGGAAGGAAACAGGCACAGAGAGGCTGAGTGACTGGCTCAAGGTCACACAGCTAAAAAGAGAGGGAGCCAGGATGTGAGTCCTCCTTGGGGTGGAAAGACTCCAGCGAGGGCTGTGGTTTTGGCTTCCCATGGGGGAGGCTGGGGAACGAGGCCAGGAGGCCCCTGAGGCTGATTCTAGGTCTCTGTCACGTGGTTTCTCTTGGGTCAGCCAGCAGGGGTGGGCAGCTCTGAATGCAGGCTCAGCCCAGGCCAAGGAATGTCACAGCAGCGGCTGTGGCTCAGCGGGCCAGCCAGAGCGGAGGCTGGGGGAGGGAGTGGCGTCTTGGCAGCCGTGACAAATAGAAAACAGATTGTGTTTCCCTTTGCTTCCACCCCCAGCCGGGGGAGGGGATGCGCCGGAACCCAATTACCCACTTACAATGGATGCTCTATTGTGGAACGGGAGGCAAGGTCGGGGCAGGGGGAGCAGGCCCTGCCCGGGGCGCGGTGTCCCTGGCACGGCCCCGTTGCTCGCCCGCCCTGGCTGACCTCCCTTCCTCCTGACTCTGCTGCCAGCCCCGCCGCCCCCTCTCCTAGCTCACAAAGACCCAGCGCCCTTTCCAAAACTGGGTCTTCCTTCCAGGCAGCCTTGACGCTCACTGTGGAGCCGCAAGGACTGTGGATCCTTGTCTGAGCACTGAAGTCCAGCAAAGGTTTCTGTCCTTCCTTCCTTCCTTCCTTCATTCTTTCACTCATTCATTCCTCCCCCACCAGTCCCCTAATCTCTGTCCTCTATCTTGTTAATGATCTGGAAATATTTGAGCATCCAGGCGCTTGGTTCCCATCGAGATCCACTCATCGATTCACTAAATATTTACTAAGCACCCACTATGTGCGGGCCCTAAGAATCTGTTCATTTACCACTGTTTGTGGAGTACCTACTGTGCGTGAGGCCCTAAACAGACTTGCATTCACTTACCAGGTATTTGTGGAGCATCCACAGAGATACATATGTTTGTCCAGTGTTTGTGGAGCGTGTAATATGCGCCAGGGAGTCATTCATTCGTTTACCAAGCGTTGGTGGGGCACCTACTACGCTCTGGGTGTTGGGGTGCCACAATGAACAGGACAGACATGGTCTCTGCCCTCAGGCATCTTATGGTCCCGTGGGCAGGGGCCGACTCTTAACAACAATTTGATGTGCTGTGCATTTATTGCACACCAACTGTGTGCAGGGTTCTTGGAGGGCAGGATTAGAGACGCACGCTGGTCAGTGTGAACAGCCTGAGCATGAATCAGACCTAGATTGGGACTGGGGTGCTGACTGCATCACCAAAGAAGGAGACTGACTTCACCTCCAAGACCTCAGTTTACTCAGCTGTAAAATGGTTGGTGGCGAGACTTAGCCAAGGGGCCTGGGAAATAGGAGTTTGCTCCTGTTGGGGACAGCTGTTGCTTTTACCAGCTCAGCATCTGTTCCTCCTGGTAATGGAGCCCCGGGATCTTGTTGGGGGAAACAGTTTTCTTCTTGTCTCCCATCATCTGTAGTTCAGGTGGGGCTGACTCGCCTCCCTGGCTCCTGGAGGAGCACATGACCAAGGCTTGGCCAATCAGGTCATCCCATCCTCTGACAGCAGTCATTGGTCCAAAGGAGGGTCACGTGATGCAGTCGGGGCTCAGTGAGATTCTTACCTTAGGAGGGGAGAGCCTGCCTGAGAATAAAACCAACCCAGAGGGGTAGGTGTGGTGTCTCATGCTTGTAATCTCAGCAGTTTGGGAGGCCAAGGTGGGCAGATCACCTGAGGTCAGGAGTTTGAGACCCTGTCTTTACCGAAAAATACAAAAATTAGCTGGGTGTGGTGGCGGGCACCTGTAATCCCAACTACTCGGGAGGCTGAGGCAGGAGAATTGCTTGAACCTGGAAGGCGGAGGTTGCAGTCAGCCAAGACTATGCCAATGCACTCTAGCCTGGGCAACAAAAGGTGAGACTCCATCTTAAAAAAACCAAAACAACAACAACAACAACAAAAAACCCAGAGGAATGGAGAGAATGGGTCCTGGTGGTGCCGTTGTGAGCCCCTGGATCCAGCTGTGCCTGAAACTCATCCAACCCCTGGACTTTTCAGTAATGTGAGCTGATAAACTCTCTGTGTCGCTTCAGCCACTTTGAATTGGGAATTTTGTCACTTGCAGCCAGGAGCCCTGACTGACAAATAGGCCTTTTCTCTCCCCTTATTTCATAAAACACTACACGTGGAACAAGCAAAATTAATGCCCCTGCTTCCTAAACAGCCGATGAGCAATGGCTAATGGTAGAGGCTGGGCAATGACTCCTTTCTCTTTGGTGCATGAGGACATCCATTCTCTGGCCGGCCCCTGACCTCGCCTCACTGAGCTGGAGCAGAAATCACTTAACCTTCCAGGCCTCGGTGTTTAGAGGTTTGTGATGGATGGTGCTTGGCCTCGTGGGCAGAAATGGAAAATTCTCGGCCGTCTGATCTGTCCCTTCTTTCTGCTTTTCACGGCTGGCCCCGGCAGGAGTCAGTGGCGGGATTCGGAGATGGCAAACGTGTTCTGTCAAGGGCCAGATAGTAAATATTTTAGGCTTTGTGGGTCATGAGGTCTCTGTTGTGCATTCTTTGTTATTTTTTGTTTTGTTTGTAAAAACTCTTTAAAAATGTAAAGAGTGACCAGGTGTGGTGGCTCATGCCTGTAATCCCATTGCTTTGGGAGGCCGATGCGGGAGGATCACTTGAGGCCAGGAGTTTGAGACCAGCCTGGGCAACGTAGTGAGGCCCAGTGTTTACAAAAAAAAATTAGCCAGGCATGGTGGCATGCACCTGTAGACCCAGCTACTCGGGAGGCTGAGGTGGGAGGACTGCTTGAGCCCAGGAGTTCAAGGTTGCAGTGAGCTGTGATTGGGCCACTGCACTCCATCCTGGGCAACAGAGCAAGACCCTGTCTTAAATAAATAAATAAAAATTTTTTAAATGTAAAAATTATTCTTAGTGTGCAGGCTGCGAACTCTTCTCCTTTGCTACCGGCTGGATTTGTCTCATGGCTGCGCTGTGCTGGCCCCTGGATGAAGCTATGGTTCTGGGGAATCAGTGGCCCTTTTCTCTTTCCTGAGTTCTCTCCCTCCCTTTCTTCTCACCTCTCTTTCTTTCCATTTCTTTTCCCTTCCTCCTTCCTTTCTTTGTTCTCTGTTTCGTGGGATAAAAACCCTTGTTCTCACAAACCCAGGAAATATTCTGGAACTATTTTGGTGTCAAAACTCAACCTTAAAAGTAAGCCCATCTCCTTTGCTTGCCACTTCTCCCCATGGCACGTAGTACAATTTGTAATTATAGATTTATTTCTTTAATTGTTTTGGGGGTATCTGTTTCCTTGTTCTGAAATAGAAACTCCATGAAGAAGGAAAGCTGGGGAGGGAGTGGGGGGTCTGGGTTTCCAGGCAATTTGGGGCTGCTTTCAGCGAATGGGGCTGGGGGTAGGACATGACTGTGGTGAACTTGACAAGGGGCAAGATGCTGGCCTTGCAGCTGTGTGGGCAGAGCTGGGCGGGGCTGGTGGCTGCTGGAGTCGCCTCTGCCCAGGCAGGCTCTGGCCACGACCCTGAGCCATGAATGGAGGAGGGAGTGGGCTCTCGTCCCTGGCCTCCCAGAGGCCACAGCTTGCTAGGGCCAGCTGGCAGGTGTGATTCTGCTCCTAAAGCTGGATCTTTCCTCTGCCAGTGGAAACCCATCACTCTCCGGCTGCTTGAGAACTGGCTACAATTTGCCAAGATTCGGATCTGGCTTCTTTAGGATTAAGGAGCTGCCGGGAGTCACAAGCAGAGACACTCACATGGGTTCTGAAGGTCGGCTGTCTGGGCACCCCAGGCTCGGAGTATTCTAAAATCCCGAGCCATCCACAGGTTCCCTAACGGGACCCTTCTGGCCACTCCAACAGGACCCACTGCCCGCATGGGGGAGGCCCACGTTTCAGACACTGTAGACCAGCGGGGAGGAAGCGCCTGGTGGGTCTTGAGCTGAGGACGTCTGGCCTGGGTGGGGAGTCCAGGCTGTGCAGCCCCACTGCATTTTCTGTGGGCTCCACTGCCCCTTGGGAGTCTGCAAAGGGTCCCAGCGACTCACCCATCTGGATGCCCTTCCTGCGGCTGCCTGTTCACCTTCGCTCACGCGTGGTGGCAGGTGGCGTCTGCGGGAGCTCCAGAACACTGGGCCTGGTGGAGCTGTGCCCCCAGCGGGTGCCCAGGGGTCAGACACACCGATCCACATCACCACACTGTGCCCGGTGTTTACATCCAGGTTTCATTCCGTTGGATGGGAGCCCAGACCATCCAGTTATTAAATATTTATAACGTCACTCATGCCTGGGCCTCTGTGGGGCAGTGCGACTGAAATCACTGATGTATTTTGAGATCCCCCCATCTCTCATTCAAATTCCTTGTCAGGACTCCCCTTAAGAGGAGTGGCTCAGATATGGCTTTTGTCAGAGTCGATACCATTATTGTCCCTATTCCACAGAGGGGAAACTGAGGCACGGGACTGTTAAGTGCCCAAGGTCACAAGGCTTGGTTGCAATTCATTCATTTATGTATTGATGTGCCATTCAGTGATGGTGCTGCGGGTCAGAGGTGAACGAAGCAGCCCCTGTGCCTGCTCACGGGGTCTGGCAGGCAGCTGGGGGTGGGGGCACAGCAGGGGGACTTGGCTAAAGTCCAGGAGTCCAGGAAATCTGTCGAGTATGGTGTGGCCCAAGGGTTGAGCACCCAGCCTGAGTCCAAATTCTGGGTCTGGGTCCAAAATCTGTCTGGGTCCAAATTCTGGGTCTGTCACTTACTACCCGTGCCTCAATTTCCCCACCTCTCAGCCTTTTGGTGAAGACTAAATAAGTTGTTATGTGTGAAGGGCGACAGGCTAGTCAGAGACGACACCGGTCGCAGCCAAGAGATCTTTATTGGAGAGGTGGAGGTCAGGTCGCGGGGGGGAGAGAGAGAAGAGAAGAGAGAGAGAGAGCTGCTGGTGTGCTGGGTTTTATATCCCTTGGGCCTACGTGGGGCGGGCCCAAGGGAAGGCGGGAGATGCTTCTTTCTGATTGGCCCTCCTTTGGCGGGTTCAGACAGTGCCCGGTCAAGGAGGGGAGAAGAATCTGGAACCGGCGCCATTAAGGTACCCCTGTTGCCTAACAATGTGTATCTGTAATAGATGAAACAGAGTGTGGCACATTCTAAGTGCTGTATCGGTATCACCAATGATCATGATAAATGCTAGTTGAGTACATGAACAAACAGCAATGTTTCAGTTCAGTCTTTGAGCATCCATGGGTGACAGTAGCTAAAGTTTAGACCATGTGGGGAACAGTGTGCCAGCTGGAGGGAACAGCATATGCAAAGGCCTACCCCACTGCTGTACCAGGGCTCAGCGTGGATCTGTCAAGGGATGAGCCCTGCCCTTCGGGGCCCACAGAGGATAAATCAGAAAAGAACAGGCAGGTGTGTCTGGGAAGGGGGGCGCAGAAGAGAGGGAGGGAGCCTGCCTCGGACCACATGTCTCGGACGCACGTGGAACAAGAATGGCAGTGACCTAGTCATGGGGTAAAATGATAGCTCGGTTCTGGGGACCAAGACAGGACACGCGGGTCCTCCTGGGAGGCTTCTCCTCTGACTCCTCTCCTCGCCCCATGAAACCCTCCTTGCAGGGCCGTGGCCGCCGAGCTCTGCTGCGGCTGCGGAAAATGAGGAGGCTGCTGCCTCCTCCAGGTGTGCGGAGGGAGCCGCTGTGACTTTCATCGGACAGCGAGCTGCTTCCTGACCAGAAATGACTCAGAAAGATTTGTCGGCAGAGCGCTGCAGCTGCTGTCCCGGGATCAACTGGGAAGTGCTGGATCTGGGTGGCAGGGCCACTCACTGCCCACGGAACTCAGGCTTTCTCCAGGACTTCTGTCTGGGTCGCCTCTCTCTGAGGAAGCTGCCACCCCCAGAGGGAAATGACTGGCCTGCCATTCACCCCTGGGAAATCCTGCCAAGGCTTCTCTCTGCCCTCTTGTTCTCATGATGGCCACTGAGGGAGGGCAGGTAAGAGGGTGTTTATTCCATCAGCAAATTGTTATTCAATCAGCAAACATTTTCTCAGTGCCTCCTTTGCTAGGTGCTGATGAGACAAAGTTATAGGAGGTGTTGTCTTTCCTCTCAAGACTTCAGCCTCACGTGAGAGACACATGCAAGCTGGTAATTTCTCACAGTGAAATCTTTATGGGTTGGGAGTTAATTCAGCCAGGCTCTCTGTTTGCAAGTGGTAAAACAAAACAAAGCAAAACAAAAGCCTCCAACTAGCTTAGGGGAAAAAAGGAAATTTAATCGTCATGATATAACTGAAAAGTTAAGTATATAGCTTCAGGTACAGCTTGATCCAGGGGCTCAAAACATTCACCAGGATTTACTTCCTCTCCATCTTGGCACCCTGCCTGCTATGGTTCTGATTGCTATGGTAGGCAAAATAACCACCCCCAAAGATGTCCATGTCCTAATCCCAGGGAACATGTGAATATGTTACCTGACATGGTAAAAGGGACCTTGCAGATCTAATGACGTTACAGATGGGGGGATTCTCCTGGATTATCATAAGGGTGATGTAATCACAAGGTTCCTTATCAGTGAAAGAGAAGCATGAGTCAGAGAGAGGAGTTGTGACTGCAGAGGCAGAGGCAGGAGTGATGGCTTTGCTGGAAGAGGGCATGAGCCTAGGAGTGCAGGCAGCCTCTAGAAGCTGGAAAAGGCAGAGGATGGATGCTCCCCTGCAATTTCCAGAAGGAACACAGCCTTGCCAACATCTTGCTTTTAGTCCAGTGAGGCCCACTGTGGCCTTCTGACCTCTAGAAGTGTCAAATAATACATTTGTGTGGTGTTAACTCACATCTCCCTTGGTTCCAGTCTAGGGGGAGATGGAATGTTTTCTCCCTGGTAACTCTGGCACAATTACCTAGCCCTCCCTCTGATGGGGCCAGCTCGGGTCGCATGCCCGTCTCTGAGCCAGTCACCTGGCTAGCAGTGCTCTGATTGGCCAGGCCTGGGGCACAGGCTCTGCCCTTTCAGGTGGTGGAGGCCACCTGACCATCCTGGACTGCGTGGAGGAAATTCAGAGTGATGCCCCTGTTGAAAAGGGGAATGAGGCTGCATGCAGTGGCTCACGCCTGTGATCTCAGCGCTTTAGGAGGCCAGTGTGGGAGGACTGCTTGAGCCCAAGAGTTCCAGGCTGAGGTGAGCTATGATTGCATGACCGTACTCCAGCCTGGGCAACAGAGCGGGACCCTGGCTCTTAAAAAAAGAGAGAAATGAATGCAGTGTACCGCAGAACAGTACCTGCTCTCTACAGCAGGGGAGGGAGAACTCTTACCTGGCTCTGAGGAAGGAGGGAAGAGCACTGGGGGGCATGAGGAGACCTGAATTTTATTCGCCATTTCCGGTCTCATTCATGGGCTGGGTGACCTTGCGTAGGTGGTGCAACCTCTCTGGCCCTCCATTTCCGCGCCCGTAAAATGGGGCTGATAGTCACGGCCTTGCATCTTCCTGGGCTGGGATCATTCTTGAGCGACAGGCTGGCTTGGAACGAGCCCCGTTGCCGTGCAGCTAGCCCGGGGCTCCTGGAGGGTGGGTGTGCTCGTGCCTGGGCAGCCTCTCGTTTGTTTTCTCAGTGGTTTTGCTTTATCAGGGCGTTAAATGGAATCTTCGTCCTGTGACTCAGACTTCAAAAGAGACGCGTGACCTCCTGGGTTAAGCTGCCTGGGGCTGCTGGTGCCGGGTGAGAAAGCAATGCGGCGCCTTCCGTGTGTGGTCCTGGGGCCCCCAACCCAGGCCGCCTGCTTCTCTTGCTGACCCTGGCCACCGCCATCTCCATTTATCGGGGTTTCTGTCGGAGTAGGAGCACTGGAGCTTTGACCCATTTACTGAGAAGGAAGGGGCTTCTCCGGCCAGCTCGCCTTCCAGTTTGGCTCAGAGCAGGTGCCCAGGGTCACATGCCACATTAATCAGGACTGACTGGCTGCAAATGGCAGAAAGTCAAATCAGGTGGGTGCAAAGACCAGCTCCACTGCCTATTAGCTGTGTGACCCTGGGCAAGTTACTTAACCTCTCCAAGCCTTGGTTTCTTAATCTGTAAAATGGCGATAATAGTATTTACTGCACAGGGCTGTTCTGAGGATGAAATGAGTTGATAGGAAGTGCTAGAACACATCTGGCACGTAGCAGTGCTCCAGAAACGTCAGATCTTATTACTCATTGGCCTCTCCTCATAGTGAGGTTGGAGCAGGTACGCGGGCTGTCTGATTACACTTTGGATAGGAAAGGCCTTCCTATCATCTCGCCTGTCTCGTCTTCCCACAGCAGTGGGAAACAGCTGCGGCCTGGCCAGCATGTGGTTCTGAGCAGGGGCCTGGGGACGTCCTCGGACCCTTGGGAGGTACAGGGGAAGGCCACCTTGCTGTCGGGTGGCAGCCAGGGAAGGGTTAGTGACAGCTCATGTCCTGGAACTTTCTGTGGAAGCTGGATCTAGAGTAGAGATTTTGTGAGATGACCCTGGCCGCACACTGGTTACCAGACAACTTCATTCCCACACATCCCGGGAGTGGGGTGTCATCCTCCCAGCCACCCTCATGCTAACTTTGCCCACGGGAAATGGGCCTCCGAGTGGCTAGCTGGCTCCCTTCATTGCCTCCATTTAGCCTTCACCATGATCTTTGAGGTGTTACTGTTCCCATTTTACAGTTGGGGAAACTGAGGCCCAGAGAAGTGAAGTCACTTGCCCAAGGGCACACAGCTAGGAAATGGCAAGGCTGAGGCCTGCTTGGCTTGTTGGCCTTAGCTGGGAATTGTGATGCAGTTTGGCTTCCTGTGCTATCACTACTGACCTTGAGGTTGGCTAGGAATCCATCTAGTCACTGCGCAGATGCAGACCCAGCCTCTCTCCAGCCAAGGGCTCTGACTTAGATGAGGGCCCCAGAAAAATGGGATTTTCCTTCTGCATGGCCCATGTTAGAGGTTAGGGTTAGGGATTTATCCCCAGCTCTCCTGGCAAATTAAACGGCACCTATGCTCAGTGTGCTGCTGGGGACTGCGGTGAGTTCAAGGGCATCTGGATGGGCGCTCGTCAGGGAAAGGGCGTTTGAGCAGAGCTCTGGGAGATGGGTAAGAAGTGGCTTTGAAGAACTGACCGGATTGGTTAGCATGCCTCGGCTGTAGGTAACAGAAAACCCAGCACACTATGGTGTAGATGACAAGGCCATTTAACTTAAGTCCAGAGGCATGAGTTTCCCGGTGTGGCTCCGCCCCTCAGTGATGCTATCAAAGACCAGGCCATTCAGTGCCTATCACGCTGCCATCTCTCTTGCCTCAGGGTTCCAATATGGCTGCAGCTGCTCCAGACATCAATTATTTACACCGCAGCCTCTCAAACTGGAAGAAAGGGACTGGGTGGGGAGAGAGGAGGTCTTCACTGTGTGTTTCTCATACTAGGAAGCAAAATCTTTCCCTGAGTTCCCAGCAGACTTCCTTTGATGTCTCCTTGGTCAGAAGTGAGTCACATGACCACACCGAAGCCAGTCGCTGACAGAGCAGTGCAGAATGATCATCCTGCTGGCTCACCACGGGGCTGGGCCTGGGGCTGCCTCTGTAAAATCGGGGGCATGGACTGTGGTGTCGGGGCTGTGTCTGTTCATGGACAGGCACTCACTGAGTGCTTACTGTGTGCCATTCACCCTTATTACTGCCATATCAAAAGAAAGATCGAAATGAAATGTTTTGGAGGCCTCTTGTTTAACTCTGACATTTTACCAAAGGGAAAACTGAGGCCTGGGGTGGCTTGGTGACTTCATAAGTCACCCAGTGGGTTAGTGGCAGGATGCTTGCCTGTCTGTTCACTGTTGTACCCCAGTCCCTGGAGCAGTGGCCAGCACTCAGGAGGACCTCAGTAAGTGGTGGATGGGTGGGTGGATGTGTGGGTAAGTGGGTGGGTGGGTGTGTGGCTGGATGGGTGTGTGGGTGTGTGGGTGCGTGGGTGCGTGGATGCGTGGGTGGGTGGGTGGATGGATAAATGTTCTCAAGGACCTGCTGGGTGGAGACAGGAGTCAGAAATTGTGGTGGTAACCACAGCACCACGCTTGTCTAACTATCTGACTTCCATCCCTCCTGCTGCGACCTTAGCTCTTTGTGGGTACACCCTCATGGCAGGGCAGAGGGGAGCTGGTCGCCACCCTTTTTGTGGTCTGTTTCTTTAAACAAAGTCCCACTTCCACTTCTGGGGAGCTTGCAAGGCCCTGTCCCAGGTGGCCCTGGCGGGCAAGTTGGGCGGGTGGGCTTCAGCCCCCGGGAGGTATTGAGAGGCCCAGGGAGTAGGAAACCCTGGGCACAGCCCTGGGGAGAGCTGTGCCAGGAGGCAGCAGTGGGGAGGGCTGGGCAGTGGGGTGGGAAGCATTTGGGGTGCTGTTTTCAGTTCCTGTCACTGCCTTAAGCTCCCCTCACATCTGGGGGAGCCTTGAGAGATGATGAGGGGCCCTGGAGCTCCTTGCAGAGCCCTAGGCACTGCGGGTGCTCTGAGGTTCTAACCAGAGCTGGGCTTCTCCAAACTGCACACAGCTCAACCGAGAATTTTGCTAAAATGCAGGTTCTGCTTCAGCAGGCCTAGGGTGGGGCCTGAGACTGTGTTTCCAACATACTCCCGGAGTATCTGGGGCTGCTGATCCATGGAGGACACTTTGAGTAACACGAGTTTAGAGCAATGCTTGCAAATTTTTTTATTTTATTTTATTTTATTTTAATTTTTTGAGATAGAGTCTCATTCTGTCGTCCAGGCTACAGTAGAGTGGCATGATCTTGGCTCACTACAACCTCTGCCTCCCAGGTTCAAGCAATCCTCCCACCTCAGCCACCCAAGTAGCTGGGATTATAGACATGTGCCACCATGCCTGGCTAATTTTTGTATTTTTAGTAGCGACGAGGTTTCACCATGTTGGCCAGGCTGGTCTCGAACTCCTGACCTCAAGTGATCCATCCACCTTGGCCTTCCAAAGTGCCGGGATTGCAGGCGTAAGCCACTGCTCCTGGCCAGTTTGCAAATATTTTAAAACACAACCCCTGGTAAGAAGTACATCTTGTGTTGTAACCCTGCACACATACATGTGCACGCACACGCACACACACACACAAACAAAACTATAATAAAAGCTTCCGGAACTTGCTCCCTGGTTTGCCAAGGGTCAGATGGCATAGTAATCAGGACTTACTGGTTGCAAGTGACAGAAAGTCAAATCAAGGGGGTTCAAATCTCAGCTCTACCACTTCCTAGCTATGTGACCTTGGGCAAGTCACTTAACCTCTCTGAGCATTAGTTTTTTAATCTCTAAAATAGAGGCCACCTTCTGTGGGCAGCTGGATTTCTTTTCTATTTACTGGCAGCAGCCACTGAGAATTCCCCAAGGGCCCTGTGCTGCTGGAGGAATGGATTTTCTATCCCACCCGACGGAGTCTAGGCCTGACTCCTCCGCCCTTGGGCCTTCCATCTTCCTGTTCTGTGAAGTGGCAGCTGCCGGCCACCTCCCAAGCCCTCCTGAGGCTCCTGAGTCTGGCCTTCTCCTGGCTTGTCCCTGCTTTCATTTGAGCCTTTCCTGAATCACCTGATTGCATCTACTTCATGCAGCGTGAGGACTTCGCAATTTGTGCTGTAAATCGCCCAGTGGAGGATTCTGCTCAGACAGTGGACACCACCGCGGGGAATTCTGGGCGATCCCTGGACTGGCCCCCTCTGGGTTTAGCATTTGCACCAGGCCAGGCCTCCCCCAAAGCTTTGTCCTCTGTGGTAGACAGAATCCTGCAATGTCCCCTAAGTTCCTCTCCCCTGGTGTCCACACCTGGGATAATCCCTCCCTTGAGTGAGAACGCGATGGGATAGTTGTTCCCTCGATCAGGTTATGACATGTGACAAAAAGGTGATGGTGTAGTCGCTCCCATGACCGCATGACACCCTGGGGAAGTTGCAGTAGCAGAGGAGCTCCCGGCGGCTTTGAAGAAGTCAGCTCCTGCGCTGCAAGCGGAGGCCTGAGAGCCAAGAGCCAGCCCTGGTGACAACCAGCCAGAAAGTGGGGCTCCCACACCCCCGCAGGCTGCCTCCCTATACCTGACTCTGAAAAGGAACTCTGGCCAGGAGCAGTGGCTCGCGCCTGTAATCTCAGCACTTTGGGAGGCCAAGGCAGGCTAATCACTTGAGCCCAGGAGTTCGAGACCAGCCTGGGCAATGTAGTGAGAGCCTGTCTCTACAAAAAATACAAAAAGTAGCCAGGCATGGCGGCGCACACCTGTGATCCCAGCTATTCGAGAGACTGAGGTAGGAGGATCTCTTGAGCCCAAGAGCTCAAGGCTGCAGTGAGCTGAGGTCACACCACTGCACTCCAGTCTGAGGGACAGAGGGAAATCTTGTCTCAAAAATAAAAAGAAGGCTGGGTGCGGTGGCTCACGCCTGTAATCCCAGCACTGTGGGAGGCCGAGGCGGGTGAATTACCTGAGGTCAGGAGCTCGAGACCAGCCTGGCCGACATGGTGAAACCCCGTCTCTACTAAATATACAAAAATTAGTTGGGTGTGGTGGCACACGCCTGTAATCCCAGCTACTCGGGAAGCTGAGGCAGGAGAATTGTTTGAGCCCAGGAGGCCGAAGTTGCAGTGAGCCGAGATGGTGCCACCGCACTCCAGCCTGGCTGACAGAGCGAGACTCTGTCTCACAATAAATTAAAAAAATAAAATAGGAATGCTTCCAAAGAGCCCTGCCTGACACCTCTGCTTGTCACTCATTGATGACCTGTGTCTGCAGGGGAGGGTGGCAAGAGCACTCTTCAGTGGGGCACATTCACCCCTGAAAACATCAAAGGTTGGAGCCAAACTCCTGAGCCAAAGACAGCTTCTGGCCGGGTACAGTGGCTCATGCCTGTAATCTCAGTGTTTTGGGAGGCCGGGGTGGGAAGATTGCTTGAGGCCAGGAGTTCGAGACCAGCTTGGGCAACATAGCAAGACCCCCATCTCTATTTTTTACAAAACAAAAACCTAAAAACAGCTTCTTAACTGCTCTGTCTGCAAGGTTTCTGGAAAAAAAGTAAAAATTCTCAAGCAAAGCCTAAGATGTGCTCTTGGTACGCTTGGACTTAATACCAAATCCACATGGAGCCCAGCACAGCCAGACCCTCCAGCCACATCTGCCCACACAACCTCAGGTGCCCAGCGCCTCGCCGGCCACGCAGCCCTTCCTTTTCCTGGAGCCCACCTGGTTCCTTCCCACTTCAAGGTTTCTGTACTTGGTGTTCCTCCGTCTGAACCCACTTCCCTGCCGTCTTTGCAGAGCTGGCTCCTTGTCCAGTTTTCAGCTCAAGGTCAGCTGCTCAGAGAAGCCTTCTCTGACCTTCAGGTAGACAAGCCAAACTCTGCATCTCAGCAGGAAGCTTTCTCTGCCGTTGCTGCGTTTGTTTGCTTTCCTGTTGACTGTCTTCCTTCCCCAGGAGGCTGCCAGGCCCAGTGGAGGGAGCTTGTTCCTGACCACCTTCTGGGAACTCAGAGATGGCCCAGGCACATGGTGGGCTGAACGAAGGAAGGTGATCACAGACTGTGCATCGCAGATGGAGCGAGGCCCAGGGGGCTCCCCGGCTGGGGGGAGATGGGGGGGGACGGGCTGTCATTCTATTGTTTCTAAGTCACCCTTCATCTTCAGAGCTGCGTTCAGGAGTTGCTAAGATGTTTCCCCCAGGGAAGTGAAAGAAAGCTTTTTAAAAGAGGGAGAGAGAGAGTGAGAGAGCACACGCAGACTGAATGTCAGTGGCTGCCTGGGCTGGGGCCAGTGGCAAGGTCGATTTGAGTGGCCCCCGGCCCCAGCTCCACACCTGATGTCTCAGTGGAGTGTGGGGAACAGAGGCCTGGGACCCCCGCTCAGAAGCCTCATGGGTGGGGCTCCCGGAGGTCACCCCTTGTTCCCACCTGCAACCCTCATTGGGTCCTCTTGGGGCCCAGAGGACATTTGGGAACTAAGACCTGGTGTTTGGGACGAGGCTGCCTGGCCCATCTCTCAGCTTTTGCCGTGTCACTTTGGGTGAATTCTCAGGCCAGCAAGCCAGACATTCCTGAGATAGCCACCAATTCCGTTAAACAACAATCCGTGAGCCAGGCAGGCCCTGGTGGTCAGCTATTTAGCAACCATTGCCTCCTTTTCCTCTCAAATGGTCTGGATTTTATTTAGGGGGTGAGTCTCCCTGTCCTAGGGAATTGATCATGATAGATCTAAGGGAATCCTGTTTCTTGTTGGGCTAGGGTGGGCCCGAGACCAGGCTCTAGCAAGCAAAATGTTAGGGAAACTCGGCTGGGGGCAGATTTTAATAAGAGAGAAACGAGAAGAAAGTGCCTCTTGCTGCCTCTCTTCCTTCCTGCTTGGCTCATTGGGTGAGGGTGAGGGTGTGTTGTCTGGAGCCACAGCAGCCACTTTATGACTGTGAGGGAAAACATGGCTGACCCACTGAGAATGGTGGAGCAGAAAGCTGGGAAGCTCCTAGGCTCCTGATGATATTGTGGGGTCAAAATCATCCTGAAACTGCCTTTCCCTAGGCCTTCTGTTATATGAGTGTCTTAGTTCAGGCTGCTGTTATACCAGCAGTCCCCAGCCTTTTTGGCCCCAGGGACCAGTTCTGTGGAAGACAATTTTTCCACGGCCTGTCAGTGGGGAGGATGGTTTCAGGATGAAACTTCCACCTCAGACCACCAGGCATTAGATTCTCATAAGGAGCAGTCAACCTAGATCCCTCGTGTGTGCAGTTCACAATAGGGTTTGTGCGTCTATGAGAATCTAGTGCCGCCACTGATCTGACAGGAGGTGGTAATGCTCGCTCGCCCGCTGCTCACCTCCTGCTGTGCGATCCAGCTCCTAACAGGCCACAGACTGGTATTGGTCTACGGCCCAGGGGTTGGTGACCCCTGTGTTATACAATATCATAGACTGGTGGCTTATGAACAACAGAACTTTATTGCTCAGGCTGGGTGTGGCAGCTCATGCCTGTAATCCCAGCACTTTGGGAGGCCAAGGTGGGCAAATCACTTGAGCTCGGGAGTTTGAGACCAGCTTGGGCAACGTGGTGAAACCTTGTCTCTACAAAAAATGCAAAAAATATTAGCTGGGCACGGTGGTGCACACCTGTAGTCCCAGCTACTTGGGAAGCTGAGGTAGGAGGATTGCTTGGGTTTGGGAGGTCAAGGCTGCAGTGAGCTGTGGTCATGCCACTGCATTCCAGCCTGGGCAATAGAGTGAGAGAGACCTTGTCTCAATTTTTTTTTTTTTTTTTTTTGTCACCCAGGCTGCAGGACAGTGGCATGATCTTGGTTCACTGCAACCCCGGCCTCCCCAGTTCAAGCGGTTCTCCTGCCTCAGTCTCCTGAGTAGCTGGGATTACAAGCATGCGCCACCATGCCTGCCTCATTTTTTTGTAGTTTTAGTAGAGATGGGGTTTCACCATGTTGGCCAGGCTCGTCTCAAACTCCCGACCTCAGGTGATCCACCCACCTCGGCCTCCCAAAATGCTGGGATTACAGGCGTGGGCCACCGCACCCAGCCAAAAAAAAATTTTATTGCTCCATTTCCGGAGATTGAGAAGTCCAAGACGAAGTCACTGGCAGATTCGATGTCTGGTGAGGACCCACATCCTGGTTCATAGATAATGCCTCCTTGCTGTGTTTTCACATGGCAGAAGGGGTGAGGGAACTCTCTGCGCTCTCTTTTAGAAGGGCAATATATGAGGCCATTCTTCTGTTGCTATAAAGAAATGCCTAAGACGGAGTAACATGAAGACAAGAGGCTTAATTGGCTCACGGTTTGGAGGCTGTACAGGAATCGTGGCATCGGCATCTGTTCCACTTCTGGGGAGGCCTCAGGAAGCTTCCAATTGTGGCAGAAGACAAAGGGGGAGCCGGCACATCACATGGCCAGTGTGGAAGCAAGGGGGTGGGGTAGGCGCCACACACTTTTAAACAATCAGATTGTGCGAATTCACTCACGATCACAAGGACAGCACCAAGGAGATGGTGCTAAACCATTCATGAGAAATCCACCTCCATGATCCAATCCCCTCCCACCAGCCCCCACCTCTAATACTGGGATTATATTTATTTTTATTTTTTTGAGACCAGGTCTTACTCTGTTGTTCAGGTTGGAGTGCAGTGGTGTGATCTCAGCTCATTTCTACCACCGCCTGTGATCCTCCCACCTCGGCCTCCCATGTAGCTGAAACTACAGGCGTGCACTATCACGCCTGGCTAATTTTTTGTAATTTTTTTTTTTTGTAGGGACAGGGTTTCACCATGTTGCCGAAGCTGGTCTCAAATTCTTGGACTCAAGTGATCCACCCACCTTGACCTCCCAAAGTGTTGGGATTACAGGCATGACCCACCCACCTTGACCTCCTAAAGTGTTGGAACTAGAGGCATGACCCGCCCACCTTGACCTCCCAAAGTGTTGGAATTACAGGCATGAGCCACTGCACCCGGCCTCAGGGAGTACATTTCAACATGAAATTTGGGTGGGGAAAAATATCCAAACTAGATCAGGCACTAATGACCTTCATGGGGACTCCGCCTTCATGACCCAATCATCACCAAATTAGATGGCTCCTAATACCACCCCGCTGGGAGTTAGGATTTTAATATAGGAATCGAGGAGAGATGCAGACATTCAATCACAGCAATGAAAGTATTACATTTCCTCATAGCTGTTACTTGAAGCCTAAAGCATCCCAGCTCATCCACGGCTTCTGTGTGTGGGCATCTCCTCTCCCTGGCCTTCTCTTTCCTGCCTCCTCCCCACTCAACTACCTATTTTTTTTTTTTTTTTTTTTTTTGAGATGAATCCTCACTCTGTCATCCAGGCTAGAGTGCAATGGCATGATCTCAGCTCACTGCAACGTCTGCTACCTCCTGGGTTCAAGCGATTCTCCTGCCTCAGCCTCCCGAGTAGCTGGGACTACAGGCATGTGCCACTACTCCCAGTTAATCTTGTATTTTTAGTAGAGATGGGGGTTTCACCATGTTGGCCAGGCTGATCTCGAACTCCTGACCTCAGGTGATCCACCCTCCTTGGCCTCCCACAGTGCTGGGATTACAGGTGTGAGCCACTGTGCCCAGCCAACCAGCTAGTTCTTAAAAAGTCATTTACTCAGGGGAGCCTGCCCTGATTCCCTCTCCACAAGAACAGGTCACGCTTCTCTGCCTCACGGTTTCCTGGCCTCTCATGCACTGAAAGGCCCTGTAACCCCACAGTTGTTAAATGTCAGTCTCACCCTTGAAACTGGGCATACCACAGGAGCAGCGACTGTGCTTGTTTTTGCTCCTGGCACAGTGCCCAGTGATTCATGGGTCCTCAGCAAATATTTGTTGAAAGCATGAAAGAATATCCGGACCTTAAAGATCTCACAGTCCAAAATCAAAATGCGATACTCCAGCAGCAGCTAGCGTGACTGAAATGAAAAAGAAAGACTGATGCCCTCCAGCACTGGGAGAATTCAGAGGGCCTGGAACTCATACACAGCTGGAGGGAATGTGAAATCACGTAACTACACTGGAAAACAGTTTGGCAGTTTCTTAAGTTAATCATACACTTTCAGTATGACCCAGTGATCCCACTCCAGGTATTCACGCAAGAGAAATGACAGCATCTGTCTACACAGAGACTTGTACACAAATGTTCTTGTGATAGCCAAAAACTGGAAATAAACCAACAGCCCATCAGCAGGCGAGTGGGTCAGCACACGGTGGTATATCCTTACAATGAACTATTGATGTGCACAACAACATAAATAATATGGTTTGGCTGTGTCCCCACCCAAATCTCATCTTGATTGTAGCTCCCATATTTCCCACAGGTTGTGGGAGGGACCTGGTTGGAGAGAATTGAATCGTGGGGCGGTTTTCCCCATACTATTCTTGTGGTAGTGAATAAGTCTCAAGAGATCTGATGGTTTATAAGGGGTTTCCCTTTTTGCTTGGTTCTCTTTCTCTCTTGTCTGCCACCGTGTAAGATGTGCCTTTCACCTTCTGCCATGATTGTGAGGCCTCCCCAGCCACATGGAACTGTGAGTCCATTAAACCTCTTTTTCTTTATAAATTACCCAGTCTCAGGTATGTCTTTATCAGCAGCGTGAAAATGGACTAATACAATAAATGACTCTAAAAATACCTATGCTGAGTGAGAGAAGAGCTGGGCAAGAAAAGAGGACATTTTGGGAATGAACTGGGGGCGGGGACAGAGGATTCAGAGTGGAAGTCCGAGTTATTACAAAGCCCCACAAGGTCATGGGGTCTGGCCCTGGGGCTGTTCTGGTTTCCTTTCCTATCTCTTCTCCCATCCTCTGTCCACTCCAGCCCGCCCGGCCTCTGCTCTGCTTCCTGAATGCACCAGGCATGCTTCTACCTCAGGGCCTTCGCACTGGCTGTTCCCTCTGCCTGGGACACTTTTCCACCAGACCCAAACATGGCTCAGATCTCCACTGCCTTCAAGTCTTTGCCAAACATCACCTCTTCCGAGAGGCCTATCCAAATCTCTTCTCTAGCTAAAAGCCCTCCCAACCTCCCTTTAGTTTCTGTGTTGTTTCTTTGCATTTACTATCAGGTGGATGTATGCACACACACCTACCCCCAATATGGACGTGTCTCAAAATAATTTGCTAAATGAAAGAAGCCAGTCAAGGAAAGAGGACCTACTGTGGGATTCTGCTGACATGAAATGATGCCATTTACACATAGTTTCATTGTCTCCTCCATTTATTTCATTAATTAATTTATTTTTTGGAGATGGAATTTTGCTCTGTTGCCCAGGCTGGAGTGCAGTGGCATGATCTCGGCTCACTGCAACCTCCACCTCCCAGGTTCAAGCAAGTCTCCTGCCTCAGCCTCCGGAGTAATTGGGATTACAGGCGCCCGCCACCACACCTGGCTAATTTTTGTATTTTTAGTAGAGACGGGGTTTCACCATGTTGGCCAGGCTGTTCTTGAATTTCTGGCCTCATGTGATCCGCCAGACTCCGCCTCCCAAAGTGCTGGGATTACAGGCGTGAGCCACCGCGCCTGGCCTGTCTCCTCCATTTAAAACGGCATTGGCCGAAATAATAGCCACTGGTCATGTGTGGCTATCAGGCGCTTGAAATGTGGCTATCAGGACTGAGGAACTGAGTTTTATGTCTTCATATCTTTGTTTTAATTAGCTTAAATTAAAAATTAAAAGCTAAAGCAGTTTTGCCAGTGTGGATGTGAATATTAAAGGAAGATGATTTTTTGATACTCAGTTCTTGGAAGACTTTTAAGTCTCTATGGAACAACTTCAGTAGATTAATATACCTTTTCAACTGTCAGTTTTATGGAATCAAAATGCAGATCAAATATTTCCGATGAGAATTTAGTGTCCACACTGAGATGGGCTCTAAGTGTGGAATACACAGTGGGTTTCAGAATGTTAGGATGAAACAAATGCATGTAAATAGCTCACGGATTAATTTTTTATGTGGTGTGCGTGCTGAAATGATAATATTTTGGATCAATTAGATTAAATTAAAATTAATCTCTTTTTTCATTTTCTATTTATTTATTATTTTCAAGGCAGAGTCTTGCTCTGTTGCCCAGGCTGGAGGGCGGCAGCATGATCAAGGCTCACTGCAGCCTCAACCTCCCAGGCGCAAAGGATCCTCCTGTCTCAGCCTTCCAAGTAGCTGGGACTACAGGTGCAGGTGTCACCATGCCCTGATAATTTTTAAAAATTTGTTGTAGAGATGGGGTCTCACTGTGTTTCCCAGGCTGGGCTTGAACTCCTGGGCTCAAGCAACCCTCCCGCGTCAGCCTCCCAAAATGTCGGGATTACAGGCGTGAGCCAAGGAGCCCAGCCACATTTTTTTCCCTTTTTTTTTTTTTTAACGTGGCTACTAGGAAATGTTAAATTCTACCTGTGGGTGGCATTATGTTTCTACTAGACAGGCTGCCCTGGAGCATCAACTCAATGAGGACAGGGAGTGATCGGCTCAGCTTCCTTCTTTTTATTTATTTATTTGAGACAGTCTCATTCTGTCACCCAGGCTGGAGTACAGTGGCACGATCTAGGCTCACTGCAACCAACCTCCGCCTCCCAGGCTCAAGCGATTCTCCTGCCTCAGCCTCCTGAGTAGCTGGGATTACAAGCGCCTGCCACCACGCCCGGCTAATTTTTGTATTTTTAGTAGAGACAGGGTTTCGCCATGTTGGCCAGGCAGGTCTCGAACTCCTGACCTCATGATCTGCCCACCTCGGCCTCCCAAAGTTCTGGGATGACAGGTGTGAGCCACTGCGCCTGGCCTCAGCTCCCTTTTTTAGTGTCAGCATCTAGAACCCAGCCTACTATGTGCCCTGGGAGTCTTGGTTCTTCCCAGTGGAAAGGACTGTCTTTAATTTGCTGACCGTGGGCATCTGGCCTTGTAACCAGGCCACTCCCAGCCTACGGGCAGAACGTAGCTGCTGGGAGGACACAGGCAGGGTGACTCAGTTCCCGTGCTGGAAAGAGGAACTTGGGCGTCTGCTCCGGACCTTGTCATCTCTGCCCCGGAGTGGCTCCTACCAGGTGGCGTTGGCCGAGCGCCTTTCTCTCCCCTGCCCGCCCCAGGGCTGGTTGCTGAACCTCCTCCCTGTTGGCTGGAGAAATGGTTTGCATCATTTTTGTGCCTGAGGCCTGGGGGCGTGTGAAGTTCAGATCCACTGGAAGGCAATCAGCCTTTGTCCTTGTTCATGAAACACGAATCAATACCGCATTGATCGAAAGGAGACTTGGCTTCCTCTCCAAATGCCTCTGAGCAGGAATTGCTATACCCGAGGTGGAGCAGGGAGAGAGAAAAGCTGGGACACTGGCTGGATGAGGATTTGTGCTTACTGGCTTTTTTTGTTTTTAACATGCTAAAAATTGTGGTTTACCGCAATGTATACATCACAGAAAATTTACCATTTAGCCATTTTTAATGTATAATTTGGCAGCACGAAGCACACTCACATTGTTGTGCAACCATCACCACCATCCATTTCCAGAACTTTTTCATCCTCTCAACTCACTGGCGTTTAAGACTTGGGGGAAGCTGGGGCGGGGTGGGGGTGGGTTCTAGTGGGGGAGGGGCTTACACTAGGGGATCATGGGAGAATCCGGGCGTCCCAGCATGCACTGGGTTTCCTCCTGACATCTATCTGGGTACAAGACTTCAGGAAAAGCAGGGACAGTCACACGTGGATAACTCCAGGTTGGCTTCATACAGGGGCTATTTTCAAAAGTGTGGGCAGGAATAGAGGAACCCTGGGCTGGAAATGGAGGTGATGCCACCACCCCTGGGCTGGAAGGAAGGAGGGAAGGGATAGTTCCAGGAAGCCAGGAGGAGAGGGAATGTAGCAAGAGCTGTCTTGAGAGGAGAGGGGCCCTTGAGTGGCCTGAGGGAGCCCTTGACCTCACTCATGTCCTGCCGGGCTACCCCATGCCAAGTCCAACCAGAGGCAGAGAGCAGTGGGCTGTGGATGTGGTCAAGGTGGGTCAGCTTCAGGGGCAGAGGGCCAGTGGAGAAAGGAAGAGAGAGATCTCTCGGACAAACAGAAGATGCCAGCACACAGGGTCTGATTCGTTTCTTGGTGTAGTGAGCACCTGAGTCTGTCTCCACAGCCTCTGCTCCTCCTCTTTCGGGCAAAAAGTCTTGATTTCCTTGGGGGATCCAGCCTTCCACTCTTGGTCCAGAGATGGTGCACCCAACTCCAGGCCAGTGATTTGGATCTGAGCCAATTGGCTTACTGCTGTCTCCTGATTGGTTTAAGATGGCCAATCAAGGTTGATCTTGACGCATTTGCTTTATGTAGTACCCTGAAGGGACATCTCTTTCCTGCTGGACTCAGGCCTGGGGGATGTGGCATAAAGCTCCTAGCAGCCATCTTGCCACTATGTGGTGTCTATTAATAAAGCCAACATGGAGGAGAGGACAGGCCAGAGAGAGAAGGAGATACCCAAGCCTGATGACATTAGCTAAGCCCCTGGATCCAGCTATGCCTGAAGCTGATACTATTCCTGGAATTTAAATCACTTCAGCCAATAAACCTCCCTATTTGCTTAAACCCATTTGATTTGCACTGACTTGCAGGAAAGATTCCTCACATTATCAGTTTTTCCTTTTTTTTTTTTCTTTCATTTTAAGCAAGCTATAGTCTGGTTCTGGCATTCTCAGGGATTTTTTTAAAGTTCAGCAAGAATGCTGAGTAAGCAGCAGATGTGGATAGCAGCAAGCCGTCTTCTGCTTCTGATCTTTTGGGTCAGCATTATTTTACTATCGAGCCAAGCAATGGGTCTGGAGAGGGTGGGGGGTCCGCCAGGGCCTGTCCTGCTGAGCTGAATGTGGCAAAGTGAAGGTGAGTGCTGTTCACCTCTGCCTGGCATCTGGTGCCCCAGGGAGGTGGTCTGCTTCTCATTTGTCGCAGGGGCCTGAACAACCTGCACCCTTCACTGAGTCTCAGTGTCTGCCTTTGCAAAATAGGCTAATAAGAGGAAGAAAAAAGAAAATGCCCAGCATCCGGGCCCTGGTAAGCCCCGGAGAGGTGGCGGAGTGCAGGGTTAAGAGCACAGCACAGGCTCTGGACTTGAGTCCCAGCTCCCAGCTAAGCTACTTCCTAGCTGTGCAGCCTTGGACACACTACTTCACCTTTCCGTGCCTCAGTTTCCTAGCCTAGAAAATGAGGATGATAACATTTCTTCACTCATCAGATTATCAGGACTTATCAGTGCCTTTAATATATGAATGAGCATTGTGAATTTCTTCACTTACCGGTTTGTCATGGGGACCAAACGACTACAGACAAACAAAGCTCTCAGAGCAGTGCCAGAAACGTGGTAAGCACTCAGTAAACAGCAGCTGCTGTTTTTACCCAAAGACTGGTAGACGAGGTTACTATTGGCAATGTTTATTATCTCTCACACTCTCAACAATTCTCTATAAAATCTCACTGAGGGCCGGGCGCGGTGGCTTACACCTGTAATCCCAGCACTTTGGGAGGCTGAGGCGGGCGGATCACGAGGTCAGGAGATCGATACCATCCTGGCTAATATGGCGAAACCCCGTCTCTACTAAAAATACAAAAAATTAGCTGGATGTGGTGGTGGGCACCTGTAGTCCCAGCTACTTGGGAGGCTGAGGCAGGAGAATGGCATGAACCCGGGTGGCGGAGCTTGCAGTGAGCCGAGATCGTGCCATTGCACTCCAGCCTGGGCGACAGAGTGAGACTCCGTCTCGAAAAAAAAAAAAAAAAAAATCTCACTGACATCCCTCCCAATGTATCTAAGGACCATTTGCCTCTTGCTTCTCACCCAGCACCAAGCAAGTTATTTAACCACCAAGTGCCCCAGAAGCCACCAAGCTGCGCTTACATAGCTCACAACCCATGTTCGTGCAAGGGCTGAGTGCTAGTATTAATAACAGTGTTACATTAATAACATTATAATATAGCATATTATATATATAACATAATATTAATAACATTATATTAATAATGTGCTATTATTAATAAAAGCATTACTACTCCCAGCGATTGCAGGGAAAAAGCTTGGCAGTGCGTGTAATTCCAGTAGGCACTGGAGCCTGGGGGTCAGTTCCTTCACTCCATGCTAGAATTTTAAAGAAAACAATAAATTAAAATATATATGCATTGGTAATTCTTAAAAGAGAAAGGAGAAGTTTGGAATTTCACCCATGAGGCATTTTTAGCAGAAAAGCATCAACTTGACCTTCATGTCTGCCCCTGCCCTGGTTCCCGCAACTTCTTGGCATTAACCAGCCCCTTAAGATCCACCAAAGATTCGTTCAATCCCTTGCTTGGCTTCCAGGAGTCAGATGGGGCAGTGAATGGTCCAGGCTTTGGTGTCCTCCAGCCTGGGTCTGAATCTTAGGCTGATTCTGTCAGCAAGGTGACCTTAGGTAAGGCACTAGAACTCTTGTGCTTCAATATCCTCATCTGGAAAATGGGGATAATTCTACTTACCCTCCAGTGTCATGGAGTGGGTCAGAACAGTGTTCCTTGGCCAGGTGTGGTAGCTCATGCCTATAATCCCAGCATTTTGGGAAGGCTGAGTCAGGTGGATCACTTGAGGCCAAGAGTTTGAGACCAGCCTGGCCAACATGGTGAAACCCCATTTCTACTAAAAATACAAAAATTAGCCAGGCATGGTGGCATGTGCCCGTAGTCCCAGCTACTCAGGAAGCTGAGGCATAAGACTCGCTTGAACGTGGGAAGCGGAGGTTGCAGTGGGCCAAGATCATGCCACTGCACTCCAGCCTGGGCAACAGAGTGAGAGTCCATCTCAAAAAAAAAAAAAAAAAAGAACAGTGTTCCTCAAAAGGGATTGAAGTGGTATCCCTTGCCCCCCACCCCCCCTCAGGTCTTATCAGTGCCTTTAATACATCAATGTGCACAATGTGCATTGTGTATTTACAAGCAGAGGTGTGAACTTGCAGTTTTTCATGGAATATTTTTCATAGAGCATCTGTGTGCATCAGTGAGCATGCTGCTGGGCATCCTGGATTAGGGAAGATGACTACAGGTGCTCAGAGCCTGGAGTCAAATGCACTTGAGGGCATCACCTCTGTAACCCTCACTCTTGCCATTTGCAGTTAGGAGGGAATGGTTATCCTGTGTGGCTGGAAAGAAGATAAAAACTCAACTCTTAAAAGTCGTACTGGGGACATTGTCAGAACCCAACAAGAAATGGATTGATTAGTAAAGTGTATAAAAGTATTTTGACAAAAACAAAGTTATACCACCTGAGGGAAGAGTGAAGAGCCCAGAAGAGTGAGTTATTGGGTGAAACAGAAGAGGAATCTAATCTACAGAGTAACATTGATCCTTCCAGTTCTCACAGAAGACCATCATGTGACTATGGAAACAGAAGCTTCTGTGCCAGGGATCAGCAGAAAGCTATGGGCAAGGTTGGGCAAGTGCACAGATATGACTCAAGGCATCCATTACCCATTGCTATGTAACAAAATGTCACAAAGTTAGCAGCTTAAAATGATACCCACTTTTATTTATTTATTTATTTTTATTTATTGAGATGCAGTCTTGCTCTGTCACCAGGCTGGAGTGCAGTGGCGTGATCTTGGCTCACTGCAACCACCGACTCCCTGGTTCAAGCAATTCTCCTGCTTCAGTCTCCCGAGTACCTGGGATACCCATTTATTATCTAGCAGTTTCTGTGGGTCAGGAGCCTCACATGGCTTAGCTGGTTCCTCTGCAAGGCTGCCATTAAAGTGTTAGCTGGACTGGGTCTCATCTGAAGGCTTGACCAGGGAGGGATCTGCTTCAAGCTCACATGGTTGCTAGTAGAATTCAGGTTCTTGTGGCTGTCAATTAGGGGAACCAGTTCTTATGGGCCGAACTGTGCCCCCTCCAAAATTCCTTTGTTGAAGTCCTGTGCCCCAGTACCTCAGAATGTGACTGTATTTAGAGATAGGACTTTGAAGAAGTAATTAAGTTAAAACAAAGTCATGAGGGTGGGCCCAAATCTGCTATGACTATTTTATCAAATAAGATTAGGACACACACACAGGAAAGACCACGTAAAGACACAGAGAGAAGATGGCCGTTGGCAAGCCGAGGCGAGAGACTTCAGAAGAGAAGAACACTGCCCACACCTTGATCCAGGGCTTCCATCCTCTAGAACTGTGAGCAAATAAACGTCTGTCCGGTAAGCCGCCTAGTCCGTGGCACTTGTCACGGCAGCCCTGGCTATCGGATACACTGACCATCCCAGTTTGCTCAGGACTGAGGGGCTCCAGGGATGCGAACCTTTCAACCCTAAAACCAGGATAAGCCTGGATAGACCAGGAGGGAATTTCCAGGGATGTGGGACTCTCCAGTGCTAAAGCTGAAAAAGCCCAGGCAGGCTGGAATGAGTTGGTTACCCTCACTGTGGGGCTGCAGGGCTCAGATTCTCGCTGGCTTTGGGCCAGAGGCTGCCCTCTATTCTTAGCTGGTCGTTGGCTGGGGGCCACCCCCAGTTCTCTGTTGTGTGGGTCTTCCCACATACCCACTCACTTCATCAGAGCCAGCAAGGGAGAGAGCCTCCTAGCAAGATTGACACTATGATTGTAGGTCCTGCAAGTGACATTCCATCACCTTTGCAAGAAGCAAGCCTCATGTGGGTCCAGCCCACACTCAAGGGGAGGAGATTAATAAGGGCATGAACACCAGGAGGCAGAGGCCACTGGGGCCTCCCTGGAGTCTATCTGCTACTCCATGTCCAGGTTTGCTGATTTTGTCTTTAAGACTGTTTAAACAATAATAAAAGCTAACAGTCTGTGGTGCCTGCCATGTGCCAGACAGTACTCTAAGGATTTTAGATGTATTAACTCATTTAATCTGGCCTCAGTCAGGAAAGATTAAGTCTTGCTGCATTAAAAAATGACCCCCAACTTCCAGCTTAACAAACAATAATCACAGTTTATGTCTTGTCCCTCACGGGTGGCACAGATCGCTTTACTCTTGGCAAACTGCAATAGTTGTAGGAAGGGAAGTGAATGAAGGGAATCATGGTGAATTGCGCACTGGCTCTTAAAACATATCTGTTCCATCCGGGTTTCACGCACTGCACCAAGACACATGACTGCACCTCAATTCAAGGGCTGGAGAACATGTGATTCTTTGTGTGCTGGGAAAGAGAACAGGAAAGTGAGCAAATGTTTTGGGGAAATTGGAGCAAATTGCTATCCTCACCAGCTGTGTTAGGAACAGGTATTATCCACATTTTTCAGATGAGAAAATTGAGGCCCAGAGAGGCTAGGTAACTTGCTCAAGGACACACAGCTTTTAAGCTGCTAAGCAAAGACATCTGATGTCCTCAAGAAAACCTTCCCATTTCTCCTTCATGCTAGGACTGTTTGATGATCTGTTCTGGGACACACACACCGCCCTGACTGCAGAGCAGGGTGATGGCTTTGAGTATGTGGCGCTGTGAGGGCCCCCAGCACCCTCCCCTTGTTCCTTCCACAGCTCAGCTGAGATCACTGTGTGATTTCCTGTTAACCTTGTAGTAATTTATGGCAAATCTAATGTGCCCGCCGCTGGGTGAGCTCATCCAAATCCCCTTCTATTGTCTGAGCCTCATACCGGGAGACGTCCTCAGAGGCCCCTGGGATCATCGCCGGGTGATTTATGGCGCCAGCTTCCCCGAGGATGGAAGCTGACCCAGTTGGAAGCTCGCCGTGCCCAGGAGAGATGGCAGAGAAAGATCTGGTTGGCTGGTTTTATCCCTGGAGGAGAACAAACCTGAGGAGTGAGGATTTTCAGAAGCTCAAGCCAGACAGTGTGTTATATTTCCTACTGCTGTGTCCTTAGAGAAAACCCTGCTTGGGCTGCAGATGGCTCACGGGCATCTCGAACTTACCACCGTGTTTAACATTGACCTCAGGCCTGCTCCTCCACCGCCTGCTTCTCTGGGAATGGTAACCTCATCTCCCTGTTGCTGGACTGAACACCTCAGAGTCATCCGACTGCTTTTTTTCTCTCCTGCCCGTGTCTGACTCATCAGCAAATCCTGCTGTTTTTCTCTTCCAAATACCTCCAGAATTTGCGGACTTCTCACCACCTCCACCTCTCCCCACCCCAACCAGGTTCCAGCCGCCATCATTGCTTGCCTGGGTGGGTGCAGTATTCCAGGTCCCTGGTCTCCCAGCTGCCACCCTAACCCCACTGAGGCTATTCCCCACACGGCAGCCAGAGGGATCCGTTAAATCCCAAGTCAGAGGAGGCTGCTCCTCTGCTCAAACGCCTGCCGTGGCTCCCACTTCCCCCAGAGTAAACACCAAGGTCCTTCTGTGGCCTCAAAGCCGCACGCACTCTGGCCCTCCTGGAGCATCTGTCCTCTGTGTCCTCGTCTCCCACCATTGACCTCTTTGTGCACTTAGCATCAGCCATGCTGGCTTACTTGCTGTTCCTCAAAGTCGCTACAGGCGTGGTCCGGCCTCCAGACCTCTGCGTTGCCTGTTCCCTCTCCCCTAGATGCCCCGTTGCTCGTAACCTTCCCTGTTTCAGGTGCAATGACTCCTTTCTCAGCGAGGCCTTCCCTGCCACTCCACTTAACATTGCATCCCCTTGCATCCCGTCCCCACTGCCCCCGCGTCATTTTCTGACCTTAGCACTTACCAGTGTCTGGCATGGTGTGTGGATATCTATATTTAGTGCATGTTTTCTCCTGCTACTTAAATACCAGCGTCATGGGGGCAGGGATGTTGTCTGTCTTGCTCCCTGCTGTATCCGCAGTGCCTAGAACACCGCCTGGCACACAGTAGGTGCTCACTAAACATCTGCCGGATGTGTGCATTCAGCGATGAGTTCAGCACCTACAGTGTGCTTGGGACTCACAACAGAGGCTGGAATCCGAGAAGCAGGCGCAGGCTGCTGAGAGTATGGGCTCTGAGTGAGACAAACTCGGGTTCACATCCTGACTCTACAACCAATGGCAGACCGTGTGTGACCCTGGGCAAGTCGCCTGGCCTCTCTGAGCCTCAAGTTGCCCCATCTGTAGAACGGGGTGGTCGTGCTATTTTCCTTGTGGGATCACTAAGGGGCTTCACAGAGGGGTCTTTGTGCAGCTCTCGAGGCAGCGTCTCACATGGGAGGAGGGGCGGAACAAGCACCTGCCACGCTTACGGCTTTTAGTTTATGTTGTTGGAGGGAGACGGAGAAGTGCATGAATGCACCTGCTCCACCTTCCAGAAGCAGAAGCCCTGCCATCGCTACGCCGTAAAAGCAGATCCTCCAGGAGTTGCTCTGCGTTGCAGTCAACTTGTCAACAAAATGTCAGGTTCTGTCGCTAAGTTGACACCTGTGAATTTGCTTTTTAATTTCAGGAGCTTTTGGGGTACACGTGGATTTTGATTACATGGATGAATTGTACAGTGGTGAAGTCTGAGCTTTTAGTGCTCCCGTCTCCCTAGTTGTGTACATTGTACTCCGTGTGTAGATTTTAATCCTCATCCTCCTCCCACTCCCACCCCATGTGACTCTCCACAGTCCCTCATATCACATCATATCACACTGTCTCATAGAGGCAATTTATTCCAAGTAATCCATCCCTCTTTAAGACACATTTCAAACTTCATGACCCCTAACAAAAACTTTTAAAGACTCGGGCAAAGAGACTGGTCTGAAAATTTCCTTGCATTCGCTTTCTTGTTCCTGTGCAGAATTGTTCCTATTCCCCAACCTCTCCTTCCTTTCAGTGGAAATGTAGGCTCCTCTCTATTCTTTTTTTTTTTTTTCAACTTTTATTTTAAATTCAGGGGCGCATGCGCAGGTTTGTTACGTACGTAGACTTGTGTCATGGGGGTTTGTTGTACAGATTGCAAGCTGGTGCAAAAGTAATTGCAGTTTTGGACCATGAATTTTAAATCATCATAACTGGGCTCAGACACATCTTTATTAATCAAAATAAGAACGATTACAATCAAGTCATTTTTGCCAAGAAGAAATGCTCATTTATTCCTGTAGTGTAAATATCTGTGCTTTGGGATTTGACGAACTCTTGGAAAGCGCTTTCTGCATTCTGCTGGTCGTGGAAGCGTTTTCCCTGCAAAAAGTTGTCGAGATGCTTGAAGAAGTGGTAGTCGGTTGGGGAGAGGTCAAGTGAATATGGCAGATGAGGCAAAACTTCGTAGCCCAATTAGCTCAACTTTTGAAGCGCCGGTTGTGCGGCGTGCAGTTAGCCGTTGTAGTGGAGAAGAATTGGGTCCTTTCTGTTGGCCAATGCCAGCTGCAGGCGCTGCAGTTTTCAATGTGTCTCATCGATCCTCTGAGCATACTTCTCAGATGTAATTGTAATTACACCACTGTACTGCACGTTCGTTAGCAGTTCCAGGGCTAAACGTGTTGTTGATGTTGCGCGTTGTCTCTGCTGCTTTATGACCCATTTTGAACTCGAGTAAGAAAATCACTCAAATTTGCTTTTTGTCTAATATCATTTCCATAAAAGAAATATAAACAGCAAGTAATAATAAGTCATTACCCCCAAAAAGCTAGAAATGTGCATTAAAATGATATATAAAAACCACATTTATTTAAGAATGTATTCCAATACCAAATGGCAAATTTCAACAATGCAAAAACCACAATTATTTTTGCACCAACCTAGATACTAAGGTACTTAGTACCATAGTACTTAATACCTGGGCACTAAGCCTAGTACCCATTAGTTATTTTTCCTGCTCCTCTCCCTCCTCCTGTCCTCCACCTTCAGGCAGGGCCCAGTGTCTGTTGTTCCCCTCTGTGTGTCCATGTGTTCTCATCATTTAGCTCCCATTTATAAGTGAGAACATGCAGTGTTTGGTTTTCTATTCCTGCATTAGTTTGCAAGGGATAAAGGCCTCCAGCTCCATCCATGTTCCTGCGAAGGATGATTTCATTCTTTTTTTTGGTTGCCTGGTATTCCATGACACCTATCAATTTTGATTTTGCCATTGGCTTTTCTATTTCAGAGCTATGTCTTCTCTGTTTAAGGCCTTGGTCATGGTTGCAGGCCCTTAAAGCTAGAAAGCTCCAATTGCCGTGCACACGGGGACAGTGGCAGCGATGACTGGGGTTGGTGCTCAGGGTCTATTGCCTATGTCACAACTGCCCCCTAAGCCCCCCTACCACCTTTACCTCTGCAAGCAAACCTCTCACCACATGGCCTTTGCACCTGCTGAGCCCTCGGCATAGGATGCTTTTTCCTTCTCTCCATGAGAGTGTTACCACTTGTCCCTCAAATGCCAGCTCCATCATCACCCTCATGTCCTTGGGGAAGCTCCCTCACCCCCCAGACTGGGTGAGGCTCTCTGTTGCAGTCACCCACAGCACAAGCAACTCCTGTTCAGGCCACTGGGCACAGCTGACATTCATGTGCATGACACCGTGTCTCGAGTCCCTCCCCCGACACACCCTGTGGGAGCCAGGAGGGCCAGGACTCGTCTGGTTTTGTAACTTACCAGGTGCCGGTTCTACAGTGCTGGGAGGTGCTCAGTGCACATTAGCAGAATGTGTGAGCGAGTGCCCACACCTGGCGTCTAATAAACAATGGCCTCTTCGGGCAAGTGGCACCCATCGGCACGCAGTGCGTGAGGGCTCCATATTGCAGAATTGACCTCATCCTTCCTCCTGCCCTGTGTGTGCACCCTCTCAGTTCCTCCCATTGTGGACGTGAAGTTTGTTTTTCTACCCCTTGACTTTGGCTTTAACCAAAAGCACGAAGCTGACATGAGTGTGTGCCAGGTCTGAGCGTGGGTGTCTAGGGACCTCCATTGATTGTGTTTGCTTTTTTCTCCTCCTCTTTTGCCATAAGGAGAATGCGCTGAGTGGCCACTGGTCCCACAGAGTGGATGAGAGACGTGTGGGGCTGAGCCACACCTAGATCAGCTGACCTGCAGCAGCTGGGTGAATCCAGGTGAGGTCAGCAGAACCCGGTGGGCGAGCCAGCCTAGATCAGCCAGCGCCAGCCGCCCTGCCGACACACCAGCCAAGCACATAGTGATTGCTGGACACATTGAGGTTCTGTGGTTGGTTGTTAAAGCAGCACATAGTAGGTGCTCAGTAAATAACTATGGAATGTTTGAGCATACAGCTGGAGCTCCATAAAAGACATCCAATAAAGCCCCCAGCACTGTGCTGGGCACACAGGAAGTGCTTAAGACACAGTGCTCCCTTCTCCCCACTTCCTCCTGTCAACAGCAGCAGCAGTAGGTTAGAGAGGCCGATATCTGAGACATTGTGGCAACCTTTACAGTCCACGCTCTACTATTGTACGGGACACCCCGAAGCCTCCAGCCACCCCCTCAGCAGCCCTCGGTAGAACAGGGTCTGTGTCTCTCTCTCGGCCTCTTCTGACCAAGAGTCTTGTTCCCAGTGGTGAAGAAGCCGGGGTCTTCCTGGAGCCGCTGCAGACCCCCTAGTCAAGGGTGCCTGCTTTGTCTCTGCAAGAAAGCAGATTGTTCTCTTTACCGACTCCTGCTGTTTACTGTAAATAATTAAATGGGATCTTCTCTCTTCCTCCCCTCCCACCTCTTCACAGGCGGAAGCCATAATTATTTCAATGCAACATCCCTGTCATCAGCCCTTTGAGCAGGAGGAGACAGTCAGCACTGCTTGGGATCCCACACTGTGTGCACACAGTGATTATTCCGGCATCGAGGGCAGAGAATGAAACCTGGAGTTGTGTGTCTCGAGACACCTCTGCTCACTACTCTCTAGCCACCAAGAAAATTCGACTTCCCTCCATGCCCAGCCGGGCCCTGCAATTGGCTCTCAGCTTCTGTGGGTGCAACACTAGCCTGGTAGCTCCCAGGCAAACGCTGAGCGGCAGGCGAGATCACGGTGGCCGCGGTGGCCACGGTGGCCGCAATCTGTGAGGTCAGAGCTCCTGTTAGGCGTGGGCTATCTATGGATTTAATAAGCCAAGGCCTTCAGGGCAGGGCCCACAGAGCAGGAATGTCCTGAGGCTCAATATTCCAGCCATTTGTTCCTCTCTGTTGCCTCTCAAACCAGATCCTCTGCCGCTTCTGAAGGTCCCTGCAAAACAGGCTTCTGCCTCTAACCCTAAGCAGCCAGCCCAAGCCTACCGTATGGAGAGAAGGGGACAGGGAGGCAGGAGTTGTAGTCTGTGCCCCGCGTGCCCCCTGTGCCATCACCCTGTACAATTGTGGCCCAGGCAAAGCTCCTCTCTGCACCTCGATCGCCTTGTCTCAGGAACACGATTCCTTCTCTTCCTTTCCCTTCCCTTCCCTTCCCTTCCTACTTTCCTTCTTCCCTTCCCTTCCCTTCCCTTCCTACTTTCCTTCTTCTCTTCCCTTCCCTTCCCTTCTTACTTTCCTTCTTCCCTTCCCTTCCCTTCCCTTCCCTCCCTTCTTTCCTTCCTTCCTTCCTTCCTTTGTCTTGGGAACAGGATTTCTTTCTTTCTTTCTTTTTTTATTTTATGTATTTATTTTTTTGAGACGGAGTCTCACTCTTGTTGCCCAGGCTGGAGTGCAGTAGCATAATCTTGGCTCACTGCAAACTCCGCCTCCCGGGTTCAAGCGATTCTCATGCCTCAGCCTCCTGAGTAGCTGGGATTACAGAAACGCGCCACCACACCCAGCTAATTTTTGTATTTTCAGTAGAGACAGGATTTCACCACATCTGCCAGGCTGGTCTCAAACTCCTAATCTCAAGTGATCTGCCTGCCTTGGCCTTTCAAGGTGCTGGGATTACAGGTGTGAGCCAAGGGTTTCATCCATTTCTCATTAAGTTGCTGATGGCTCCCGTTCAGGATTCACCTCCACAGCCAGGCCTCCCCGGCACCTTGTTTTAGATCACAGCCCTCCTGACCTAGATCCAGGGCCCCAGAAGCAGAGCAAGAGAGGGAGGTTTTTACAGGAGACGGATGGAGGGCAGCCTCAGCCTGGACCCACAGCGGGCTCTGATATGTGAACTGCACCAGGGTTTGTCCCATCTGTAGCCAGGTGGGTCAGGGTGTGTGTGTGTGTGTGTGTGTGTGTGTGTGTTCTTTGTTGTTTTTTGCTTTATTTTTGAGACAAGGTTTCACTCTCTTGCCCAGGCTGGAGTGCAATGGCACCATCACGGCTCACTGCAACCTCTACCTCTAAGGATCAAGCGATTCTCCTGCCTCAGCCTCCTGAGTAGTTGGGACTACAGGAGTGTACCACTGTGCTTGGCTAATTTTTTTATTTTTTGTAGAGACCAGGTCTCACTATGTTGCCCAGGCTGGTCTCTAACTCCTGGCCTCAAGCAATCCTCCTGCTTTGGCCTCCCAAACTGCTGGGTTTACAGGCGCGAGCCACTGCATCCAGCCTTGCTTTATTTTCAATTGTGGTAAAATACACATAAGATAAAATGTATCACTTGAGCCATTTTTAAATGCCACAATTCAGTGGCATTAAGGACATTCACAGTGTTGCTTGACCATCACCACTCTCTCATTCCAAAAGGTTTTCATCACCCCAAGCAGACTCTGTCCCCATTAAGCAATAACTCTCATTCCCGTCCCCCAGCCTCTGGTAAGCGCTAACCTACTCTCTTTCTCTGTGAATCCGCCTGCTCTAGGCACTTTATTTAACCGGAATCATGCACCTGGCTACTTTCACTGAGCATCGTGTCTTCAAAGTTCATTTACGTTAGAGCCTGAGTCAGAATTTCCTTCCTTCCCACTGCATTTTCATTTTGAATAGACTTCACTTTTCAGAGCAAGTTGAGTTCACAGCAGCGTCATTCCTCTTCACGGCTCAGCAATATCCCCCGCATGGAGGCGCCCCTCGTGTTATTCGTCATCTGCTGATGGGCACTTGGGCTGTTCCCACCTTTTGGCCATTGTGACTGGTGCTGCTGTGAATGCCTGTGCACCAGAATCTTTCCTAGTCCTTCCTCTCAGGGGGCCAGGCTTCTGCCCTCCCCTCCGTCCTGCTCCCCGTGTCAGTCCGTTTTGGTCACTGGCTGTGGCCTGGGAGACACTCCCACTTGGATGGAGGCAGTTGCCCCCGGCGGTGCTCAGGGTGGAAGGGGGCCAGCAGGGGAATCCGGGTTGTGCAAGGAGTGCCCTGCATCTCCCCGTTCCTCCTGCCTTCCCTGCTTTGCTACCCCCAGTACTTCTCACCTTCTGACACCCCCAGCACTTCTCACCTTCTGACACCCCCAGCATGCACTGACTTCTTGGGTTTCTTGTCTGCTTCCCCCTAGAAAGCACCTAAGGCCTGGGTCTGTGTCTGTTTTGCTCACGGCTGGACGCAGCCTTCCTGACACACAGTCAGACTCAATAAATATGCATGGGATGAATGACCAGCAGGTGCGCACACACGATCTCTTGGAATTCTCGCCGCAACGGTGATGTCACTGCTGATGTCATCCCCATTCTACAGGGAAGGAAATGGAGGCTCTGGAACGTTGAGTGAATTCCCCAAGGTCACAGAGCTTGCGAGCGGCAGAGCAGAGACAGGGGTGCAGAGCTGCCCCATGCCTAGCACTTCCCAGCCTGGAGGCTTGGCCTGTCTGCATGATGAGCTGGACACCTGTCAAACATATGTCACTCACACTAATTCAACTCTGCATCCTTGGAGAGAGAGAAACTTCGGTACCCAGCTAATGGCCAGGCCACTGCGCTCAACTAGTGAGGGTGAGGACCTAAGTGTGCAGTTTCCACAATTGGGTCTGTTGTCTTGTGCCCCCCTTTTTTATAATAAAAAATAATTTTAAATCCCAGCACTTTGGGAGGTTGAGGCAGGCAGATCACTTGAGGTTAGGAGTTTGAGTTCATCCTGGCCAACATGGTGAAACCCCATTTCTACTAAAAATACAAAAATTAGCCGGACGTGGTAGCGAGTGCCTATGATCTCGCTACTCAGGGGGCTGAGGCAGGAGAATCACTTGAACTCAAGAGGCAGACATTGCAGTGAGCTGAGATTGCGCCACTGAGCTCCAGCCTGGGTGACAGAGTGAGATTCTGTTTCAAAAAATAATTTTTTTAAAATTTAATTTTTTAGATACAGGGTTTCACTGTCACTCTGCCTGGAGTGCAGTGGCATGGTAGCTCACAGCAGCCTCGAACTCCTTCCTGCGTTCAAGCTGTCCTCAGCGTCTCAAGTAGCTGGGACCACAGGTTCGTGCCGCTATGCCCAGCTAATTAATTAATTTTTTTTGTAGGGCCAGGGGTCCTGCTGTAGGGCCTGTAGTCCCAGCACTATGGGAGACCAAGGCAGGAAGATTGTTTGGGGCCAGGAGTTCAAGACCAGCCTGGCCAACATAGTGGGACCTTGTCTCTCCAAAACATTAAAAAATTAGCCAGGTGTGGTGGTGTGTGCCTGTAGTCCCATCCATTATACTTGGGAGGCTGAGATGGGAAGATCTCCTGGACCCAGGATTTCAAGGCTGCAGTGAGCTGTGATTGTGCCACTGCAGTCCAGCCTGGGCAACAGAGTGAAAAAAAATTTTTTAATAAAATATTTTAAAAAAAAGTCTTCCTCACAAAATGGACATGTGGCTTTAAAATGCCCCTGCAGGCAGAAGACTGGCCGAGTAAGAAGAAAACAGCTGAGGAATGCAGAGGCCGTGTCCACAATTTACAAGTTAGAAATATTTGTATCATGAGCATCAGGGCTCAAAATGTATTATTACGGTCGCAGGTTACACTCAGAAGTGTCTGGAATGTTCTGGTTTGGCTGACCTGTGGAGGAAGGTAGGGTCATAGAACCTAGCTCTCCCAGGACTGGTTAGAGCTGTGTTCCCAACTGGTAGGTAGTGTTCCCTGGGTGGTGCCCAGGACAGTTTTAACTGGTGCACCGTTTGACTTTTGTCTTTTAACTTCCATCGTCACACATTTATTGTAATATGTACTAGAAAAAGATAAAATAGCACATCTGTCTTTAGGCAATATTGGTGGTAAAAAAAAAAAAACTCCCTAAAGACACAGGGACTTCCAGGGGGTCTGGTCGTCCTAGATAAATTGTGAAGTGATAACGTCAACCAGGTATCAGCAAATATTTGAAAGAACGAGTTTAACCAGTTAGAACGAGAAAGTGTTTTTTTACTGCACGATCTATTGTTGATGGAGACAATTGTGGAAGGATTGAGACACGCACAGGAGTGAGGGAGGGAGGGATGGAGGGGAGGGATGCTGTGTATGCGTGCCAAGAGGCGAATCTTAGCTGGTTCTGTGAACTTTTGTTTCTTTTTCCTTTTTCTTTTTTGAGACAGAGTCTCGCTCCCTCACCCAGGATGGAGTGCAACGGCGCAACCTCGGCTCACTGCAACCTCCACTGCCTAGGTTCAAGTGATTCTCCTGCCTCAGCCTCCCGAGTAGCTGGGATTATAGGTGCACATCACCACGCCCGGCTAATTTTTGTATTTTTAATAGAGACAAGGTTTCTCCATGTTGGCCAGGCTGGTCTCAAACTCCTGGCCTCAAAGTGATCCTCCTGCCTCAGCCTCCCAAAGTGCTGGGATTACAGGCATGAGTCACCATGCCCGGCCCTGTGCCTTTTTGTTTCTTTAGAATGAGAGGCCTCAAGGAAATTTGGCGGAATGTTAATATCCGTTGAATCCAGGTGGTTGGATATGTGCAATCAGTTACGTTATTAACTACACGCTTTGTGTGTTTGAAATAGTTTTTAACTTAAAAGCTATTGAGGAAGTGGGTTTGGAACAGGAGTGATGTAATAACTGAAGGGGTCTAGTTTGTTATTTGGATTATTTCTCCTCAAAGTGGGTAATGCTTGAAAGGTAAGAGGGATTGGAATCACACCGTTTGGACACACACATGTTCGGAATACACAAGCAGAGGGGTCCCTTTGTCAGCCCAGGCACCTCCTCTGTGATCAGTGCTCCGGCCTTGGTATCACCCCTGTAAAAGGCCGCTTTCTCCCAACCAGAACAAGGTAACTTAGAGGCTGCCCCACGTCCCAGGAATCCTTGATTGATTGGAAGCTTTGCGGCCATCATGAGTTTGGAGAACATTTGGCAGTGAATGACACAGAACCCAAAATAATGGCGGTTTAAATAAGTTATGAGTTTCCTTCCCACAGACAGACAAAATCCAGAGGGAGTCATCACTTCCATCTCGGGGCCTAAAATGGCCATTCCAGCAGGGCAGTGGCTCACGCCTGTAATCTCAGAGCTTTGGGAGGCCGAGATGGGAGAGTCGCTTGAGTCCAGGAGTTCCAAACCAGCCTGGGCAAAATAATGAGACACTGTCTTTACAAAAAATGTTTAAAAATTAGTTGGCTGTGGTGGTGCACACTTATAGTCCCAGCTACTCGAGAGGCTGAAGCAGGAGGATTGCTTGAGCCCTGGAGGTAGAGGCTGCAGTGAGCTATGATCCAGCCTGGCCAACAGAGTAAGACTCTGTCTCAAATAAATGAATAAATAAATAAATAAATAAATAAATAAATAAATAAAATGGCTGCTCCAGTTCCAGCCATCACATCTGAATTCTGGCCAGCAGAAAGGAGGAGGGCTGGGAGTGGATGGCTCTCCCTCCCTTTAAGGACACTTCTACTTCCATGCTGGTATGGGCACAGCCATATGGGCATGGCATTGGCCATATCTAGCTGCAAGGGAGGCTGGGAAATGCATTGTTAGTCCTGTCACCAGTGTGCCCAGCTAAAATCCAGGGTTTCTAGTACTAAGGGAGAAGGGGTGATTGGTGATTGGACTAGAGCAATCTCTGCTTACGGTGCTGTGGGGGTGGGGAGCCCTCCTCCTGAGGAAGGGTCCCAGCGTGTTGCCGTTCCGACACCTTCCCACTACCCTGGAGCTCAGTGGAGGATCTGGGGCCTGCGACTGCAAAGTTTCATTAGGGCAAGTCTGCTTTGCCCAGCACATGGCCCTCTGCTAGGACTAGGACAGTCTTTGGAAAGATTGACGAGATGAAAGGAAGGTGGTACTTGGGGGAGACCACTGAGTTGGGGAGCAGGGGTGACAGTCACAGGCTTGGAGCCCAGCAGCTGGGTCCCAGCTGTGCCCCCTGCTAATCACTGTCAGAGCTGTTGCTCAGAGGAAGTCATGATGCCTCTGCTAAAAGTTGCAGCTGCCCCAAAGGGTGGCCAAGAGGTTAGGCCTATGCCTAACTCAGCTCCGTCCTCAATAAACACTGCGGAGAGGCAGCAAAACTCCCACTGAAGACTGAAAAGACTGAAGCTGCCCTCCTCTCTCAAGACAACTACGAAACCACTGTTTCACAGGATCTAGCACTTAGGACATCAGCGAATGAGACCTCCCTCCCTCCCTCCCTTCTTTCCCTCTTTCCTCTCCACCTCCCTCCCTCCCTCCCTCCCTCCCTCCCTCCCTCCCTCCCCCCCCCCCTTCCTCCCTCCTTCTCTGTTTCTTACCCTTTTTTTTTTTTTTTTGAGACTGAGTCTGGCTCTATTGCCCAGGCTGGAGTGCAGTGGCGTGATCTCAGCTCACTGCAACCTCCGCCTCTCAGGTCTAATCTCCTGCTTCAGCCTCCTGAGTAGCTGGGATTACAGGCATGCACCACCACACCCGACTAATTTTTATATTTTTAGTAAAGACAGGGTTTCACCATGTTGGCCAGGCTGTTCTCAAACTCCTGGCCTCAAGTGATCTGCCCACCTCGGCCTCCCAAAGCTCTGGGATTACAGGCGCCTGGCCTATTTCTTAACTTTCTTATTTCTGCTGAAACATCTATCTGTCTCTATCTATCTATCTATCTATCTATCTATCTATCTATCTATCTATCTATCTATTATCTATCTATCATCTATCTATCTATCATCTATTTCTCAGAGTGTAAAGGGAACTGATCTGAAATGTACAGCTTGATGCGTTTTCTGTGTGTGTACCCAGGAAACTGCTACCCAAATCAGGATAAAGCAATCTGCAGCCCCAAGAAGGCTCCCCCAGAAGGCGTGTCCCCCTGCCACATCCCAGTCAGTAGCACCCACCCCTGCTGGGGGGGGTCCCTGCTATTTTGACTTGTCTCCCTATAGAGGGATTTCCTTCTGGAATTTCCTACACATGGAACCATGTGGCGTGTGCCCTTCCGCGGCCGGCGTCTGTGGCTCCCTACGGTGTCCACGAGACTCATTCATGTGCGTTATCTGTGCTGCGTTCTTTACTGTTGCCATATAACCTCCCTCAATGTGAACAGACCACAGCTCACTCAGCCATCTTTGGATGGATTTCCTGTAATGGGCAACTACAAATGGAGTTTCTAGAAACATTCTTATATATATCTTTTGGTAGACATAGAAGGAGTAAATTTCTTCTTATTAATAGTAAATTTATCAAAGTAAAACCAAATGGGCCAGCTTAGAAAAAGTTAAGTAACTCGGGGTAGGAGAGAGGCGTACACATGGCAAAGGTGTTGGGGTGCCCAGATGCCAGAGGTCTGAGGAGCCCTGAGGTGGGGCAGGGGCAGGCGCTCTGTGCTGAGTTTGTAACCTGAATGAGGCACTTTACACATGGGAACCAGAGTGACACTGAGACCCTGGCCCCTTCACGCCCCCGGCAATTGCCTTGCACCTGCAGGAAGGAAACAGCGTGGGCACCCCGGACAGGACACAAGCCGCGCATCCCTGGAAAGGGGAAAGTCACCATCAACAGAGGCCGGCGAGTTGCTGTGAAGCAGGTTTTGCCTTATTTCTAGGATTTTGCTCAGTCACGTCGGGGCCTTATGGAAAGAGTTTCAGGATCTTCCACCTTTTGACGCTATTTCCCCCTCTGGGTAAAAGGAATACTCATCCTACTTAAACAGAAAAGAGAAAATTAAAAGGCAGAGATGTAAAAAATGTTCCCACAGTTTCACCGCCTGTGGACAATCCATGTTAACATCTGGGTATTATTTCATCCAGACTTCCGTCTGTGTATAATTGCTGGTTTTCTTTTTAGCTTGGTTGTATGATCATACTATGTATACATTTTTATTTGATTTCTTCCTTTAACCTTATAGTGCTATATCTAATATAAGCCTCAGCCTCTTCTCACAAACCTGGTTCTGATGGCTGCATAAGTTTCCACCGTGCATCGATATGTTAGTTTGATGCAGTGATTGAGATGTTAATAGCACCCTCTTTTTCCCTCCCCTCTTTATCCCCTCAGCTAGACCACTATTCAAGCATGTAGTTGGTTCTATGCTGTTTGTCTCAGGGAAGAGATGTGTTACAAATCTCTTTCATATCGCTTCCTGGCTTTTGCTTTTCAAACAAAAAACAGAGTAGAGGTCCCCAAAGTGGGGTGTGAGCCCCAGGGGTGCATGAAAGAATCCTCCCACTGGGAGCAGGACGATAAGCCGAAAGGAGTTCTCTCAGGGTGGCACCTGTCAGCTGCGCAGCCCCCATTCCAGCCCCCTCATTTCTTGCCATTGGGTTTGGGAAGATGAAAAGGGTTCTGTGGCTGAGGGTGGTGAGGGCTGCACAGCACTGGGGGTGTCCTGAACACCTCAGGACGGCATGCTCAGACATGGTTATGAAGGTCAGGCACTGCCGCCACCACCACCGTGTCTCACGCAGAAGTGCCCGGAGAGTGTTGCCCGTGAGGTGGGGCGGGGAAGCAGCCCTTAAGCCCCATTTCACAGAACAAGAAACAGAGGAGGGAGCAAGCTGGGGAGGGGACTTCTGAGCAAAGCTCCTGCCCTGCAGGAGCGCAGTGGGGCTGAGCTCATCTCGCCCTCATTCTTTGAGCACAGGGCGCTCATGGCAGCTGGGGTGTACTCTCCAGCACTGGGGCTTCCTGATGGTGCAGAGCAGGCGAGCCCCACAACTGAGAGTGAGCCAGGGAGGGTTCCTGGCTTCAAGGGCAAGAATTCAAGGGCCAGCCAGTGGTGATGGACAGCAACTGTTACCGAAGCGTCCGTGCACAGCGGTAGCAGAGGTGCTACCACCCCACAGGCAGTGTGCCCGAAAATAGCTGCTCCGAGGCACTGCCGCACTCAGTTATACCCACTTGTAAGTACATGCAAATTAAGGGGCGGTTTATGCAGAAATTTATTGGATGAGGGTGTTAATTTCCGGGTCATTGGGTGGTTGCCATGGCAACAGCAAACTGACATGACCAGTGGCAGATGTGGCTTACGGAAACCTGCTTCCACCCAGACCTGTCTCAGCTAGCCCTCAATTTGGTCTGGTGTCTGAACCCCGCCTCCAGAGTTGAGTCCCACCTCCCACTCCACTTCCAGGCACAGCCCATGGGGGTCATTCCACTGCGGGGCTCTGGCCTGCTAAATCCCACCCAACCCAGTTAACACCGGCGCCTCGGTCCCCTGGGTTTACTCCTCCGCACCAGGCTGGGTCATGCAGTCACACAAGGGACCTGGGTCCCGTGGTCCACTGGGCGTTACCCACATTGTAGGGGAATGTGGTTGAATCCTTGTGTCTCAGCAGCCACACCCTGCTGCCCCCACACACGACCCCAAAGAGGTTCGTGGCCATGTCCCTGTGACGTGTTTACTCGTAGCCATCTCCCCGGCAGGAAGCCATCCAGGTGGAGTCAAATGGGCCGGGGGTAAATCCTGGCTCTGCCACTTATAGCTTTGTGATTTCACGCCAGTTACTTACCCGCCCCATGCCTCAGTTTCCCCATCCGTAAAATGGGGCGATGACTCTACCTACCTCGTGGGGCTTCTGAGTCTTAATAATTATCAGCCCTAACAAAGCACCAGAGACTGGGGGACTCTCAACAACAGAGGTGTGCTCCCCCTAGTTCCGGAGGCTGGATGTCGGAAATTGCGGTGGCGATGGGCCAGTTTCCTCTGCAGTTGCTAAGGGAGAATCCATTCCACTCCTCTCTGTGGGCATCTGGAGGTTGTGGCCCATCCTGAGTGTTCCCTGGCTTGTAGGTGGATCACTCCAGTCTCTGCCTCTGTTGTCACACGGCCTTCTCTGCGTGTGTCTGTGGCGAAATTTCCCTCCTCTTATGAGGACACCAGTCATTGGGTCAAGACCTGCCTTAATTCAGTAGGACCTCATCTTAACTTGATGACACCTGCAAAGACCTTATTTCCAATCAGGCCACATTCACAGTACCTGGTGGACATGAATTTTGGGGGGATGCTTTTCACCCCAGCACAGGGGGTTATTATGAGTTGACACACACACCGCTCTTAGAATGGTTCTGGGCATGGGCACATGACAGGCACTTCCACGGCATTTGCTGTCATTATTATTACACAGGAAGAACAGAAATCCCACTCTTTTTTGTTGTTGTTGAGTTTGCTCTGTCGTCCAGACTGGAGTGCAGTGGCGCAATCTCAGCTCACTGCAACCTCTGCCTCCCAGCTTCAAGCAAATCTCCTGTCTCAGCCTCCTGAGTACCTGGGACTACAGGCACACACCACCATGCCCAGGTAATGTTTGTATTTTCAGTAGAGATGGGGTTTCACTATATTGGTCAGGCTGGTCTCGAACTCCTGACCTCAGGTGATCCACCTCCCTCGGCCTCCCAAAGTGCTAGGATTACAGGCGTGAGCCACCGCACCCAGCTAGAAATCCCACTCTTTTTTTTTTTTTTGAGACGGAGTCTTGCCCTGTCACCCAGGCTGGAGTGCAGTGGCGCGATCTCGGCTCACTGCAAGCTCTGCCTCCTGGGTTCATGCCATTCTCCTGCCTCAGCCTCCCAAGTAGCTGGGACTACAGGTGCCCACCACCACGCCCGGCTAATTTTTTTGTATTTTTAGTAGAGATGGGGTTTCATGGTGTTAGCCAGGGTGGTCTTGATTTCTTGACCTCATGATCCGCCCGCCTCGGCCTCCCAAAGTGCTGGGATTACAGGTGTGAGCCACGGTGCCCGGCCCAGAAATCCCACTCTTATTCAAGCACCGTGTGGCCGGGTTCTGTTACATGCAGCCCAGTGGAATCCTGACTAGTGAAGCTACAAAACAGACGTGAGCTCACTGGGCTGGTGCTTATCCAAAATTTTGCCCCTTCCTAAGGATCCTTCTCTAGCCCCTGACCCTCCCTGCTCTGCATTCAGCTGCCTCATTCAGCTGGGGAGGGTGCAGGCAGGAGATGAAACGGAGGAGGCCTCCAATTCTGGCTTCCCAACAAGGAGCCCTTAATGAGGCAATTAAGCAGAACTATTTTCTCTTTATCTCCCTCTCCATCTTCCCACAGCCTGTCAGAGCACAGGAGCCTGGAGGGCCATTGAAGAGGAGAGGAGCCTGTACGCCCTGCTTCAAGAACCTGAGAGCTGGGCTCAGAAACGGGCAGCGGCTGGACCAAGGTCACACAGCAAGTTGGTTGTTCAGCCAGAGTAAGCACAGCGCGGGGTGAACTCCAAAGCCCTAGGGCCCCAGCAGGTGAGGGGATAGCATGAGCCAGGTGGGGACTGGGGCAAGGTAGAAACCTCCAGGGCTAGCCAGAGGGAGTGGCCACGATGCAGCATCACTGGACTGTAGCCATACGGGGGGTGGGCACAGGCCTGAGTAGTGAGGGGGATCTTCCTGGGCTGCCTTATACTCGTGTCCCCACAAAGTCCCCCTACAACCCAGGAGTCACAGGTACCGCCTGAGGGGTCAGCACAGTCCATGCACAGTGTGTGTGTTGTGCACTGTACAAAGGCACTCACTGAAGAGGCAGTGGGGGTGATCCCAGGCCATGCTTGACTACTCATCCTGGAAGAACTGATTTTCATAATGTATCCACCCAAAGGGCTCCTTTTTCTTTTCTCTTCCTTTCTTGCTCTTTCTTTCTATATGGGCTTGCTCTGTCACTCAGGCTGGAGTGCAGTGGTGCAATCATGGCTTGCTGCAGCCTCAACCTCCCAGGCTCGGGTGATTCTCCTGCCTCAGCCTCCCGAGTAGCTGGGATTACAGGTATGTGCCACCACACCCAACTAGTTTTAAAAATTTTTTGTAGAGATGGGGTCTTGTTCTGTTGCCCAGGCTGGTCTTGAAGTCCTGGACTCTTGGTGTTCCCAAATGCTGGGATTACAGGCCTGAGCCACCGCGCCCAGCCTGGGGCCTCTTTTTTCTAATTCCCACACGGTGCTGGGTCAGTTTGCGACCCCAAGAAGCAGATGCCCAGGTGAGATTAGACATGCAGGAGGCTGACTGGGGGAAAGGGCTCGGGGAGGGGGGGAAAGGAACAGGAAGTGGGGAGATCCTTCAAGCCGTGGCGCTGGGCCAACCCCTGTGCAGGAGAGAGGGAGGGAATGAGGTTGGAGAAGGAGGGGCTTCAGGCTGCAGACAGTTTTAAGGTTTTTGCCCCGGCCAATGGGGGAGTCCTGAGGCCAAGATCCCCTCCTGGAGGGTCCCTCACGGTGCTGGGATAGACCTGCCCTTATTCCCCTTCCTGCTTGCTCTGTGGCAGGAAGCACCCATGGGGAGCTTGGCGTAACGCAGGTGCAAGTGATTCAGAGCCCGGCACCTGCCATACGTGCCCCGAGGGGGCCGCTTTCAAGGCCACCACATGTGCCCATGAATATGTTATTTGCTAGTAGACAAAGTAACTACTATGTTAGTTATTTGCTGGAGGCACCCCTGTGCGGGAAGACAGAGTTGGAAACAGTCTTTGTACAAGCCTAAGCGTTCTTTGAGGTAGGGTAACCAACCAAGCAGTTTTGCGTCCTGTATCATAATAAATCTGAAATCGTTGGCTGGGTGCAGTGGCTCACGCCTGAAATCCTAGCACTTCGGGAGGCTAAAGCAGGCGGATCGCTTCAGCTCAGAACTTTGAGACCACCCTGGGCAACGTGGTGAAACCCTATCTCTACAAAAAAATACAAAAATTAGCTGGGCATGGTGGCATGTGTGTGTAGTTCCAGCTGATTGGGGATCTGAGGCGAGAGGATCATGTGAGCCCAGGAGGTTGAGGCTGCAGTGAGCTGTGATTGCGCCACTGCACTCTAGCCTGGGTGACAAAGTGAAACCCCGTCTCAAAAACATAAAAGTAAATAAGTACATCTGAAACTGTTGCAACATAAAAATCTTTTTCTCGCTGTTGTCCCTGAAACTTTCTCTACGCTATGGTATGTCGGCCTCCTGCCCAAGAGGGGTACATGGTCTTGTACAAATGTATTTGTTTCTCATTGCTGCTGTGACAAATTGCCACATACTTAGTGGCTTAAAACAACACCCATTTATTCTCTTACACTTATGGAGGTCAGAAGTCCAAAATGACTCTCATGGGATTAAAATCAAGGGTTGACAGGGCTGGTTCCTTCCAGAAGCTCCAGGGGAGGAGCTGTTCCTTGCTTCTCCCAGCTCCTGAGGCCACCTGCATTCCTTGGGCTGTTACCCCTTTTTCCATCTTAATCATCAACATAGCACGTCTGTCCTCTCTGAACTGCCTCCCTTTTATAGGGCCCTGTGTGATTCCGCTGACCCATCTGGATAATGCAGGGTCATCTCCCCAGCTCAAGATCCTTAACGGAATCGCATCTGCCAAGTCCCTTTTGCTAGGTGAGGTCACGTACTCAGATTCCAGGCGTTAGAACGTGGGTGTCATTGCTCAGCCTTTACGCATTAGGGGATGTCATTATTCAGCTATCACATCAAATAAGAAAACTGGGGAGGTAGAAACAGTCCCTGGCTGGGAGGGAATCTCAGACGAGCCGTGTGACTCCCGCATGCCCCTCTGTCTCTCGGGGCTTGGTGCAGGCCTGGTCCCTCTGGGAGTCCACAGTTCCTGCTCCTGTGTGGGCAGCATCCGTTCTCCTGTTGCTGGTACCAGCTTCCCTCCTGCTCTCAGACCACCTGCCGCAGGCCAAGCTGACCATCCTCCCGTCCTCCCCAGCTCAGGGATGGGTAAGGGGCCCAAGCCTGGCTCATCAGAGTGGTTCATGACCTTGGCCAGGCCACCGAGAGCTTCACCTGAAATTCAGCATGGGACCAGGAGTATCAGAGAAGCTCTCTTTCTGCAGGGGGCTGGGACAGAAGAACGAAGACTTAGAGCTGCTGGTGGTCGTCCTACCTCCAGGTAGGAAGATCCTGCTTGAGAGTAAAGTCTACGCAGGAAAAAATAGACTAATAAATAGAAAAAGGCCAGTGTCTATTGACCTGGAGCACCTGGATCCAGCTGTACCTGAAGCTACCTCTGCCCTGATAGTTTCAGATACTGAGATAATAAATCCTCCCTTTGGCTTAAGGCAGCTTGAGTTGAGTTTGTAATTCTTGCTGCTCAGAGTCTTCTCTGGTACTCCCTCCTCCAATTTTGGACACCCAGGCCCGTGCCTCAGAATTAACAAACTGTTTTTTTGCGTAGGCAACAAGCTCCTGTCAGCCTCCCTTGCTTTCCTTCCTCTCCTCTCTTTCCCCCTGTCAGCTGTGCTATTGGGTGATACATCCTAATGTATATTTAACAGTGGCTCAAAATCGAATTAATTTAGATTGGTTAATAAACTGTAACATCCGTTTCTAAATCAAGCTACATTTTCCTCTTGAGCAACTAAATTCATGCCCGTTGGTTTAATTTGTTGCTATTGTAATCCTTTAACGCTGATGAAATTATGGAAAGGTTTCTAGTGAAATTATCCAGATTTGATTAGGGTTTGAGCATATTAATATTTTTCCTTCTGAGTAGTCTTTGGAGAGAGACTGGCTGAGGGTGTGCAGGTCCCATGGGCTGGGAGGGTGGGGAGTGCCACCTCAGAAAGCAGACTCAGTCTGTCCCTCTTCAGATAATCTTCTTCTTAAAAAACATTTTTAATTTTAATTTTAATTAATTAATTTCTTTTGAAATAGAGTCTCGCTTGTCACCCGGGGTTGGAATACCATGACGCGATCCAAGCTCACCGCAGCCTCCACCTCCTAGGTTCAAGGGATTCTCCTGCCTCAGCCTCCTGAATAGCTGGGATTACAGGTGCCCGCCATCATGCCTGGCTAATTTTTGTATTTTTTAGTAGAGATGGGGCTTTTACCATGTTGCCCAGGCTGGTCTCGAACTCCTGGCCTCAAGCGATCCGCCTGCCTCGGCCTCCCAAAGTGTTGGGATTACAGGCGTGAGCCACTGCGCCCAATTTTTATTTTTTAGAGACAGGGTGTTGCCATGTTGCCCAGGCTGGTCCTGAACTCCTGGCTTCAAGTGATTCTCCTGCCTCGGCCTCCCGGAGCACTGGGATTACAGGTATGAGCTGTGACACCCGGCCCTTTGGGGAAAAACGTGCATTTATTGAGTATTGACTGTATGCACAGTCCTGGATATGAACATTCTCAATGGAGAGTCTGCCAGAGAAGGTTCTGGGCTCCTAAGTGGCAGTCGTTCCAAATGGATATTTGGAACACAGTGGGTCCCCTCCAGCTCTGCCTCCAAACCCACCTCCAGTTGCGATGGAGCCTTTGCTGTCTGTTCATCATAAACTGGTGCCGGGTAGGAAGATACTCACATGGAAGTCGCTTTAACCTTGGCTTTGATCTGGAGGATTTCCTCCTGACTAAGAGCCTCTCTCTGAGACCCCATGGGGATCTGGAACAGTAGAGGCCGGGGAGAGGAAGACTGAGGGCCAAAGCTCCATGCAGACCCCACCAGGGGGAGCAAAACCCAGGCCAGCGGGCTCCCTCTGCTGCCTCTATCCTGCCTCCTCCCTGTGGATCTTACTCCCCCCTCACTGCCTGCTAATTCCATTTGTTCTGGAATGTGCCAGGCCTCGCCCCAAACAGTACATAAGCACCGAGGAATCTGAAGTGCGTTTCCAGGTTCCCTCCTTCAGGAAAGAGTGGGCCAGGCAGGGTCTAGGAGCTAAGACTGGGTGGATAATGGCAGCCACAGAGAGGCCCCCGAGAAGGCTCCGGTTTCAGCCAGTGCACGGGGCCAGGGACTCCACGCCAGCCTGACCTGCCCTCTACTCACTGGCGCTCTGGCTGGCGATTCCTGAGCACGGCACAGAGTTATCAAGAAGGGGCTGCCCTTCTTTTCCACTGAGTGAGGGATGGAGTAACTGTTCCTTGTGTTGCCAAAGGACATGCTGGATGCCCTTCGGATGTGCAGATGGCCGGGGCCAAGTCCCTCTGCCAAGCCTTTGCTGAAGCCATTTCCGCTGCAGGGCCTGACCTTCCCCAGCCTCCTGCCCGCTCCCCTTCACCCCACACTCAGCCGTCAGTGCAGAGCCGAATCCTCATCCCGGAAGAACGCGCTCGCCCAGCCCGCAGTGCTTCCCTGCTGTAGAACCCACCACACGTGGTCACTCCAGAGCTGAGAACTGGCTTCCTCACAGCCAGCTCCCCCGGGGCCTGCAAACTCAGAGCAGGAGCCCCCTCCCCGGCTGCCACCATGTCTAACTCAGAGTTTGTCCACTGGTGGGCCACAAATGTGCTCAGCTGCTCTTGCACAGAGATTCATTATTTTTTAAAACATTAACTGGCATCATTTAAAAGTTAGGATATTTCACATTAAAGATCTGGGCTCTGTTAAAAAAATCAGATCTGGGCTGGGCATGGTGGCTCACGCCTGTAATCCCAGATCTTCGGGAGGCTGAGGCAGGAGGATCACTTGAACCCAGGGGTTTGAGACCAGCCTGGGCAATATAGCGAGACCTCGACTCTACAAAAAACAAAACAAAACAAAAATTAACCAGGTGTGGTGGCATGCGCCTGAGGTCCCAGCTACTCAGGAGGATTTGCTTGAGGCTGGGAGGTTGAGGCTGCAGTGAGCCGTGATCGTGCCACTGGATTCCAGTCTGGGTGACAGAATGAGTAAGATGTTGTCTAAAAAAAAAAACAAATAAGTAATCAGATCTGGTGACCCCGGGCCCTGCATTCTTATGTGACAATTGTTGGAACTGGCCTTTAGATGTGGCAGGCACTCCCTCTGTCACGGTCACTTTGCTCCACTCCCTTCCGGTCCCTATCGCCGTGCCCCAGCAGCTCTGCTTGTTGACACTGCCCGTCTTGCCTCTGGCCTCTGAAAGTGCTGGGATTACAGGCATGAGCCGCCACGCCCGGGCGCAAGTAGGAGTTCTGATGAGGACATAAGTGGAACGCTGAGTGAAAAGGACTTTCTCCATCCTGGTGACTGCAGGCGTGGAGTGGGGAGGAGGGGTGAAGGGAGACCAGGTTTGGAAACCAGTTAGTCTGCGGTCCAAATCCCTGCTCTCCCGCTCATTGGCTGTGTGACCTTGGAAGTGTGCTTAGCGTCTCTGAACCTCAGTTTCCTTATCTTGAGTATGATTTTGAGCCTTCAACCCCCTGTCTAGTCCTTTGTGTCCCTACCCCCTAGCCATGCACACAGGAGACCCTTTACATTCGGCAATCCTTGCAACAACCTTGCAGGACACAGTTCCTCATATTCAAGATGAGGAAACTGAGGTTCAGAGACGCTAAGCACACTTCCAAGGTCACACAGCCAATGAGCGGGAGAGCCGGGATTTGGACCGCTGACTACCTGGTTTCCAAACCTGGTCTCCCTTCACCCCTCCTCCCCCCTCCACACCTGCAGTCACCAGGATGAAGAAAGTCCTTTTCACTCAGCATTCCACTTATGTCCTCATCAGAACTCCTACTTGCGGCTGGGCATGGCGGCTCACGCCTGTAATCCCAGAACTTTCGGAGGCTGAGGCGGGCGGATCACTCGAGGTCAGGAGATCGAGACCAGCCTGGCGAAACCCCGTCTCTACTAAAAATACAAAAATTAGCTGGGCATGGTGGTGGGCGCCTGTGGTCCCAGCTACTCGGTAGGCCGAGGCAGGAGAATCACTCGAATCCGGGAGGCAGAGGTTGCAGTGAGCTGAGATGGCATCACTGCACTCCACCCTGGGTGACAGAGTGAGACCCCATCTCAAAAGAGAAAAAAAAAAAAAAAGAACTCCAACTTGCTCCATTTAAACCAGGGGTTGAAAATGTGGCCACGTTGCACATACACAAGGGGTGGGGGTGGTGGAGAACAGAGGCCACGTCCACTCGGCCCTAGCCCTGCACGGCCAGGCAGGAATGCCACCTGGCGTGGCAGAATTTCTGATGCTTCAGGGGAAGCCAGATACCTGGGCTTGTGTATGGAACATCTCAGTTTGTAAGCATTGTCCACACACTCCGATGTGCACAAAATCCCTCTGGGATTGAATGGAGAATCTGCTCCATGTCGCTAAGCTCTGCCCTCACTATAAAGCCTGGTTTTTGTCACTGATTGCAGAGGTCAGGCTCTACCTGGGGCAGCCTGCCGTCTATGCTCACTGTTCTCAGGGAGGGGTGCTCAGGAATGTCTCAGATGGGCCAAGGGTGCTACATGGGGGCCCCAGTATTACCGGTGCCCAGGAGGTATAGGACAGCAACCTCCAGCACCCAGAATCCCACCTCTCCCCTAAGCACACACTCCAAGCCCTTTCCTCATGGTGTGGGTTATTCACCATTCATTTAAAAAAAGAAAATAATCAACAAGCTATTACGTATCAGGCACCATCAAAAGCCCAATGTCACTTCCAAAACAAAATCAGAAATGATTCCTAGCTTTCGAAAGACGAGTTTTTCCACCTTCCAGAATGTTAGCACCAGGCAGGCAGGTATGCTGCTTGTCTAGTTCCCTGCTGTCTCCCAAGTGCCTAAAACACAATCCAGCACACAGTAGGTGCTCAGCAAATGTTTGTTGAATGACTGCACAACAGTATAGTAGTGGCACCTTCATAGGCTTTCTCTGTTGGGAATTCTGTAGTAGGAGCTCCTATGCACATTCCTCCTTTAGGGATAAGGCAACTGAGATGCTGAGAGGCAAAGGCATGAGCCAGCATTAGCCCAGCTGCTCTGAGTGGGGCCAAGAGTAGAGCTTAGGCTTCTTCTGACGCCAGCCAAGGAATAAAACCCTCTCTGTCTTCTCGATCTCCTTGCCAGCCTGCAGCTTGAGATTTTTCACACAGTGGATTTTCAGAGCCTACGGCCGGCATCTAATGAACAAATACATGGGTGGGGCCTGAATACCTCTTGTAAGAATCTCAGCTAAGCCCTTCAAGGCCACTCTGGGAAGCTTACTTCTTGGAAGAGGACTTATCTCTTCCTTCCCAAAAGAGCTGCATTCTAAAATCCAAGCAGCCATGGAGTAGCTGCTCCGGGAAGGATACTTCAACATCCATGAAATGTAATGATGTCCTCAAGTGAAATATTTCAACAGAGTGACGAGGAACCCAACAAAAGAACATGAGTTTAGGGGAAATACACACACACGCACACACACGCACACACCCCCCAAATTCTTTCCTCAAAACATAAGCTGGAAGGATTGTATCTGCTCTCACAGGGAAAACTCAAGAGGTTTAATTTAAAACTTGGGCGGGCTTGTGGTTTTTCAATGGGGTGATTGTTCCGTAGTCAGGGAATGAGATAATAAGAAAATGTCTTTGAGCCAGTGTTTGGTTTGGCTTCAGAAATTCAAACCAGCCTTCTTCTGAGAGCTGTTGGGCCTCGTGCATAGTTTAGGCTGGTATCTACCCCCGTCAGGAACCCAGATTTGTGATAACATTTACGTGGCCAAAGACTTCCAAGGGAATGCAGGCCGAGGGGTGCCTTGTGCACTTGGGCACAGCAGAGCTTGGTTGAAAAAGGCGGGTCTCTAATCTGGCTGCGCGTCACCCTGTCTCCAGACACTCAGACCCTTAGCAATCATGTAAAATATGGGCTAAGGCAGGCTGGGTGCTGTGGCTCACACCTGTAATCTCAACACTTTGGGAGGCTGAGGTGGACAGAACACTTGAGGCCAGGAGTTTGAGACCAGCCTGGCCAACATGGTGAAATCCTGTCTCTACTAAAAACACAAAAATTGGCCGGGCGCCGTGGCTCACGCCTGTAATCCCAGCACTTTGGGAGGCTGAGGCGGGCGAATCATGAGGTCAGGAGTTCAAGACAAGCCCGGCCAACATGGAGAAACCCCCGTCTCTACTAAAAATACAAAAAATTAGCTGAGCGTAGTGGCGGGCGCCTGTAATCCCAGCTACTCGGGAGGCTGAGGCAGGAGAATTGTTTGAATCTCAGGAGACAGAGGTTGCAGTGAGCCGAGATCAAGCCACTGCACTCCAGCCTGGGCAACAGAGTGAGACTCTGTCTTACAAAATAAATAAATAAACAAACAAACAAACAAAAATTAGCTGGACATATGGGCGCATGCTTGTAATCTCAGCTACTCGAGAGGCTAAAAAGGAGTGGAGGTTGCATCCAAACCACCCATTGCACTCACCTGGTGACAGTGAGACTCTTCCTCTAAAATATATATATTATAAGGGTAATCTGCCATGATCTGGAAGCCCCATAATGAGACAGCATCTTTTGATCTGTCCTCAGCAGAGTTCATCAGCCTCCTGCTATCTGCCTCAACCCACTGGAGGGGAAGCCTGAACTGCTGTTCCTCACAAGGTAGCCCACATCTCCCCAGCATCCCCTGGGGGCTTTTGATATGGATTTTACCTGGTAGAAATGAGCAGAAGGACATTGCAAATGGAGTGGGCTTGGTTTTCCCCCTTTGCTTGCCCTCTTTTGGTCTGCTTTGGGCTCTCTGGGGAAAATAACTGTTGCTGATGGAAACAGGAATTCCCAGAGCCCCAGTTTGGGGTTAAGGTGATGTAGGGCGGGCAAGCCCCAGAATCGGGGCATAGCCTTGGAGGGTTCTTGGCTTCACCAACTTTGATTGCAGCCGCAGTGCAGGGCAGCAGCAGAGGCCCTGGGAGATCAGGCAGTGTGCCCAGAGCAGCAGCTCAGAGGCAGCCCTGCAGTCTCCTTTATACTCACTCCTAATGATATGCAATTAAGGGGTGGGTTATCCAGACACTTCTAGAAAAAGGGTAGTAACATTTGAGTCATCAGGTCATTGCCGTGGAAAGGGGTGATAACTTCCAGGTGTTGCCATGGCAATGGTAAACTGACATGGCACACTGGTGGGTGTGTCTTATAGAAAGTTGCTTCTGCCCTGCCCCTATTTTAGCTAGTCCTCAATTTGGTCCAGTGTCTGAGCTCTGCCTCGAGTTGAGTCCTGCCTCCTATCTCAGAGGGAGATCAGGTAGGAAGTTTAGTGGTATTTGCTCCTGGAGTACCAAGCATTTCAGGGGAAAGCCTCTCACTCATGGGTGGCTGGGCTGGAAGGGGGTTTTGAGTGGAATCACTTGCTGCACAGTCTTCCCCAGGGGGAGTCTCTAATTTCAGGTGACCCATGCCCCTCTTGAGAATAATGTTGATTGACATTCTGGTGTTCTGCCCCAGAAGCCTCCACCTGTGTCTAAAGAGGTCAGCTAATGGCTTCCAGCAGGGGCAGGTGACACGTGTGCTCAGCTCCTCTCAGAAACGACTCACCTCTCCTTCTGCACCTGGCATTTGAGTCTAGAGGTCTGAAGACCTGCAAAGGGTCTTCTCTCGTCATCCCAGCCCTACACCTCAACTTAGCTTAGGACTGGCCCTCATTCGATGCCCACCTCTGACCTTAACCCCAACCCACCAAAGCCGGTCCTTAATCAAGACCTGAGCCCTCTGTGAGGCCTGAGAAGCTGGAGGGAGGTTTGGTCCTGCGATGCCCCTGGGACGCCTCACCCAGCACGTCCTGGCCAGCACAGCATCTGCCATTCACTCTCACACCTTGGACAGCTCCCAGGGATCTGCTCCCAGGTCCATGGGCTCCCATCTACCAGACTGTCACATGCTTCTTCCTCTGTTGGTTTGCCCTCCAACCAGGCCTCAAGCACTCTCCCTCTTACCACCATTCCTCCAAAAAAAATTTTTTTTTTAAATTATGCTTCCAGCCAGGTGCAGTGGCTCCCACATGTAATCCTAGCAATTTGGGAGGTTGAGGTGAGAGGATCACTTGAGCCCAGGAGTTCAAGACCAGCCTGGGCAACAAACACAGTGAGACTCCATCTCTACAAAAAATATACAAAAATTAGCTGAGCATGGTAGCACATGCCTACAGTCCCAGCTACTGGGGAGGCTGAGGCAGGAGGATCGCTTGAGCCCAGGGGGTCAAGGCTGCAGTGAGCTATGAATGCACCACTGCACTCCAGCCTGGATGGCAGAGTGAGACTCCATCTCCAAATAAAAATAAAAATGAAAAAAGAGAGAAGAGAAGGGGTGTGTAATCAAAAGCAACGAGCCTGAGGCTGCAAGGTGTGTGGTTCCCAGACAATGGAAACTGCCGTGGGCCATGACAGCCCCCAGCTGATCCTGTACCTTGAGGGGACGGTTTGGGGGTAGGACAGAGTATGGGATGCACCTTGGGAGCTGGCTATGGAGCTGCCACTTGGAGAGTGGGGGGCCGCCCTGTGAGCCTGCCGGGGCTTTCTCCCCAGCCACTCAGCCTCCTTGGGTCCCCTGCCCCAGCCTGCCTTCCTGGCCGGTCAGGGTGCTGAATAACTCCAGTAACCATGAGAACACCTCCCACTTGTGTAAGCCTCCCTTTATTTGTTGGCTAGGGCTGGCGTAACTAATTAAGCCACAAGCTGGGTGGCTTAAAACAACAGAAATGCATTCTCTCAGTGTTCTGGATGCCACAAGTCAGAAATCAAGGTGTCCACAGGGCGGTGCTTCCTCTGGAGGCTCTAGCGGAGGAGGCTTCCTGCCCCTGCCAGCTCCTAGCAGCTGCCCGCAACCCTGGACCTTCCTTCCTTGACGCAGCTGCGTCACTGGCTGGCTGTCCTTTGTGCGTCATCTGTTTTTATAAGGACACCAGTCATTTCATTTAGGGCTTGCCTACTCCAGTGTGACCTCGTCTTAACTTGGTTCCATCTGCAAAACCGTGTTTCCAGATAAGTTCACATACACAGGTTCAGGGTGGACGTGGATTTGGAGAGCGGGGATGATATTCACCCCAGTAAACTCCCCAAGGGCCTGCCCTGGGTGAAACACATTCCCTGTTTCCCCACACAATCTTCACAGCAGCCTGTGAGGCAGGTGCAGTCAATTCCCACTGCATGGATGAGGAAACCGAGGCTCACAGATGCTAAGCGTCAAGTGCCCAAAGCTGCACAGGCTGGGGGAGGAAAATGGCTTGGAACTAGATAAAGGTGAATGGATTAAATACCACTGAACTGTACATGCTAAAAGGCTTAATTCTCCGTCATGTGACTATTACCTGGTAAAAAGTATTCTATCTTGATAACTTTCCACTATCTAAAATCCACGCTGCTAGAGGGAATCTGTGGTCTTGAGATGTGAATCCCATCATTGAGCCACTTCCTTTGGTGGGAGTCTTTGTGTCCAGGAGGCCTCAGTTACAGCGCAGATGAGCTTCCTGGAAGGTGGGGACTGTGTGCTGAGTGCCTCCCCTTAATATCCAGCAAAGACTGAGTTCCCTCACCGGCCGCCTGTCATTTTAGAAGGCAGAGGATATGGGTAAGTTTTGCTTAATTAATTTTGGGGGAAGGGATACAGGGAAAGTGAGTGCAATTGGGAGCTAGTTTTTTTTTTGTTTGTTTTTGGTTTTTTATTATTTGTTGATTTATTTGAGACAGAGTCACTCTGTTGCCCAGGTTGGAGTGCAGTGGCGCGATGTTGGCTCACTGCAACCTCCGCCTCTTGGTTTCAAGTGATTCCCCTGCCTCAGCCTCCCAAGCAGCTGGGATTACAGGCACCCGCTGCCACACCCAGTTAATTTTTGTATTTTTAGTAGAGATGGGTTTTCACCATGTTGGCCAGGCTGGTCTCAAACTCCTGACCTCAAGTGATCCACCCGCCTTGGCCTCCCAAAATATTAGGATTACAGAGGTGAGCCACTGTGCCCGATCTGTTTTTGTTTTTTAGAGACAGGGTATTGCCGTGTCACATAGGCTAGAGTGTAGTGGCATGATCATAGCTCACTGCAACCTTGACCTCTGGGGCTCAAGGGATCCTCCTGCCTTAGCCTCCCTAGTAGCCAGGACTACAGGTATGGACCACCACACCCAGCTAATGTTTTTAAAGTTTTGTAGAGACAGGGTCTCACTATGTTGCCCAGGCTAGTCTTGAACTTCTGGGCTCAAGCAATCCTCCTGCCTCAGCCTCCCAAAATGCTGACATTACAAGTGTGAGATCCAGTCATAGCCAGGATCTTGAGGTTCGTGTGTTTTTCCTGCATTGGCCCGTCCAGCCCATTCCTGACCTCACTCCATGCACGCCCCCAAGCCCCTCGCCGGCCTGCTGGGAGAGCTGAGGTCACTGTCGAACAGTCAGCCCCAGGAGCCTAGCTCCCTGTGTATCTGCCGAAAGGCCTGATACAGCAATAGCTCAATTTTATTGATCTTGTGAAAAGCAGTAATTCAAGAAAGCTATTTAAATTCACGGGAGGAAGCCAGAGCAATTATCCACGTCTGCATCAGATTCTTCATCATTTTTGTTATTGGCTCTGGAGCCTGGAGACATTCTGTGTGCGGCTGACACGGCAGCGAGGGGACCGCTGAGGGCTGAGGTTTTGTTTGCAGCCCAGGAAAACAAATACCATAATCAACAGTTCGCCGATATAAATCTATATGCATAAAGGTTTACAGGGTATTACCAGGGGGACACACGGGCACCCAGTGGTTTAGATTCATTTTGTCCCTAATCCCAGCCAAATCCCGTCAGCCTGTTCCTGCAGCCCCTGTTTTAGTGCATAATAACATTGTGATTTGTGATGGAGCAGGTGATTTTTTTTGCAGTCTTTCCCCCATAGTTAAACTTTAATGAAAGATTAAATCACAGTGGAATTTGATTGACAAGCAGATGAGATCTGTGGCAGGCACGGTGAGTCTGGCTGGGTGGGCTATGGCAGGGGTTGGGGAAGATGACCCCACCTACCCACCACCAGAGTGCCTCGGACCTCAGCAGATGGCAGCTCTCTGGATTGGGGTCATGATTAATTCATCTCTTAATCCCTGGCACCTAGTAAGTGCTTGGTACACAGCAGGTGCCCCAGTGAATAATTTAATGAATGAATGAATGAATGAACTGGCTGAGTTGCCTGCTTTAAATTGTTGTGTGCCAAACAGTTGCTCCTGGATATCCTGGTGTCATGATATTTTCTGTCTGTGCTGGACATCTTCAGTGTGTCTCTCCAGGACCAATCTTCACTCTGTTCATCTAGGATGGCTTGTTGGCTTCCAGCCCTTGGGTGTCCAGCTAGAGGTTGGAAGCAGGTAGAGAAAGAGGCCAGGGGGTGTTTACAGCCCCAGTTCCTCTCTGCAATGTCCCAGGTTGGCTGCATCCCTCCAACAAAGGATAGGGCTCCTATGGGGTGGTCCTCTCTTACAGCCACCCTCTTCAGGCTCCGGTAACTTACCTTCAGGTGTGGTGATAGCGCCTCACTGTTGCTACTGGAGGGGAGGGGCTTCTCTACCCCCTGCTCATACCTTTGCAGATAATTGATTAGTTAGCGCTTCTCCATTTCCTGTGTCAGCATACCCTCCTCTGTTTTCTATTGGGATCCTAACTGATAATGCATCTAAACTACTGTATTCTTCTTCTTCTAAAATCAACTCACATGGTTTTACTCAAGTACCAATTTGAGCCGTGAGAGCCAGCAGTTCCCAAAGTGTGGTGCCACACCAGCAGCCTCAGCATCACCTTGTTAGAGGTGTAAACTCAGGCCCACCCTGGACTCACTGAATCAGGCATTCTGGGGCTGGGGGGAAGCTACCTGTGTTCTCATAAGCCCCGTAAGAGATTTGGACACATTCTCATGTGTGAGAACCACTGGTCTAAGTAAGAATTCCAGCAAAATCAAAGGTTTGGGTTATGCGTGGTCCTGGATGCCTTCTCAACATCCACTCTGCCCCCACCTTCCTTACTAATAAAACCCTAATTTTGTTCAAGATAGTAGTACACCTGGTTTGAATCCCACCTTTTCTAGCTTCCTCTGCAAGTAGGGGTTGCTCCATGACACAGCTCTGGCCAATAAGATGTAAGTGGATGTCCTTAAGTGGGGCTTCCACAAAAGCTCTTTAAAAGGTGAAGGTGGGTGGGCGGCAGTGCAGGAAGCTGGTGCAGGTCTTTTGCCCTATTCTCTTTTTTCTCTTCCTGCCTGGAATCTAGATGCAATGCTGGAGGTACAGCAGCCACTTTGTGACCATAGTTGACTATGAGGATTAAAGGGATAGAAAAGGGCCTGGGTATTCATGGAATGATGGGGCTGCTTTCCCAGCCTTGAACAGGCCACCTCCAGATGTCTTATTAAGAGGGAAACAGAAACCTCCTATTTGGGTAAGCCACTGTTATTTGGGGTTTCTGATATATGCAGCCAAATGCAATTTCTAGTTAAAATAAATGCACAACTATGACAAGAAGTGGTCATCTCTGTGTCCCACTGCCAACAGCCTCACAGGCCATGAAACCCTGCTTGAACTGAAGCGTCATCATTGAAGGCGAGATTCCACTTGAGACGGGCACACAGAGGCTTGCCTGTCAGAGCTGGCTCTGAGCAGATGCAGGATTTATGACTTTGTTTATACTTGCATCCTTGCAAAAAGGATCTGAAGACAACTTGGAGTCAAGTTAAACTAAAATTAAAGCAGGAGAAAGATCAAGGAGACCCAGGAGATCTCAAATGATATTTTAAAAATTGTCGTTATCATTGTCATCAATCTCAAAATCTCCAGAATACTATTTACAGGGACATGTGCCAGGTCCTGGAGACCCTAAAGGCACTAGCAGCCTGATCTGAACTTCCAAGGAGCTCACCGTGCAGGCAAGAGGCCATGCCAAGAGTTCACTGCAGCTGGGCAATCAGGGAAGACTGCTCAGAGAAGGTGTCATTTGTGCCAGTAGCTAGGGGAAGAGAGAATGTCCATAGATGGAATATCTGCCTGTCTCAGGCACTGCATCAGAGGCTCCTGCCAGCTTCAAAACTGATCTATGAGGAAGGGATTACCACGAGAAAACTGAGGCTCAGAGAGGGAAAGTGACTTACTCAATGTCACACAGCCTATTGGGGGAGATCTTGGACCCACTCTGAATCTTGAGTACTCCAATCTGAGTCTTTCGGCATCATAGACAGGGTTTCCCCAAGGCACTGAGAGATGCCAGGAAGGGGACCCCAGCTCCAGAGAAACCACAGCCTCTCGGTGTTGCTCGGAGTGCACTAGTACCCTCCCAGGTGCTTTTAATTATCCACATTTTCCAGAAGAGAAAGCTGGCTCAGAGAGGTGAAGCCACCTTCTCAGGGTGGAGGAGCAGAGCCAGGGCTCACACCCAGGGCTGTGGGGCTCCAGGGGTCTGGCCAGAGTGCACTGGGAATTCCAGGAAGGCTTCACGGAGGAGGACCGGATGTGGCTGAGAAGGTGGCGGAGGAAAAGGCCTAGGCTGAGAAGCGGCAGTGGGATCACGACAGTCCTGTGTAGCCAGGTTGGCAAAGAATTAGATGTCCATTGTGTGTTTCCTATGCCACCGTCCTGAGCACTTCGTAGCTATCAACCTCTTTCCTCTTCACAGCCCTGTGAGCTCAGTGCTGTTTTTGAACCCATCATACAGAAAAAGGAGCTGAGGCAGGTTACTGTTCAACCTCTCTGTTCTTTACTTGCTAGGCGTCTCTCTTCTTACCCATTCTGCAGACAGCCCACTGCCCCTGGCAGGATTTCTGTGTAGTTACAGGTGAGCGTGGACAGCCAGGGCAGTGCATCTTCGTCCCCCGAGGTGTTGAGCTCTGGCTCAGAACTTCCCAGCCTCACTGGTGGAGTCTGTGCTACGACTATGCTTTCCTCCCTTCTCCTCATCTCATGGCCCCAGACAGGGAACTCAGCCCTGCAGCAGACATCTGTGGCCCTCCCTGTCCAGGCTCTTTCCTTCTGGGAGGAAAGTCCCCTTGCATGTCCCTTTGGGGAAGAATCCTTTCCTTCTCTTTACCCATGTAGTTTGGGTGGGGCAGACTCTGCCCCATTACCATGGCAATGGGTTCAGGGATAGTCATGTGACCAGGCCAGGCCAATGAGAACCTTCCCTGAGACTTTTGCTGGAACCACTTGGGAAAGAAGGTCTCTCTTTGCAGAGTTGCTATGCTGGTGGGATGTGCCCAGACCTGCCTGAGCGACAACCCAGTCGGGAGGAAAGCAGCACCAAGATACAGAAGGACTGATGGTGTTTGTTGAGCCCCTGAATCAAGCCATGCCTAAAGTCCCCCCTAGACTTTTTAGTTACACAAAATGATAAATTTTTTTTTTTTTTTGAGATGGAGTCTTGCTCTGTCGCCCAGGCTGGAGTGCAATGGTGTGATCTCGGCTCACTGCAGCCTCTGCCTCCTCCTGGGTTCAAGCGATCCTCATGCCTCAGGTTCCCAAGTAGCTGGAATTACAGGTGTGTGCCACCATGCCCAGCTAATGTTTGTATTTTTAGTAGAGACGCGGTTTCACCATGTTGGCCAGGCTGGTCTCGAACTCCTGACCTCAGGTGATCCACCTGCCTGGCCTCCCAAAGTGCTGGGATTACAGGCGTGAGCCACCATGCCCGGCCCAAAATGATAAAATTCTAAAAGTTGGGTTTTCATCTCTGGCTACCCACCTCTCTGTGATTCCTCTTTCCCATCCCCTAGCCTGGATCATTTCTGGGTGCATCAAACTTTGTTAAAATTTGGGGAGAATGGAGTGGTTTCACAGCACCACGCCGCTCCGCCTTTTTTGTTTGTTTGTTTGTTTTTGAGATTCTCCAACTTCTCTGTTTTCCAGTCCCTTCCTCTCAGCCTCTCCAGGAAACTCTACTTCCCAGACTTTCCTATCCAGGTCCCTCCAAGTGTGGGCCCCCCTCACAGACTTTCCTATCCAGGCCCCTCCCAAGCGTGGGCTCCCCTCACATTTCCAAAGCCCCATTATGGTGCCCTGCTGAGGAGATGGCCCCTATTCCTTTGGCAGGCCCCGGCCTCACAGAGGAACTAACTGGCTTCGGGCCTTGTCAACTTTTCCCTTCCCCTTTGTGAGCAGGCTCAGGGAGCCAGAAGGTCTGAGTTCCAATGGCAGCCCCTCCCTTCATTGGCTGTGTGACCTCAAGCACGTTACTTACCCTCTCTGTGCCTCTGTAACCTGGTCTATAAAATGGGAATGCAGCTAATGCCTTTTTCTTAGGGTTGCCCTGAGGCTTACTTGAGTGCATTTGTGGAAAACACTCAGCACCATACCTGTCTTGTTTTATTTGTTGTTATTAGAGGGAGATGGTGTAGGAATTCACGTTCCCATTGGAATGAGTTATGTCACTTCCCTTAGGAAGCAGACGCAGTTACCAATGTGTTTGAAGGTAACCGTTCCCCTACCTCCAGCACAGCAGGAGGACTTTGGAAAAAAAATTCTCTTCCTCAAATAGAAAGGAGAGCTCTGGGAGGAAACTGGGGGGTGGGGTCCTGTTGGGGGAACCCATCAGCACATAGGGGGAGGAGGAGGGGGCTCTGGATCGATGCCTGGGGCGGGAATACAGAGCTATTGCTGGCTTTGAGCTGGGAGAGGGGGGGCTTCAAGAGTCTGGCCTCTGGAGGGTGTGCCGTGGGGCCACGTTCTTGCTGTTTCTTAACGACCTCCAAGCCCCACGCCAGCACTGGGCAGTCGAGAAGCAGTTTCCCCTGCATGAGCTGAGCCGCTTAACAGCTGATGTGGAGATGAAAAAGAACCCATTCAAGCTAACAGCCCTTCCTGGCTGCCCTGCAATGACGGTGCTTTGTGCTGAGCCGGGGAAAATATTGGCCGTTTAAGCATTCACACTCTCTGGGGAGCAGCTGCAGAGGAGGGGCGGCTGCCCGGGCAGACTTGAGAGAACTGAAGTCGCTTCCGGGGGATGGGAGGTGGGGGGCTTGTCACAGGCAACCCCGATGTCCCTCTATCCCTAAAGTAAGCCCATGTTCACGTTCAGGGAGGTGATGCGCTCTTTACGTTGAGTGGTCTCACTGTGCCATTGTACAGATGAGGAAACGGGCTCAGAACAGGAGGTGACTTCCCTGAGGTCTTATGACTGGGAAGGCCTCAACACAGGCCAGATCTGCCTGACTCCCAATCCCGTGTCATTTTTCTTCTGCAGGTGACCTCCCAGAGCCGGCAGGCACAGGATAGAGGAGATGGGGTTGGGGCTGGAGAAGCCAGTTTGGAAGCAAAGCAGAGAAGGTTGAATCTGGGGGCTTTGAAAGTGAAACTTAGGGAGGGGACCTGGATGCAGGCAGCTGGAGGAAGAGGGTGTGTGTGCTGCGGCAGGAAGGCTGATGGCAGGGGGTGTTGGGGAGAGACAGAAAGAAACAGGAGAGATAGAGAGATGGGGGGTAGAGAGGAAGAGACAGGAGAGAGAAAGACGTACACACACACGCACACACACACACACGTGTCAGAGAGTTATTAACCTCTTCCTTGGTTCTTCAGGGTTGCCTGCTGTCCTAGACCACTTCTACAGCTGCTGAATATCCACTCATTCAATTATTCATTCATGCATTCATTCAATATAGACGTATCTTTAATTGAGCACCTACTACTTACAGGCACTATGCTAAACTCTGGGAAATCTAGCAGATGACAAGACAGGCAACGGTCTGGACTGTCACGGAATGTACATTTTAGTGAGGGGGTAGGGAGACCAACAGAGACGTAAATTATAAAAGGAGGGAAAAAAAATGGCAAACAGTGGAGAACCTCAGGCTCAGAGGCAGTAAGGCGGGTGGGGACAGAATGCAGATTCACTGGCAGGACAGGGAAGGGCCACTTTTTATAAGATGATCTTGGAAGGCTTCTCGGAGGAGGTGATGTTTGAGCTGGAACTCATGTGTCAGGAAAAAGCCAAGGTCCTGTGCCCAGCAGCCTGGGACTGTGCGAGCCGACCTCGGAAGCCTTTCAGATGGAGGGAGAAAGACTGAACAGGAGCCTTCAGATGACGGCAACCCGAGCTGACCTTTCCACTGCTGGAGGCTTCATGGGATGCCCTGCACCAGAACCTCCCAGTAAGTGCCCCTCTGAGATTCCAGACCCACAGAAGCTGAGAAAATACATCACTGTTCCCAGAGGCTAAGTGTGGGGGCATTTTGTTATGCAGCAATAGCTAACTCACACAAGGGCCTTCTTGGATGGAGAGCTGCTTTTTGAGGGTGAGAAAAAGTATTCTTAGATTCTTGCCAGCAGTTGGTCAAACTGTGTCACATGACCATGACTAGACCAATCTCTGGTTAGGGGCGTGATCATCTTGGACCAATCAGGACCCTGCCCTGGAGCGGGGCCGTGGCTCCCGGGAATCACTGAGGGTGCTGGATGCTGGACTCCAGCCAGGAAGGAGTGGCCAAGATACTGCCTCCTGGCCTCCAATTAATGTCCAAGCTGCCATTTATTGAGCACTGACTATATGTCTGGGTTTTCACCCACACCAAGTTCTGGCTCTACAGTTTTCTCACCAGCAGCCCCTCTCCCTCCTCCCAGCCTCCGCACCCGCCCATCCTGCCACACTGAATGCTGTTTCTGCCCCAGTTGCCAGTTAGAATCCCACGCTTCCTTCAAGGAAAACCTCACCTTGGAGTCTGTCTCCACTTCCTGTAAGAAGCCTTCCAAGATCCCCCACGGGGACTCATCAGACAAGGATAGGGAGTGATGTCATCCTGACTATCACGACTGCAATCATTTCACTGCCATGGGGCTGGGGTGTCCCAGGCGGGCAATTTTCTAGTTGTGTGACCTTGGGCAAGTTACTTAACCTTTCTGCGCCTCGCCTTCCCTGTCTGTCAAATGGAGATCATATTAGTACTTCCCTTGTTGGGTCATTATCCGAGTTAAATGTGAATACACGCAAAGTGCCCGGGATCTCGTCCAGCCCACAGGAAGCACTAGATAAGCGTTAGCTGCTGTCATTCCCCTCCCTGTTCTCTCAGTCCCCATCAGGGCTGAAGACTGACCCGGGTCAATTGTCCTGATTTGCATGTGGCTCACTGTGGATTCACGTATGCACCCAGAGCATACCCAGGAGCGCCATGGAGCCCTGGCGAACTCCACAAGACAAACTGTCACGCTCCAGGATCACCTGGCAAATTTTCTCATGAATAAAACCGGGAGCTAAAAATGTCTCACGTTTTTCTCCACCTACAAACCCGTCAGTCTCCCCCTGCTCTACGGAGGGCACAAGGACGCACAGAATGTTCCTTAAAAGAATGGAAAAGGCATTCCGAAATCCAGGGCTAATACAATTACTCTAAAAGCATTTCTCCCCTGTTCGAAGTTAACTCGCTCCTAATGATGACAAACTCTCAGCTGTGCCTGGCCCTCCAGCGCGAGGTGGGGTGATGATTCTACTGAGGAGCATTTTGCTGCCTCCCACCGGGGTCCTGGTGTTCTCTGCGCTCTGTGGCAGCCAGCATGCCAGCAGCAGAGGTTTGGGGATTGCAGAAGGCGAGCGCTGCGAGGCATTTCAAAGCTGTCCGAATGCTGTCCTCAAGAAGGAAGCGGCTAGGCTGCTGTCTGCTGACCTCCTGGGTGCCTCTTCAGAGCTTTCCAAAACAAGGGCTAAAGGGAGAAGACAATACGCCCTTCACCAGGAACCCCAGGAAGATGCAGGAATGTTTTGGCTCATCTAAGCTGGATAAGACCCAAATCCTGGAGGCTGTTCTGCAGATTTTGACACTGGGAACAATATTCTGGTTTTCACCGGGTGAGTCACTCTTGGGAGACAGAGCCATGTTGTTAGCAGTTTCATTTTGACTTTGTGAAAACTCATGTCCTCCTTACTCCCTTTATGCCAGCCCCCCAAAAGCATCCACTGCCTGAAGTGGAGAGAGGCCTGGCTTCTCTTCCTTTGCTCGGGGGAGACTCTGAGTAGGACTTGCTTCGGAGACTGGGGCAAACTGTGGCGTGCAGAGGGTTGCTTTGTGAATTACCTGGCACAGTGCTTTGAAGGTTTGATACTCCGGAGTCCTTGGAGATGCAGACGGCCAGCAAAAGAAGTGCTTTACCTTCATGGCCTCATTGGAGCTGGGAACATTCTGGACCTCGGTGCTGGAGCCTGCTTTCTCTTCCTCTACCACCACGGCCTCAGACTTGGCCTGACAAGGCGCTTCAGACCTTCTGACCAACCAGCCCAGGTCCGACTGGTTTTCCCAAAAGTGCTCACTGCATCGCATAGAGACTGTGGTGCACATTAAAATGAATTATGTCCGGAGAATACAAGATGATCAGACATGAACCGTTTTGACTCCAGAAATTTTAATGGCTCTGTGCTGTGTGTCAGGGGCTATGAAACAGGCGTTAAAAAGAATGAGGTGACTGGCCGGGCACGGTGGATCACGCCTGTAATCCCAGCACTGTGGAAGGCTAAGGCGGGTGGATCACTTGAGGTCAAAAGTTCGAGACCAGCCTGGCCAACA